>NW_020946664.1:0-8953 GCF_900497805.2 Vombatus ursinus | reverse complement strand
CACACACACACACACACACACACACACACACACACACACACACACACCAGTGTACCAGAAGACAATGAACCGAATAGATGGGTAATGTGAATGTGGTTACAAAATGTTTCTTTAAGAGAGGTATGATGGGCAATAAGGAAAACACTCTTGTATTCCTACATGTAATCATTCTGGGCTCCTCATCCTGTATTTAAGGTTGCACTACTATATATAATAATGCTCTATTAAAACAAGAATCAATACTTTACATTTTAAGAAACTTTACATATATACAAAAATTGTACACCAGGAATGGATTTTTAAAGCTCATATTAGGTTTTTCAGTATGAAAGTTCTATTTTCCTTCAATTAAAGCCTTTAATTCTTTCATATTGTGGTCATTTGCAACGGTCATAGCATGATCCAGAGCTCGAACACTTGCAAGAAGTTTTACTATCTGTTTTATGTTTTCCCTAAAAAAGAAAAACATTTTAAGTAACAAAGCAGTATTTGATTAGTTAATTTTCATAAGTAAACTTATGGACAAACATTTTGATTACAAAATCAGTTTAAAAATTCATCTACCAATATACTGCTGTATAAGAAAAAAGCTTGTGTAAAAAGCTTACAACATTCTACATGTATTGGTCTGATATAGTCTGTACTTTTTCCCCAAATGAAAATTGTATGAAACTTGACTACATACTATAATCAGTATCATTTGTTTTTTCCATTTAGAAATCCATAGTGAGATAAGATTAAGTTCTTTTCCTTGAAAACCTGGGATGATTACTGAGTTAACTGTTCTCATTAAATCATGACAGATGATCCCTGTTCATTTGGATAAATAAAAATTTTTAACAAGTGAAAAATAAAAACTAAGTGTATTTATTCTGGGAAAAGAGTTCACAATTACTAGAAGTTATTTCTAGTAAATTTAATCCAATTTACATCTGCAAATATGATTTGTGTTCAAATAGCAAGTTTTCTAAAAATGTTAGCTATTATTGATATATAAGTACCAGCCTAGTCAAAATTGGGACTATGAATGGTACTCCACCAAGTAAATAAGCTGCCCAGAAAAGATCCTTAGTAACTCCCCTTTCCACCTCCAATGACTTCTGGGTAGCCTCAGCTTTCTTTTCACCACTGTACCCTAACCAAATCTGGCCTTAATGTTTTACTTCATCCTTTTTAAAATTTATCTTAAAAACAGATGGAACTAAATGGACATAATTTCTGAAATGCAATTCACATATATATCATGTTTATGTATAAATTATGTAATGTGTATATACAATTTATTAAAATTATAAATGGATTAGGAATAAAAAACAACACACACACACACACACACACACACACTCTCTCTCTCTCTCTCTCACACTGAAGAAAAGAGATTCAGTACTAAGATTTCACTAGTACAGGCAACTTCCAGTGTGGAAATTACCTGAATTGAGCAATCTGAGCACTGAGAGATTTGCTTGTCCATAGTTATATTACCTAGGACAAGAATTCAGCTTTTCCAAACTTTGAGGCCAATCATTTATTCCCTATGCCATGCCGTGTGTGTGTGTGTGTGTGTGTGTGTTTGTATATACATACAATAATTCAAAACCAAAAAGTAGACATCATTTGCCTTTCAAATATCTAATTAAATACTATTTGATAAAATGATTTCTACTCTGCTTCATTAATTGATTACAAGTAATTACCTTGCATTTCTTTTTTCTACATCTGAGCATCCAATGCTGTTTCTATAAATGGTATCTGCCAGGTGAACAAGGTATCTACAAAAGTTTTCTAGCTGGCATATAGTCCTTTCCCCTTTCAGATTTACGAACCACTGTTTGGGGAAACAGTTGATTACCTGTATGGTAGAAAAAAAATGATGAGCAGGGTTAGGTAATAATTATCCAACCACAAATCCTGTTATATAGTTCCATATAAAGATACTTATTTTAAAGGGATGATGCTTAAAAAAAACAACTTAAAAAAAGATTAATTGATTTAGTGAAAGTTACACAGTTAAATTAGAGGTATACTAATGTTTGAAACTCAAATGTATTGAGTTTCCAAATCTCAGCTATGCCAACAATGAACATTTTAATGCAGGTACAATTATGGTATATTTTTAATGATTACATTCTGCAAATAAGGGACATGTTGATTAGTACAACTGAAAGGGAAAAACCGTATTTCTTAAAAGTCATGAAAAGAATCAAAACTGATGAAACTGTCCCAGCAATAGAAGGACAAAGCTGCCCCATAGCATCTTCCAATGTCAATTGCACAATCATCAGAAAATAGGATTAAAATATTTTCCCTTGAAGAGTTTGGAACACACAAATGAAATTACATATTTAAGAAAATATTAAGATAACCAATTTATTTTTATGATCATTTAACCATATTTAGTTAGTTTAAATGGTTATTTAACAAAATGGTTTTTAAAAACATTTTTGCCTCCACATTATAGTAAAGTATTTAATAAATGCTTGTTTACTACTTAAAATATCAATATTCAAAAAATAAAACGAAAACATTACTAATCCTCTTGGTAGTACTTAAAAGTACCTTAATTACCACACAAATTTATTTAGAAATAATGTGGCACACAGGAAGCTACAGAGGGATTTGAACTCGTTGTCTAGGTAAACTAATTTCCAATTCTACTTTTTTATGCCCTCTACTAGTTGTTGTAGAGGAGTTTATAAAATACTCAAAAGGTTCAAATTTTTTTTTAAATTTGAAATAAATTAAAATAAAATACCAAATATCTTAGTTAACTTACATGTTGGGCTTTTTTGATGCTGTCATCCCCATATTCTGAATTCTGAAAAGCCATAAGGATGTATCTATTTAGCAAACCATCTATGGATAATTCTTGAAGAGTTTTGTTTGAAAAAATGCCATACCACTGGAGAAAGTTTCCTAAGAGCTGAGGAGAAAAGCAAATTGCAGAATTGAGGCAATATGATATTAGGTCATATACACATATATGATAGAAAACACCTTTTGTTTTTGTTTTTGCTGGTGTTGGGCAAAACCTTTTTAGAATTATGCTACATCAAGAAAACAATGAATAAGTTATTTCACTAGGGGACATGATTTAACCCAAAGTACAGCAGCCCTCAACAGGCAGTTTTTGAAGCCTTTCCAGCTTGGTAGGTCTTGCCAGAACCTGAGCTGTGCTACCACTGAGTAGAGAACCTAAGTTCCCACTCGTATGCCACTCTGTGTAGCAATGGAGAACTTCTGTGGGAAGTTTAATAAAAAACAAAAACAAAACAAAACAAAAAAACTCATTCAATTCAATAAGAATTTGTTAAAAGAAATATAAAATGAAAAGTAGTTAATTTTGAAAAGTCTCAATCATAATTTCTTTGAACAAATTCTTATTGAACTGAATATATGAGTTTTAACCTCTCTAGGCCTCAGCTTTTTAAACTTAAAATATTTTACAAATTGATAGCCAACACATATAAATGGCTAATTCTCCCCACCAATATACACAAAAGGAAACAGCTGTTACTGCTCATGAAAATACACTGAGAAAACTTGGAGCTGTTAGAGAATGTTCAGGTTCAATGGCTGAAGAAAGGATACAAAGTGCTATATGTGCTTTATTACAATTGATTTTCACAAAGAGCCCTATGTTACAATTTCTATTATCAGTATTACTCTCCTTTTACAGATGAGTAGAGGAGAGATTTGAATTGTGGTCACTTGGTGGTACAGTGGATAGGTTCCCAGGCCTAAAGTCAGGAAGGTTGATCTTCCTGAGTTCAAATCTGATCTCAGACACTTACTAGCTGTGTGACCCTGGGCAAGTCACTTAACTACTCTGCTTGCCTCCATTTTCTCATCTGTAAAATGAGGTGGAGAAAGAAATGCCTCCTGACCATTTAACAGCCCCTCTCTCTGTCAACACTTCACTCTGGTAAGATTAAGAGGCGATTATCAGTCATTTATATTTGTATGAATAAGTTCGATAAGGATAGTCCTCCCTACATCCCATTCTCTAATGCCTGTGATCAGCTACAGTGAAGTAATTAGAAAGGAGAAAGTAGGTTAAGTAATTCTGAAACGTGAAACACATTAGGAATAATGTAGAAATAATGCGTTACAAGTATATCAGATACATAGAGATTGAAGTGATATGGAAAAAGGAGTGTGTGTGTGGGGGGGGGTACTAAAATCAATTTTTAAAAATTTCCAAGGGATACTTCTATGCCCAGGAAAAAGGGGAAAAACTAGTTCAGTCACCCTACAGTTTATAAACAGACTTTTCTGGGTTAGCCAAGAAATCTAATTACCACTGTTTCTCTTGGAAAAGTTTTTGAGTTTTAAATAACAAAATTGCAAATGAGTCTGTTTCAAATGGAAGCTTTCTGTATGTAAATATGTAATTATTTATATTAGAAGTCATTTCAGAGGGGTAGCATTTATGAATTAATTCCAAATCCCTAGAATGCTATGGTCACTTACCTTAACTGAAGACCAAAATTGTCGCTGGAAAAACAAGTAAGGGCCAGAGTTTTTATTTTCCAAGATACTATATACAAAACGGAGAGAAAAACATTAATTGAAATATTTTATTCTAAAAGCCAGATGACATATACATTCATCAATAACTATGGATGACACAAGAAAACAGGTAAAAAAAGGTTTAAAAAGCAGCAAATGGTTTCCAATTAATTGTATTTTTGAGGAAAGTTATTTGACATTTAAGGGATAAAAGAATACACTTTAATTTACCTGGCAAATATTTGATAGAAGATTAACGATTAAATATTATTACCTATTTAGAAATTAACAATCTGCCCACCACACTGTCAAACAGTCTCTTTCGGCTGCTAAAACTCATTAAATTAGTAAAGTCAAATGACAACCATATTAAAACAGCAAAGTAGCAGGAATTAAATGAGTAAGTTTTACTTACTTCTTGGGATACAAGGGCATGAATACATCATCATCTAAAGTTCTTCTCATTCTTAGTAAGAGTGCCTTTAAATATAGCTGAAAATGTTATAAAAAAAAAAAGTTGATGGCCATTTAAAAATTATAATCTTTGGGTTTGTTAAATTGTGACAATTTTTAAGAAATCACATTTCTCAATGTCAAAACTATGGTGCAAGAGTCTAAACTGATGAAAATTGCTAAGTGCTACTTTTAATAAAAGGGATCTTTCATAGAAGCATAATCTGTAACACACCCATTGATATTTTCAAAGTGGAAAATTAAAAGCCATCTAAATATAATGCTTCTCAACTAGCAATGAAAATAAATTACCTGTGTGTTTTTATTTTCTGCATTTACCACTGAAGGATATCCACTTGTCAATTTCAACGTAATCCCAACCATTCTAGATGTCTGTGTTGTAGAGAAGGGGTCCCACGTATTTTCAGCTATTCCTATTTTGGCAATAATAAGTCTTATTGGATATAGAGATAAAGGCAAACTATATATACTAAGTTAAAATATAAAAACATAAGAAGTAGCAAGACAAAACAAAACTACTCATTAAGTTTTAAAAACCAGGAATCCCTGCTTACAAATATTCTTTACATTCAATGGCTTCTGTGGACTTACTTTCCCAGCTAGTGCAACTGTAGGAACAACCTCTTTCCTTCCTTGTTGCTGGCCTGACCTGTCTCATCACATTAATCTATTCTAAATCTAAAGAAAATGCCCTTACTCTTCCCATCCCCAAAGATCATTAACTTCCTACTTAAGTGATCCAATCCTCAGTACATATATCCCTTTGCTACTACCAGGTAGAGAAGAGGTGTATTATTTTGTTCTTTTCTAAAGACTAGGACATTCCCATCCCCTGAACTAAATCTTGTTTTTAAAAATTGTCATCAGATAATAGTCCAGTTGTTCATTGGTACATTATTTGTGGTCCTCTTACTTAAAGGTTCACAAGTGACTTTGATTTCTTGTCGCCTGAGTTATCTTGGAGTGGGCAGAGTACCTTCCTATGATTAGAAAAAAGCTAACTATTGAACAAGATTATTAGTCATGTTGACATTAGCAGAAAGCTGTTTTCTACCCCTTTTGTGAACCACAATTGAGGTTTCCCAGCTGGGTAAATGCCATACTTGTTAACACTTAAGAAACACCCAGGGTTTGCCTAACAATATGGAATTTTCCAAGAAAAGTCTGTTCTGCTGACAACAACAAAGTATAAAGAAGTAAACTAAGGGGGGGAAAAGGCTGTAAACATTTTTAATTGTTTTGCATGGTTTTCTTTTGAAGATTGGTATAAAAAAATCTGATTTTTTTATATGTGAGATAAATCAACAGAATAAAAATCTAAATAAAAAATAAAGAGTAGGATAGCAGGAAGGTCAATTTGTCATCAGAACACCAAATTTCCAGTTAAAACCTGGGAATCATTTTCTCAGAGAAACAAAGAGGAAAGCACAGTAGAATTGGCACTAATGTTCTATATTCTGGACTACAGGATGACAAAGTACATCTATAATACTGTTTCAGATGAGATTTTTCTCAATGAGTTATAAACACAATTTAGAAATACCACTTATTCATAAATTAAGAACTATTCCCACCTCCCCACATGTACACACATACATACATGTATAAATATAGAGGAAATTTTAAAAAAGCCACTATATCAATAAATTATACCTGTTAGTTTAGGAAGAATCACTTTTTCCACAATGGTAGGTAGTAATGCAACATCTACATCTTCCTTTTCTTGCTCCTGTTCTTCACAGCCATAAAATAGCAATGATTCAAACCATAGCATACTCTCAAAGTCACGACATTTTGCCTTGCATAAGAATTAAGAATGTTACTAGAATCAAATATTTAAATCATTCTGTCATATGTAGAATAATATAACAAGGATTTCAGTACATAAAAAGCAAACTTTACTCCATTTGAACGTATTGCAGAAATTTAGCAGTGGATTAGTAGTTTAAAAAATGAAAAAAAAAAACAAAACAAAACAAAACAAAAAAACAGAACCCAAACAAGTATCTGGATTCTAGTTCTACTACTTAAAATAAATGTTAAGTCTTGGACAAGTCATTTTAGTGTGTGTCTTAGTTTTCCTCCATTATAATAGAAAATAATACTAGTCCTACCTACTCCATAAGTAGGTATGTTTGCCAAGAATCAAATGAATTAGTGTATGTGCAAATAGCCGGAAGAGTACAAAACATTATAGAAATGTAAGGCATTATATTTTATTAGAACCAACTAAATATCAAGATGTATCTTCCAAAATTTTTGTAACTAAGAATACAAAGGCCACTTCAACATATTCCCAAATGATAGTTATATAATCTACCTA
Organism: Vombatus ursinus; assembly: GCF_900497805.2. Classification (NCBI taxonomy): domain Eukaryota; kingdom Metazoa; phylum Chordata; class Mammalia; order Diprotodontia; family Vombatidae; genus Vombatus; species Vombatus ursinus. Next base: position 1,647 of record NW_020946664.1, on the reverse strand, counting down.
TTACTGTTGCCCTCAAAATATCAGGTTTTTATTATTAATCAAGAATGCAGGAATGAGATTATGTTATCTGTAATTTCAAAAGTATTTCTAAGTACTTTTACCTTCAAGGTGGTGTGATAAGACTTGGTTTCTAACTTTCGGCATATTGGAACAGAAGTAAAGAAAGACAATGACAGCAACTCATAACCTAGCTATAAATGGGTGAACTGCTGAAAAACTGTACAGCTTATCATTTGGGCCACAAGATTAAAAAGAGTGTAATCCTTAGTGCCCTCTCCCCAGAGCAGCATTGTATATCATTCCAAGAAGTAACTAATTGGTTATTTTGAGCTCGTAAGTCAAAGATTAAATTTATTCAAACATACTATTTTATTACCCCCCAAAAAATTGTTTTTATATCTACTCACCTCCAAGGGAGTCCAAGTAAGAAGTTGCAGCCTTATTAGAGGATTGAATAACTTTGGCAAACAAAGACCAATATAAGCATCCTTATAAGAAGTGAAATATTTAGAACGCCATGCTTCAAACTGTGATTTAATACAATCAATCGAATAGAAGCTCTCAAGGACATCTTCAAAAACCTTACTGGATTCTTTTGAGATACGATCTAGGAAAGAAATGCCACTAGGATTATTACTAAGTATTTAAGTATAAGAAATAAGCTAACATATTTTGCATTTTGTACTGGGACCCTGAAGAAAATTAATCAAGAATAAGTCTTTTTCATTCATAAATAAAACAAAAACATTTCTGAGAAGTAGTGTGTTAATAGTGGAAAAGACCTTGGATTTTGCAACATTAAAAACCTGAGTCAAAATCTCATCTCTCACACTTAATATCTGTGTACCCATATGCAAGTCATTTAATCTCTGCCTCAGTTTTCTGATCCATAAAACAAGGCTAATACCTGTAGTAACTGACTCATAGTGCTATTGGCCAAATCATATGAGATACTTTATGACATGATTTATAAACTTTTAAGTGCCATATAAATTCTAACAGCTGATCTTTGCCATTATTTTAAGCATTAAAATTTCTATTCTTAGAATCAACTTGAAAAAACATTTAAAAAGAACCTACTATGTGCAAAGTGGGCAGTTAGGTGGCACAATGGATAGAACAGTGGGCCTGGAGTCAGAAAGACTAATTTTCCTGAGGGTATGGTAGGGGATGAAGGAGAAGGAAAAGGAAAAGATGACCCCACTTTTTGTGCCTGAGCATATGCTAGTGGTACCAACTAAAAGTGTTGGGACACAAGGGAGGTTTGAAAGAAGATGAATACTAACATAAATAATAAACCAACAAAGGAAACCCAGACGGGACAGTCAGACAAGTAGAAGAAGAACCAGGAAACAAAAAGAAATAGAAATGAGGAGGAGGAGGCATCAACAATGTTGAATGTAGAGAGATCTAGGAAGATGAGTACTGAGAAAAGACTTTAACAAATAAGAAGCAATCGGTGGGGCAGCTAGGTGGCGCAGTGGATAGAGCACCGGCCCTGAAGTCAGGAGGACCTGAGTTCAAATCTGACCTCAGACCCAACACTTGACACTTATTAGCTGTGTGACCCTGGGCAAGTCACTTAACCCCAACTGCCTTTAAAAAAAAAAAAGGCATTGGCAACCTTGAAGAGTGTCATGTCTGTAT
>NW_020946663.1:0-39937 GCF_900497805.2 Vombatus ursinus | reverse complement strand
CCCTCATTTCATTTATAAAAACATTTTAAATTCTTAAAGAAAAAAAAGCAACCAAAACTCTGGTTTTATCTCTTCCAGGAATTCTAGCTGAGTTTGTGCCCAACTTGTGTTTTTCTCTGAGGTTTTTATTATAGATGTTTTGGAGTCCTTCTCTTCTTCTACATTTCTAGCTACCGTAATAGCGCTTTATAGTGGATTCTTTTTTTTTTCCTAATTTGATCATTTTTCCAGCCTATTTCCTGACTTGATGTTAGGACTGGGATCTGTGGCACGCATCAGGATTTGGTTTAGTGCATATTCCAGGTTTGTTTGATGGAGTTTTATGAAGGGAAGCGTGACTCTACTGCTCTTTCTACTCTGCCATCTTGGCTCTACCTCATCTCTCCCTAATTTTCAATCTCTTCTTATCCACTGGCTCCTTCCCTAGTGCTTGCAGACATACCCCAGAACTCTTCCATCTTTAAAAAGAAAAACTTCATGTGATCCTACCATTCTTTATCACGATTGCCTTGTAGATATATTCATAAACTCCATTTTTTCATCTCATACTCCTCAACATATTTCAATCTAGCTTCCAACTTCACCTGAAACTGATCTCTCCGAGGTTACCAATGATCTATTAACTGTCAAATCCAGTGGCCTCTCCCCTCGGGTCACTTTGCAATGACCAATTTTCTTGACCTTTATGGCATTTGATACTGTTAACCACTCCCCTCCTCCTTGTATTTTCATACCGTTCTCTCCCAATTCTCTTTTTTACTTGGGCTATTCTAGCTTTGTCTCCTTTGCAGAATCATCATTCTTATCTTACCTCCTATGTTTACATGTTTTTGCATCAGCTTCTATTGGTTTAACTATGACTTTTATGCAGACTCTTTCCAAACTACATATGCAGTCTCGGTCTCTCTCCTAAATTTCAATCCTGTATCAACAATTGTACATCCAGTAAGGATCTCACACTCAACATGTCCAAGACAAAAATGATTACAGTGATAAGAGAATTTCTGGCTTAACTTTATTACCATCATTTACTTAAGATGAGCAGAACATGTAACTAGCTGGAGTCTACAAAATTAAAGTGAGACATGAACTACATAGCCCCAGTGTTAACTAGTTAGTTCCTGTTCTGTCTCTAAGTTTACAGTTTGATATAACTGTTCTTTACTGGCTAGTTTCCTGTTTTACCTGATATAGATCTTTCCCTTCTGCCATCTGCTCTTTGGTCTGTATGTCATCATCTTCCCTTATTCACTCTTTGAAATTCTATTGTTCCCATCCTGCTTATGTAACTAAAATCTATATAAGGTTGCTGAAACTTTTATTCAGGGTTCACTGATTTTTATTTCAGTGATGCCTATGTTGAGATCATAATAAACTGGTTTTTTTTCTATATTTCTGCATCATTGATTGTTCTGACTGCCAACAGTACCTATCAATGGATTCTCAGACAATTTTTGTCACAATTATCTTTTCCCTAAAACCCTCCCCTCTTTCTGACTTCATTTTATTATTTTAAAATAAGGGTGGCCTCCTCCCAGGTTTGCCACCTCTGGGTCATCCTCTCTCTTTCTCACCTCTCACATCCAATCTTTTGCAAAGTCTCGTCAATTCTACCTCCACAAAGTATCAGAATTTATCTTTTTCTCTCTATTTATACCACTTAGTTCAGACCCTCAACACTTCTCGTATGGACTATTTTGGTAACTTCCTAATGGACTCCCTGCCTCTAGACTCTTTCTCTACATAGCTGTAAAATTGTTTATTTTAAGTGTCAAGTCTGGCCATGTCACTCTTTTGCTCAAGAATCATCAGTAGTTCCCTTTTGTCTCTAGGATAAAGTATCAACCAATCTGTTTGGATTTTACACCCCTTCATAATCTCTGACTCTGGTCTGTCTTTCAGACTGCTTATTACTCTTCCAGGCAAACTAGTCTGCTATGCTCTAGACACATCATTCTTTCTCTCATCTCTATGCCTTTGCATAGCCTATCCCTATAATGCCCCATGTCAACCTTATATAATTTTTAGCTCCCCTCCAAGATCAAAGATTAATTTATGTCTCCTATCGGAAGCCTATTCTTACCGCAACCCCTCTTCCCTACCACCCCACCAACTCCCTACTCCCAGTACCTTCCCTCTGGAAATTACAGTGAACATATTATATATTTAATTTTTCAAGTACATGTTGCTTCCCCAAATAGAACATAAGCTTCCCGAGCAAAGGAAATTCTTTTGGTCTTTGTATTTCCAGTACCTAACTCAGAGCCTGACACACAGTGCACACTTGATCTATGCTTACTAAATCTTGCTGAAAAATATCTGACTCCAGGTTACTGCTAGAGGCAGAAACCTCCAGCTTGGTGCCTGCACTGATTCTCTTCGGGCCCTCCTGTCCAGATAATTTTTACCTTTGCAGGTTTTTATGGCTATGCCATGGAAGCCTACTAAGGCTAAACTATCACTACCTAGTAATAACAGATGATTGATGAGGAACCAGCTGAAGTTATTAGCAGTGGTTAGTCATGTGATATTCTACATGGACAATGTTCAGAAGGGACAGCCTGGAGGATATGTTGAATCACCTTTTAGTTTTAATTTAAATACTTGTACTCCAAATGACCTAGAGTTGAGATACTAGGAGAAGAAATAAAGCATATTTATGTTGATATTTGAGAAAATTGAAAACCAGAAGACTTTAAGCTAAGTAGAAGGATGGTTGGCAAGTTCTCCTCAGAAAGACATATAAAAGGGAAAGTTTCTTCATGTTTCTAAAGGCAACAAGAAACAGCCTAGCAAATTTTTTAAAAGCTGCTAGCCTGCCTACCATTTAAAGCTCTCTACAAGCTGGTTTTATCCTCCCTTTCCAGGCTCATCTCATTTAATTCCTTTAAATATCTATATTCTGGCCAAACTGAACTTTTCCTTGAATTCATCCTGTCTTCTATTTCCTTAATTCTATATTTTTCCTTTCGTTTATCTTAGATATCTTAGATCTGTCCAAAATTAAGAGAGGAATATTAAATCTTATGCCACTATGTAGAATTTTTCTATGCCTTTTTGTAATTCACTTAATTTCTCCTTTATGAGTTTAGATGCCAAACATATGGAATATAAATTTAATATTCATATTGGTTTGCTTTTATGGTTCCTTTCAGCATAATGTAGTTTTTCTTCTGTTCCTCCTTTCTGGCTAACCAGTGTTTCTGCAGTGAGATGCTCCACTGCCATCCCAGGCAGAGTAAGTGTCCTGCTTTTTCACTGAGGAGGATGGCTGAGTTGAGTGTTATTGCATGTCTATGGGTCAGGTTGTACCAACCTGCTAGATTGTGGTAGCTGGTGGGGGAGGGGAGTCCTGAGTGAGCAGGTTAAGGATTAAGGATTAGACTTTTCTGCTGTTAGTTCATTGAGTTGTGACCTCGTTAGGGTTTCTGGCATCTCAGAAAATGAAGACAGCTAAAATTGCTTTCTCTTGTGTATAATTCCTGTTTTGGAGAGGTTCCCATCTAGTCCTTCATCTTGCTAATTACATGACCTAGAAATTTATTCAGGAATCTGGTGCCTCTTCCACTTCTAACTATACTACACCTCTCCTGGAATGAACTCCCACTGCATTTCTATCTATTGAAACCCTTCCCTCTCATTAAGGACCAGCTCTGATACTACCTCCTCCAGGAATTCAATTCAAATATTTATTAAGCACCTATTAGTATCATGTTATATATTATACAGCCTTTCCTCATTCCCACTTTAAGTTAAAAGTGATTCCTCTCTCCAAGAACTACACCTATGTACTTGCTGTATGCTAACAAATTATATTTACTTGAAAACATGTCAGCCCACTTTACAGTAAGATCCATGATGCCATGAGACTGTCTGGTTTAATTTTTGTATCGCTAGTACTTAAAAGTGCACTGAACATAGAAATATACAATTTTAGAGCTAAAAGGAGCTTTAGAGAAGATCTAGTTTCCTCATGAAAGGATTGGACTAAATGACCTTTAGGGTTCTTATCAGCTCTAAATCTATACTCTTAGGATATCTAGCCTGACTCTTCAATTTTATAACCGAAAAAACTGAAGTCAAGAGAAGTGAAGTTACTTGACCAAGGTCACACAGTTGGTCATGGAAGCACCCAAATGTCCTAACTCCCAATCTAGTGCTCTTTTCACTAGGAACTTAATTCTTACATTAAACTTGATGCATTTAGTAAATCTCTGAACTGAAGGTTATTTAAAATATTTCTATTAATGTGTCTAATAATGACTATTAACTGAGTCTCTCAACTTCCCCCACCTACCAGGTCTTTTTAGCCAAGGAAAGAACATTTATTTCAGTCATGTCTATAGAGAGGTCTATCTACAACTTTTTCATTTTGAAGAAACTAAAAATTTGATAAAAATAGAAGGTGTATAAGTAAAGTTGGAATAAAGATTACAAAGGATGAAATACACCAGTTTTTTCTTTATCACATGAGTTTAGCATCCCCTTCTGGTAAGGTGGTCTTTCTAGCATTCCTTATTAGCTGAATTGGGCAACTCGGTCCTATATCCCTTTACTATAATCATTACATTCAAGAAAACTGAAAGAAACAGATTTGCATGTAAATATCTAGAAAGTAACATAAATAAATTTAATTCCCAAATTATCACAATTTTATACCATCATTTTTATATATAAGTATTACTTTAGAAAAAATTGATTTAGGTATCTAGCAAATAAAATCAGTCTTTTGTCATACCAGTAGACTATTCACAGTTTAAGAGGGCATTGATAAACTGGAGAATTCAGAAGTGGGCAACCAAAATGGTGAAGGGAATTAAGTACATGTCATGAAGGGATTAGCTGAAGAAAGCAGGCAATTTTAACCTGGGGAAGAGAAGACTCAGAGGGGATATAATAGCTGTCTTCAACTTCTGTCACATGGAAGAAGGATTAGCCTTTCTCCAGTTTGCCCCCAAGGGGCAGAATCGGAAGTAATGGGTAGAAGAGGCAAACAGGGTTGACATTAGGAAAAAATATTCCTGACCATTAGAACTGTCTAGAAGTGTAATGGGCAGCCTTGAGAGGTGATAGATACCCCCTACTTGGGGCCCTCTGAGCAGAGGAGGACAACTGGATGACTTATCAAACATATTATAGCATGGATTCCTTTCATGGATTCCTTTCATTTATGGTTTGGACTAATTGGTCAGTGAAGTCCCATATGACCCTCACATTCTATGATTCTGTGATCTAAGCTTAGAAGAACAAAATAAAGCAAGGAATCTTAGAGCTGAAAACATCTTGGAGATCATTTTTAGCACAACTCCCTATATTAAGAGATGAAAATCATGAGGCCCACAGAAGTGAAATAAACTTATTTGCCTAAGGTTACACAAGTGAAGAGCTGGAACTAGAATCCAAAGTATTTTTTCCCCCTCCGAGAGCCCGAGTTCAATACAAAAGACAAGAAAAATAACTTTTTCTTGTAAAACAAAGCAAGAACAAATACCAAAGATATGAAAATGTTTTGTTAAAACCTCACATCCCAAGCCTGAGAAGCAGCATGGCATAGAGGACAGACCTTTGGACAAAAAAGGACTGCATTCAAGTCCTTTATTATCTCGTTACAGATCTTTAAGTCATACATTTTTTAATTCTTTTAAAGAGCTATTTATATTTTTAAGCTTGTAGTACTCTATTTGCAGTACTTGGAATATGTACTCCATAAATGTACTACCTGCTATGAAAAGTAGCAATTTCTTGGTTTCCTTCCATTCTAATATTCCAGAATTAGTTCAATAGGACTTTTAAACTATGGACATAAAATAAATATCCCTCATTATTTTTTATGAATTTCCTGGATTCACTTTTGCATTTCTAAATTTGAATTCTAATTTTTTTTTTTGTTATTCTTATACATTTCATCTATGTCACCTGATACTGAACGACTGCACAGCAGGAACTATGTCCATTTTCATCTCTGTATGTGCTATACCTAGCATAGTGCTTCGTTCAGACACAACGTCTGTTGAATCTGTTGACTACAGAAGTTTTATCTCAAGACCATAGAACAAGTGCAGAGGTGGAAGTGACTTAGATGCTATCTAGTCTACCCCCTCTTTTTTTTTTTTTTTGACAGAGGAGGATACTATGAATTAAAAAGATTAAGTGATTTACTGAAGGTTATTATAGGTGGTAAATAGCACAGCAGACTTGAGATTCCAACCCAGGTCCTCTGACATCAAATCCCATGTTCATTCTACTGTAGCACTGGTTCTCTTCCTCCCTATCTGACTATTCCTCTTAAGTCTCCTTTGTTGGTTCTTCATCCATATTTAACACTCTGTCTCTGTGTAGCATGAAGATCTAAGGGCAGAATTAGCCTCCAGGACCTGCCCTTCTATACTCAGCAACAATACTACCTTCCACGGCTCATTCTTCCACAAGAAATTTAGTGGGCCCCTAGTTCAAATTTTAGGGTTCAATTTGAAAGAGTTTATAAACAAACTGAAATTCAGTAACACTCAGGGAAATCTTTTAACCTCCCAGCTAGAACTGCAGGATCCAAGCACATAGCTCATGAAAAACAAAACCCCTCAGGGACATCCCTCTGTGCACACTAATCTCAAATAAGGACATGCCCAAAGACAGTGGGATTGAACTAACTTATAAAAAGAAAATCAGCAGTATAAAATTCCACCAGCAGTGATGGGTAACAAAACAATGTGTATTTTTTTCAGTTCTTCCTACACAGATGGAGTGAGGACAGAGGAAAGGATAAAGAATATGCCCCTTAGCCACTGTAGAGAAATGCAAATAAAAACAACTCTGAGGTACCACTTCACTTATCTGATTGGCTAATATGACCAAAAAGGAAAAAAAAAAAAGGAAAATGATAAATGTTGGAGAACATGTGGGAAAACTGGGACTAATGCATTGTTGGTGGAGTGGTGAACTGATCCAACCATTCTGGAGAGCAACTTGGAACTATGCCCAAAGGGTGCATACCCTTTGATCCAGCAATACTATTGCTAAGTCTATATCCCAAAGAGATCATAAAAAAAGGGGAAAGGTCCTGCAGGTGCAAAAATATAGCGGCGCTTTTTATGTTGGCAAAATATTGGAAATTGAGGGGATGCCCATCAACTGGGGAATGGCTAAACAAGTTGTGGAATGTGAATGTAATGGAATACTATTGTGCAATAAGAAACGATGAGCAGGATGCTCTCAGAAAAATATGGAAAGACTTAAATGAATGATACAAAGTGAAATTAGTAGAACCAAGAGAACATTGTACACAGTACCAGTAACATCGTATATTAATCAACTATGAATAACTCAGCTCTTCTCAGCAACACAATGATCCAAGACAAGTACAAATGACTCACAAAAGAAAATGCTATCCACATCGAGATAAAGAACTGATGGGACTCTGAATGCAGATCGAAGAATACTTTTTTCACCTACTTTATTTTTTTTCTGCTTTCACAATTGTGGCTAATATGGAAATATGTTTTACATGATAGCACATGTATAACCTATATCAAACTGCCTACCATCTTCAAAAGAAGAGAGGGGAGGGAGGAAGGGAGAAAAATTTGGAACTCAAAAACTTGTAAAACTAAATGCTAAAAATTGTCTTGACATGTAACTGGGAATAAAAAACAAAACACTATTAAGAATTTTAGAAAAAGTTCTCATAAAAAAAACATAAAAAGACTATGAGAGGCATCTCGTGAGTGTTGGCCAGCTACAAGAGAGCAGCAGTGATGGTGCTTTGGAGAGTAAGGCATCATCTGACAAGAAACTATCCCTGGCCTTAGAAGTGTGTCCACTGCCTGCTTTCACTTTGGTCAGAAAATCAATAGCTCTGTTCTGGGCATCTTGAGCTCCAACACAATAGCAATTTCTCCTTCTCCCCTAGAAATGCAGGTGTATTTGGCAGACATGACTCAGATGAAACCCATTTCTTCTTCTCCCCCAAAATGTTGGAGGGTCACCCAGATGGGTTCACTGGTAAATGCAAACATGGTAAAGAAGAGAGCAAGGATCCACCCAAAGCAATCATGACTGAAGTCAAAGGACAGGATGCCTTTTACTCAAGTACAAACTGCCCTTCCTCCATCCAGCCTGAGGCAATCAGGGTTGAATGGCTTGCTCTGGATCACACAGTCTGTGAGTGTCAGAGGCCAGATATGAACTTGGGTCCTCCTGACTCCAGGGCTAGTGCTCTATCTACTGCACCATCTAGTTGTACCAAGAGCAAAGTGTTTTACAAAAAAGATAATGAGTTTAAAGAGAAGGGTATGGGCACCCTGCACTTAAAACCTGCCAGAAATCAGAAGACAACTGCTGGTTTGAGTTGGTAGTGCTGAGCTGAGTTGTGTTGAGTGAAGCTGAACTAAACACCTATTTAAGCAACTTATTTCTGAATGTCCTGGTTTCACTCAACATGCACTGCTCCAAACTGGCAAGAACAATCTTCTCATCGTGTATGTCCCAAACCTACCAATCAATGAGAAGAATGCCACCGTCCCCTAGATGATGCTAATCAGGGTCAAGACCACTGAGAATGCTGAAGAACTGCACAAAATCTTACTGGAGAAAAAGGAAGTCTGAAGGTATGGGACACAGCATTTCAAAGACTCTTTTGCCAAGTTGCTGCTTTTTTTCCCCTTTAACTTATTCCTTTTATTTTTAACTTTCTACTTTGATGTTTTAAGAACTTACAGGTATTCTGAAAGGTTTTGTGGGAGGAAATTAATATGGTCAATAAAAAGCTTTAATTGGAAAAAAAAAAGAAAGCAAGCATCCTGGCTTGGGAGCAGGAAGAAAATTTGGTTCAAATCTCAGCTCTGACACTGTTGTGGTTGCTGGTCCTTCGTTTCTGAAGAGGAACAATGACATCACAAGGGTGATGTTTTGATTTGTGCATGAATTGGATTTAAGTGAGGCAGCGCTTCTCAAAGCCATCAGCCTCATTCTCTCTTCCAGAGTCATCTAAGTCCAGTGGTAATACAAAGGTCAAGATGACTGGTAATGGCCCAGGATACTTTGTGCTGGCCGCACCATGCACTCTCCTCCTATAAGGAGCAGGCTGCCAGAGTCATACTTACCAGTCTTCAGAGCCTACCCAAATAAACACACAGAGACGAGCCAACCAGGAGGTGCCAACACCCGAGCTTTATTCAGAGGCCATCACAGCAAGGCCAAGCAGGAAGGCCATAGCAAGAGAGGAGGAGCAAAGAGAGAGCGAGCTCTGACCACGACCGTTCCTTAAGTACCTACTTAGCCCCTCCTCCTCAGCCCGCCTACTAGTCAATGATTGTAGGGTCAGATACCAGAAGGGGATGTCTGAGTTTAGCGCACCAAGGGAGAGGAAGTGACGCAGGAGGCTAGGACCGGATACAGGAAGGAGGTGTCTGGGATTAGTGCATAGACAAAGAGAGAGTACGTGACCTAGGAAGTCAGGCCCAGATACCAGGAGGAGGCGTCTGGGGTCAGTGCTACACAAAGGGAAGGTACGTGACCCAGGAAGTCAGGAAGGACACAGGAAGGAGGCGTCTGGGGTTATCGTTGTACCTAGGGAGGGGGCTAGACAAAGGAACTCGTTCTCTGCCGTCCCACTCCCACGTGGCACAGCCCCCTGCCTCAGGAGCACATGCTCTGGCTACTTCCTTGTATTCTGTTCCTTCCCCAGCTTATAACAGCTCCACATAGCACTGCCCACTGCCTCAGGAGCGTGAGCTCCGGTTACTTCTCCGTATCCAGTTCCCATCCCAGTTCACCACAACTCCACCTAGCACAGCCCCTGCCTCGGGAGCGTGAGCTCTGGTTACTTCCTAATATCTTGTTCCTACCCCATCTTGCCACAACCCCCACTTGGCAGTAGCCAACATCAGATAGTCCCTCACAATACTTGTTGACTTGTTAACTTGACAGACTTGGGCTTGCTGGTTTTTCTATTTTTATGATGTACCACTTCCTCTGAGCTACTTCTCCCAACTTGTAGTCATACGCGTAGATTGGGTCCCAGAAAGCAAATGCTACCTCGGGTAGTAGAGGTAACACTGGGAGTGATTACTTCTGTTACTATAACCTTTGAGTCCACACTGATATGCTACTTTTTTCTTTTTTTTCCCCATCTTTTTAAATATTCTGAACTTGAACATTTCTCTCTATGTGTACATATACATAAACATATTTGCACCTACATATATGTATCTATATAACAGATTATAAGAGAGGATTGAAACCATATGACTACAAAATCATGAGTATTTATTTATACTGTTTGTTTTTTGAAAAAGTATGTAATAAATTCTACACATTACTTCAAAAAAAAATTGCCCATGAAAAAGCTCATCTGACATTTTTCTAACAAGCCAAACAATCTTTGGGGGAGATTTATGCAAATTATTCTATTTGTTTTGTACTTCAATGTGCAGAACTGAATTTCATTAGCAAACATGTAAGTTCCAAATGTACTAACACTAGAAAGCAATTAAAGAACTATTAAGCAAAATAGCCCTAATCCATCTTGTTAATATTCCATTTGCAGTACACACTAATCTTCACATTTTCCTTTTTATGTCTAAACTAGTTCCCTTTTCAGGGACAAAATATTATTTTTCCTTAGTGTCAAATTTTTGAATAATTTTTAGCTCTGCTAAAGTCCAAAGAAATTACATCTTAGTTTTCCTTTGCCCACATTTAAATGCCTCTTCTACTGGCAGAATGAAGCATATATTTTCAGACACAGCCAACAACTCCATTAAACTTTGTTCAAAAGGAACCAAATAAGAAGGCTAGTGGACTATACTTATATTCGAAGTAATCTGCTCAGTGAAGAAATCCAAGAACTTGAAGATAGAAGCATGGCTAAGAGTGTTGGGCAAGGATCAATTGCAAGGAGAAAAAGAAATTATGGTATTATAGAGTAGATGACCTGGAAAGGAGGAAAATCAGACAAAGAATTTGGAGAATAGAACACAAATTTAGAATGGAGTCGTGATGGGAGACATCAAATACCTTAATATTTGCTGCCAAAGCAGAGCAGCTGAGAAATCCATGATTTGCTTTAGTAATTGTTGCTTTAGTAACAATTTCAGCTGAAAATAGAAAAAACAAGTGGAACAACTACTATGAACCTGATTGTGACTTAGAAGGAAAAACTGGTTGCTGAAGTAGAAAGATTAAGAACTTTGGGAGCAAATGAAAAGTCACTAAACTGTACATATTCTTTGATTCAGATATGAAAAATATTTATAACAGTACTTTCTGTCATGCCAAAGAGCTGAGAACACAGTGGTTGTCAACTGACTTTGGAAAGCTTAAATAAATTATGGTATAAGAAAGGAATACTACTGCTCTAAAAGAAATGAGAAATGATGGCTTTAGAAAAACTTGGGGAGACCTGTAGGAACTGGTATAGAGTGAAGTGAGTAGAACCAGGAGAATAATTTAGGCAATGACTAAAAGAGTAAAGGAAAACAGTTTAGACAGACTGAAAAACTCAAGTAAGGACCAATCATGACTCCAGAAGGCTACTGAAGCATGCTTCTCATTTTCTGGCAGTGTGGTGACAGACTGTAGGTATAAAATATCTGAGGCAGATATTTTAAAACAGAGCTAATATATACATTTATTTTGCTTGACTCTATTTAGGGGTTTATCGGGCTGGGCTTCTGCGAGGAGAGGGGGATATGGTGAGTGGTGATAACGACACCAAAAAAATTAGTCTGTGAATCATTTAAAAAATAAACAAGAGCACAAAGAGGTTCACAAAGGAACACAGATAGACAAGACATTTTGCTACTATTCCATTAAATTTAATAGTTTTTATAAAAATCTAACTCTATAAAATAGTTCAGTTTCTATATATATTCTTTTCTTCTAAACTGAAATGTTCATGTCTATTTCATACTTGTCAACTTTAAAATATATAATTTTTCTTAAAATAAAAAAAGGTTAAATAGATTATGGCACATGTTGTAATGAATTTGTTACTATTAATGCAAAAGACAGACATTCTTTCATTCTTATGAAATGAAACATGGAAAGAAACCTACAAAGTAATCTAAGTTAAGATTAGCAGAACCAGAACTGTATGTAAATTAGCTACAACTACAAGCATATCAGAGGAAAAAAAGAAAGATAAAGCCAAAAAGTATCAGAAGAGATTTGAAAAGGGACACAACTATAGTTTTTGTTTATGGGTATACCTCAAGGTTCTATCCAAGGCCCTCTTCCCTTTTCCTTCTATACTCCCAAGGGTTTAGTTATTATATCTATATAATCTCAGATCTGAGCTTTATCTCTAATTGTCTGTTAGATCACAAACTCAAATGTACAAAACGGAATTTATCATCTTTCCCTTCAAACCTTCTCTATTTTTCCCAAAAGCACCATTACAGTTCTAGTCTCCAAGGTTCATTACCTTGGCCTTATACTCATATTCTCACTCTTCCTTACCCCACAGAATCAATCAGTTGACAAATCTTACCAATTTAACCTCTATAACATCTCTCACATCCAATTCCTTCTCTTTACTCACATAGCTACCACCTTAATTCAGGCCCTTATTATCTCTCACCTGATTTGTCTCTCTGCCTCAAATTTCTTTTTTTTTAGGCAACTGGGGTTAAGTGACTTGCCCAAGGTCACACAGCTAGTAAGTGTCAAGTGTTTGGTCTGAGGCTGCATTTGAACTTAGGTCCTCCTGACTTCAGGGCTGGTGCTCTATCCACTGCGCCACCTAGCCGCCCTGCCTCAAATTTCTTATAACCTTTTTTGTTGTTGTTCAGTCATTTTTCAGTCATGTCTGACTCTTTGTGACACTATTTGAGGTTTTCTTTTTTTTTTGTGAGCCACTTGATGGTAAGTGACTTTCCCAGGGTCATACAGCGAGTAAGTGTCGAGTGTCTGAGGCCAGATTTGAACTTGGGTCTTCCTGACTCCAGGGCCAGTGCTTTACCCACTGCGCTGTCCAGCTGCCCCTATTTTGGTTTTCTTGGCAAAGATACTGAAGTGGTTTGCCATTTCCATCTGCAGCTTATTTTACAGATGAGGAAACTGAGGCAAACAGGGTTAAGTCATTTGCCCTGGTAAGTATCTAAGGCCACATTTAAACTCACAAAGATGAGTCTTCCCTGACTTCAGGCCTACTGCTCTATCCACTATGTCACCTAGCTGCTCCTTACAACCTAAAACCATCCAACAAACTGCTATCAAGGTGTCACTTTCCTACTTGATTAACTCCAATGGCTCCCTATTTCCTTTAGGATAATGCAAGAATTTCTGCGTTTAATTTTTAATTTCATAATGTTGCCCCAACCTTTCTTTCTATTCTTTTCTATGTCTTTCTATTCTCACTAAACATTAAGGGAAAGGAATAAGCACTGATTAAGTAACTATGTGCCAGGCACTGCTGAGCATTTTACAAATATTATCTCATTTGATCCTTATGATAAGCCTGGGAGGTAGGTGCTATCATTACCTCCATTATACAGCTGAAGAAAGCAATGCAGACAGAGGTTAACCCAAGGTCACACAGCTACTAAATATCTAAGGTTAAATTTAAACTTAGGACTTCATGACTGCAGGTCCAGTGCTCTCTCTGTTAAGCCACCTAGCTGTATCACTAGTGACAGAGTTTCAAGCATTTGGGGGTGATCCTCCCTTCAAATCATGTCAAATCGATAACTTCTCTTTGACATATAGGTAGCCTTGTCTATATGGATCACTCCCATTACTGACATTCCACATTCCTAACCTAAATAAAAGAATTGAGAATGTGCTCGTTAACTGTGTAGTTGATAAAAGACTCATGAACCGTTATAGCTGGAAGGGGCCTCGGAGATCCCATTATCCAATGACATCATGTTAAAGGTGAGAAAACTGTGATTCAAAGAAGTATGATGACTTATTCAAGATTGTCTAGTAAGTGGCAAAGCTGAGAATTAAACATTCTCTTATCTGTTTGGAGCCATTCACCTAAAGTGTACACTATATATCAAAAACAGGATACATGTGAATGGCTACAAATACAAGTTAGTTGGTAATAGCCTTGGGGACATAAAACATTAAGTCTAAGAGGTATTTCCTGGTGGCTTGCACATAGGAAACACCTCTTTTCCATTTTATAAATCATCTTCAAGAGTTTTATTACTTTATTTGATCCTCAAAACAACTTTACGAGGTAGATAAGGAAATATCATCTATGATTTACAAATTAGGAAATTAGGTTTTAGAGAGGTGGTAATAGAGCCAAACTTAGAACTAGGTTTTCTGACTCATGGGCCAAAGATCATAAAAATTCTGTGGCCATATATTATAAAAAGTCTTTAAGTTAAAAACCACCTTCTATCCTAGTGCAATGTGATCTAGAAAGTTTGCTATAGGACAGTAAGTAACCCAAAATAGGGTTTTTTCTCATGCTAGCCTTATAGTGTTAAGGCAGCATGATGGCACAGTAGACAGAGAACCAGGCCTGGAATCAGGAAGATTTGAGTTCAAATCTGGCTTCAGATACTTACTAGCTGTGTGGCCCTAGGCAAGTCACTTAACGCTGTTTGCCCCAGTTTCCTCATCTGCAAAGTGAACTAGAGAAGGAAATGGCAAACCACTCCAGTATCTTTACTGAGAAAACACCCAATGGGGTCACAAAGTCAGACACGAATGAAACCACCGAACAACAAGTCTTTTATAGTCCAAGAGGTATTACAATATATTAGAAAGCAGTTCAGAGAGATGTGGGATAGATAGGCAGGGATATCTTTACAATGTTTTATCTTTATTTTGTATAAAGTACTTGTAAATTCCTAAAACAGCAGTCCCACCCATATTATTAAAAAAGTATAAAGATGCTTTCCAAAATTAAATATAAGTGAGATTACTTCCTACTGCTTTGGGTTATTTGTCCCATTGCTCCTTTCCATAAATACAGGTATAACTGAGCGTTAAATGTCATACACATACAAGACGCTACCCTATTGCCTGTATAAGTAGACAAGAAAAATGACTCAGGAAAACGGAATCCAATTGAATCTACTGCTATTATTTTAAAAGTACAGAAGATACTGACATATCTTGATGAGTTTTACGTAAAATATGAAAGAAGACTAAAAAATAACCTTCCTATTATAATTTATATATTTATCTTTGTGAATGAAATGAGCTAATGGAACAAACTAGATAAGCAAGAACAAAAAACAATCTACCACAGTAGTCTAATGTTTAATCAACTCAATCCAAACTACTTGGAGAAGGATTTCCTATTACACAAGAACTTCTGAAAAACTGCAAAGCAGTTTAGCAGAAATTAGATTTAGATTTTATATCAAATATCACAATGAAGTCTTAATATATAAAGGGTTTACAACATTTAAAAAAACAGAAAACAAAAGAAGGTAGCATTAACAACCATGACTGGGATGGGGGGATTCACAACCAAATGAAGAATGTGTTCATAAAAGAAAATAGACAAATTTAATTTAAAAAAATTTTTTTTAACTTTTACACAAATAAAATTAACTCAAGTGGAATAAGAAGAGAAACTGCCTTTAGGAAAAAGTACAAACCTCACTATTTGGCATTTAAAGGCTTTCACCACCTGACTTTCAGCTAGCTTTTTAGGTTGGTCACACTTTACTTCCCCTATATTCTACACCCCATCCAACTCACCTAATTGCCATTCCTGTCCATGACATTTCTGTTTCCATGCCTTCGCTCAGGCTGCCCTCCATGCCTGAAATGTTCTTCTTCCTCACGTCTATCCCTGAGAACCTCCAGCTCTCTTTAAGGCTCAAACACTACCTCCTTAAAGGGACCCTTCCTTGTTCACTCAGTTAATAATGTCCTTCCACCCCTTCCCCATCACTATGAATATATTTTATACATCTACTGTATTTAGTTATATGAACATATAGGATGTGAGCTATTTGAAAGGAAGAATTGTCTCTTGTATTTGTGTTTCCAATGGCAAAAGAAAAACAAAAACAAAAACCCTGAAACTATGGTTCAGAATGAAGAAATAAAAGAAGTCAAAGACTTAAGATTATTCACAAGCCTCACATCATGAAAATGTTCACAAAGAGCTGGAGACTGCTGGAAAAGTCAAGAAACTATAATCCCAGCCAAAAAAATTAAATTGATTGCAATAATAATAATAATAGCTAATATTTATAAAGTATTTACTATGTGCCAGGCACTGCGCTAAACACTTTATAATTATTATGTCATTTGATCCTCAAAATAACTGTAGGAGGTAGGTGCTATTATTATACCCTCATTTTACAGATGAGGAAACTGAGGCAAACAGAGGTTAAATTACTTGTCCATGGTTACACAGCTAGTAAATGTCTGGTGCTGGATTTGAAGTCAGGTCTTTCTGACTCCAGACCCAGCACTTACTCTATGTTCTATGCCACTGATCAGGCACTCCTATTTAAAATCAGCTGTGTGCTTAATTTTAAGGTCAAAATTAGCATGAAACTAGAAGAAAGGACTAAGATAATAAACTTAACTATACTAGCTCCCAATTTCTGCTGTTATCTGAAAAATGAGAATGAATAAAAGTTTGTACTGATTCTCATAAAGCTGTCTAAAAACTGTGATAAAGAATTTTTTTTTAAGAAATCACTAAGTGGAGAAGCCAAAAAAGCCTAAAAATTGACTAAGAGGAAATACCTGATTTTCCTTACCAAAAAGTCATGACAGTCAAGGATAAAAGGGAATAGAATATATAAAATAGGTCATGAAAGAAGACAGAAAATTATGAGCAACTCACAATATTAAAAAAGGAGAGGAGGGGAAAACCAGGTGTATGGACAATTTATCATGAAATTCAACTAAGGCAGATTATTCTAAGAACATTTACAAATGAAGCTTAAAAAGAACAACAAAGAAAAGTTTAATAAACAGGTTCTTATCATCAATGACAGTAGAAGTCAGGAGGGGTAGGATTCTTTTCAGCAGAGAGATGGGGCAAATATAAGGGCTCAGAGTTTGATAACAACCTGAGGAAAAGAGTAAAAAGCGAATGGGAAAAGCTCCACTAATGAAGGCAGGCAAGTAGGATATTCTGTCTGGTCTCACCTCATGATTTTTCCCTCTGGATACCTGATGTAGCAACCCAGTGGTGTGGGCCCCAACAAGAGGGTCGTGGGCCCTTGTCATAGGAGTAGGGACAGCTGCAGGGGTCTGGGCCAACTCATAGATTTATTTTCATACCATTAACCATTGGTATGGTCATTTACCTTATAAACTGGCAGATAAAAGCAAGATCCTCACAAAACAGGTAAGTACAATTTTGATATATATTTTGAAATGCTATTTTTAACTTCCTATTTTAAAAAAAGAATCTCTACTGGTATTTCAGTATCTTTATATTCCAGGCTTTTTTTCTGTCCTATTGTAAGAGCTAATTGAGCAATAAAACTGATCACAAAACCAAAAATGAAGATCAACCTCTTTACTTTAGTCATATTTAGGTGAATGGTGAGATACACTCATCTATCAGACTACTTCTGTTTTCCCCACAACTATTTTTTTCTTATTAAAAGTTTAGAAGGCTAGGGAAATTAGACACAGCATAATTTAATGGTAGCTCTGTCTTACTGGAAAAAATGAAGCATTCAAAAAAATATATAATTGTAACTAAAATTTGCTGACAATAACACATTCTGATTATGCTGATCCATTTGCTTCCTGTTTCTTGTTCCTGTTTCTTTAACCATCCTGCTACAGGCATCAGGTTTCAACTTATCTGAGCAGTTTACTGGAATAACATTTCTTAAGTAGACAACATAAGAAGGGTAAAAAATAAATTCACTTTCTATCTAACCTCTCAAATCTAGATCTAGGAATTTTTTTTCAAAGACCACTAGAAATATAAAGTACTAAAGAAATCAGTAATGCAAATTTTTCCTTAGGAAATAATGGCATTACAGATAGAAGAACTGCTTTAGGATTAGGAAGACCTTGGTTCAAGTTCCAATTCTGGCTGTGTTACCATGGGCATCAGGCAACAGGAAGATAATAAGCTGCATAACTAATTGCATTGGTAGAAGGAATAACCTCATCAAGAATATCCTATACCAAAGAAGTCAGTAATCTGGAGGGAAAAAATAATCTGGAGGGAAATATAATACATATTTCAGTTAATAAGCTAAGTATGAAATAATGGCAAACAATAGAGAGATATAAGGTAGATATAAGCAAGTTATTGCATACTGCAAAGGACCTGCACTCAACTGATCAAAAAGGTATCTAGAAAATGTACTAACAGCGAAAGAAGGAGGCAGTCAGATGGTCGGCCCCAGTGGGAGCCTGCTCTGGTGGGCATGCTGAAAAGGTATGACATATAGTCCCTATAATGAATTCTGTGTCTGCCGTGCAGGGACTAGCCTACCCAAGTTCAGGGAAGCTCATTACCAGGTTAAACACAGTGGTTTTTTTCCCCCAGGGAAGTTCTCAAAAACATCTACCAAATTGCAGAGGGATTTCAATCTCTCTTACCAGAGGAAGTACCCACTATACTGATGATACCACAGATTCTTTAAGCAAAAAAGCAAACACAAAAATCAGATTCAGGGGGCAGCTAGATGGCTCAATGGATAGACCTGTGGTATTGGAGTCAGGAGGACCTGAGTTCAAATCCAGTCTCAGAAACATAACACTTACTAGCTGTGTGACCCTGGGCAAGTCACTTAACTCCGACTGCCTCACCAAAAAAAAAAAATCAGATTCACAAGCATTCCTCAGAAGCAATTTAGGTTAAAGAGAAATTCAGGGGAAACTTCACAATAGCTATTTTCAAATAGGTTTTCAATTAAAAATTTAGATAATGCAAAAAACAAAACAAAACAAAACCCAGTACTCATACGAAATGTTCACACTTTCAGCATTTATAAATCAACAATTTATCCCAAGTAGCAAATTTTTAAATCTAGAAAATGAACAAAAAAAACTCTTTATGCTTTTTCACATGTACAAAGATCTTTTTTTCAAAAAAAAAAATCAACATCATCATCAACCTTGCTATGTATGATATTCTTTCACATCTATCCTTGAAAGTTTACAGTTGTCATCCTCTTGGTAGCTCTTAACTATGTTCCCAGAATAGGCAAACAAACAGAGGTACTTAAAATTCACAATAACAGAAAAGGGGAAGTAAAGGGAACAAAGTGCCTACTAGTGTTAAGATGGTTCAGTGGATAGGGTGCCAGGCTTAAAGTCAGGAAGAGTCATCTTCCCAAATCCAAATCTGGCCTCAGGCATTTACTAGCTGTGTGACCCGGGGAATGTCACAACCCTATTTGCCTCAGTTTTCTCATCTGTAAAATAAGCTGCAGAAGGAAATAGCAAAGCACTCCAGTATCTTTGCCAAGAAAATCCCAAATGGAATCATGAAGAGTTGGACACTACTGAAACGAACAACAACAAAGTACCAAACACGGTGTTAAGGGCTTTTACACATATTATTCCATTTGATCTTCACAACAGCTCTGCAAGGTAGGTGTTATTATTATCTCCATTTTACAATTAAGGAAACAACTAGGAAGTATCTGAAGTTTGATTTGAACTCAAGTCTTCCTGATCCTAGGTCTAGCACTCTATCCACTATACCTTCCAAGGTTGTTCATTACCAAATTCAGAAAGGATCAAGTCAGAACATAGTGCCAGGCTATCCAAGTCTATTTTAGAAGAAAGAACCTTCTTCTATAGATGTTAAGTGACTTGCTTAAGGTCACATAGCATGATAGTGACTGAGTTAGGATTTGTCCCCAGAGCTCTCTTTCCACCAATCATTATTTTTTAATTCAACTGAAAAAACATTTGTTAAGCAGTTACCACACAAAAGATACTCTGCAAGATACTCTGTTAGGCACTAGCCATACAAATATACAACAGTTCTTACCCTGGAGGAATTTAAGTTCCTGAGGTGTTACAATATATCCACAGATCAGTAAATACCAATTTTTTTTTCTGTGGCGGTGGTGGGGGTGGCGAGTGGGAGTAGGGGTAGGAGTGGGGAGAAGTGGAGCACCAACAGCTAGGGAGGTGTCTTATAAGAGAAGCCACTTGAACTGAGCCTTAAAGGATCTTGAAATTTTAAATGATTGGGTTGGTAAAGGAGGGCACTCTAGAACAGGGGAGTGTCAGGGCTGGCAGTTATGTGGACTGGGGAATCAAAAAAGGACAGACAACAAGACTAATTAGGAGGTTATTTCAATAGAGGTGATGAGGGTCTGGAGTAGGGTGAAGGATACTAAGTAGAAAGAAGACAGAGAAACAGTTTGGTATAACAGGAAGAATGCAGTTCTTAAAGTCAAATGAGACCTGGGATCTCATCCCATCTTTGATGCTTAACAGTTGTGTAATCATGGGTAAATCACTTAATTTTTATGTGTTGCAATTTCTTCATCAATGAACAAAGATATCAACACCTGTGGAACCTACTGCACGGGGAGGTCATGAGGATCAAATAAGGTCATATATAAAATATGTCACAGAGGCAGCAATAGTGTAGTGACCAGCACTAATCCTAGAGTGAGGAAGACCTGGGATTGAATCCTGCCTCTGACCCTTAGTAGTGATATGACTACGGGCAAGTCACTTTGTAAAAGAACTTTTTCAACATAGTTACCTTACTTCCTCCAGCAGTTTTCAGCAGTACGTGGAAGAATAGAGAAAGTAGGTGGTAATATGTTCCCTGAGGATGGGCTTTGGCAAGATACTAGCAGCAGAAGGACAAGGAGGTAAAGGATCATGTAAAATTGAATGGCTAACTATATGATTAAGATTTCAAGGAGAGAAAAGTTAAGCCAGAGCAGAGAAATTGGGCTGGGAAGACAGGGAGGGGGAAAGTGCCTTAGGTTCCCAATGAAAATAGAGACTAGGTTTAGAAAGAGGCAACAGCAGGGAAAGAGGTCATGGTCCAAGAGAGGATTTTCAGTTTCAAATATCAAGTTTTATATGATAGTGAGACCAAAGGTTAAGACTACACACACACACACACACACACACACACACACACACACACACACACACTACCTAGCCCTGTATGTGGCTAAGAGTATAGACCACAGAAGTTGAAGAGGTTGATGAATTAGGAGGTCTACAAATGAGGACAGGGGTTGCAGCAGAGAGGAAGATTCTGCAGCTCTGAGCTCCCTAAGAAAGGAGGGAGAATAACCTGGGCACTTAGAGATAACAGTCAGCAGGATCTGGAGAGGGCAAGATAGACAGATGAAGTGAAGTTCAAAGGAGAAGGGGTTGCTAAAATGGCCAAAGAAGCAGAATCTAAAAAAGAATAGTAAAGAACAAGGAATACGCTTATTCTTTTTACTGTCCTAGAATGTCAACGGACAAAAGAAAATGTGTACTCCATAATGCAGTTTCTTTTGGGAAGAGACAGATTTCTGTGAATGTAAGAAGATGGAAAGAAGGTGAGAGGAAGAGTTCTAACAGAAAGGTCAAATCATTGTGCAGCACATTATTAGATAATGGAAACAGAATACTGAAGTGTTGCTGATGTGTAGTATAGTATTTATAAGTGACCTCTACATCTTTGTTCCTGAGAATGATATCATCACTAAAAAGGGTGAAAGATTTCTCATGTTTCTATACGATCTACCTGTGAGTTATAATTTCCTCAGTCTCTGAGGTTCTGGCTAACCCACAATCTTATTAACTAAGAATAAAGATCATACTTCAAGAAAAGGTTAGAGTCAAAGAAAAGGCAACTAATGAAAAAGTTTCACATTATAAGACTGGAGTAAAGCAGAACTCAGCAGAGTTCTCTCTCAGCAGTAACTATTCTACTGTATTGTATATAATTCTATTGTAAGCTTGCTCTGAAGTGTAGCAAGCTTAGTGCTTGTGTTAACATTCAAATAAATGCTCAGATGAAAAAACAAATGTTTTGCACCAAAAGACATCTATTTTTTGTTAAATTCTTAACTTAGCTATAAATCAAAACTTTATTTTAACTAACATTTTTATAACTACAAGTTTATCTTGAAAGCTATAATAAACCTTTCAACTTAAACCAAATACCCTAATTTTAAAATATAACTCTTAGAAATTCTACTGGTATTCAAATACATGTAACTCTTAAGTGCAAAAAAAAAGTATTTAAATTGACAAGAGCTATAAATGATATTTTATAAGATAAGATCAGGAAGGTACGGTGAAAAAGTTATTGGTTTATTATTCTGCTTGGGTTTTATTTTTCTCTCTCTTCCTTTAGTTTTGTTAGGAAAATTAATTTCACAATAACATAGTTGTTTGGTAAATGGGCTTTGTCTTTCAAATCTATTTTATCTAGAAGTTGAAAATTAAAGTGGATTAATCTTTTTTTTTAACATAGATTCACTTCAAAAAGAAAGGTGAGCCTTAACACAACAACTTCACATTTGAGAAACGATTAACAAGGAGAAAAAAAAAGGGAGAATTTAATATATCAATAAACATTTAAGTAATTAAAAAAATAAATACTTCATACTAGTTATTTCTGACACAGCCCCTGAGCCCATTCTGGTTGAAATCTCTTTTTACAGAAAGAATAAATTCACTTAATTTTTTTCCTTGAAATAAATGTACAAGTGATTTAAATATAAAAGGAAATGAACAGGAGTAGCAACTAACCGAATTGTTTCTGCAAAAATTTAAGTTCAAATATTGAGAAATTTTCAAACAATAAATTCTACTGTCTCATTTTCAGGTTTTTTTTTCCTTTGAGCACTGATAAGGGAATCCCTTTATATTACCATATAGTTTAACATATAACTAGCATATATTTTCAAAATCATGATTATTTCTAGGTTTTCTGTCCTGAGGTTAAAAAATCTAACATGACTCCTTCAAGATTGAAAAAAAAAAAGATCTGCAAGTACACATTCAATTCATAGTACAAGTTCCAACATGATTTTGAACAGGGAGGTAGATACGGATAAAATCTTCAGTCTTTCCTAGTAGGAGACTTCATTTTCAAAATGATCAGGTTGTACTAAAGTTCCTTTCAACAATAATGGTTGTCTTCTTCATTGGCATATGGTACTACCTCATGACTCTTAAAAATGATGGATAAGAATAAAATATATTTTGTCAATTCCTTCTATTTGATGAATGGATAATTTCCATCCACAACTGTATTGTCTATGTAAGAGGAGAATGAATAGATGACATGTTTATCAAATCTGCAGATTATGACACTCTAAAGGATAGATTGTTAACATATTGGATGCCAGAGTTGGGATCCAAAAAAACCAACAATTATAACACATCAGTCAAGTCTAACACGAAATGTAATAGGGATAAACATGAAGTCTTACACTTGATTTCAAAAAATCAATTTCACAATTATAAGATGGAAGAAGAAGAAGTGCAAGGGAAAGACTGCTGGATTTGCAGTCAGAAGATCTGGGTTCAAATCCCAACTCTGCTACTTACTGCTTGTGGGTCTCTGGGTCAAGTCACTGAACCTCTCTGGGCTCAAGTTTCCTCATCTGTAAAACTAGGTAACCTCTGACATTCCTTCCAGTCCAACCAAGTCAAGTCAAGAAGCATTTATTAAACCCATATTATGTGCCAGGCACTGTGTTAAGTGCGGGGGATCCAAAGAAAGGCAGTTTTTAATCTGATTCCATGATGGCTGAAAACAGTAACATTGATTCTTCCATGAGTCTGGGACAAAATTTAGCCTTAAGTTACGGGAACATTTGGAATTCAGATAAGATTAGTAGGACGAGTCATAATTTAAAATATTTGCAAGGACAATTTTAGGAGATGTTTGCAAAAAAACATTTTGAGCTTTTAAATACATAATAAAACCTTTATCTTCCCCTGTCCTTGATTCTACTTCATCAAAATTGGTATAAATGAATACCAGTGAAAATGTTAATTAGGAATAATTATTATTAAAGCACCTAAGTCTAAAAGTAGAGATCCTCCTCCAGTACATTAAAATAAAGCTATATTTCAAATGTATTCCTGCCTCTCTCCCCAAACAGTATAAACTATTATAATAAAGTTGTTATAATATCAAGTTAGCCCATTAAATATCAATAATATCATCAATGAACTCTAAATAATTCTTAAGATATGTCATCAATTGACTCAATGTTTCAATAATACCTGAAAAACAACAGCCAATATTTAAATATGACTTTTTAAAAAGTTAACTAAGACAGTTAAAATGCTAAACTGACTTCAGAATAGTAAAACTTCACTAAATGAGCAGTAACTGTTACCAGGAAAAACCTCTAGACCTGACTGGCTGCCAATATCCCAAATTTGCTGGTTACACTATAAAAATTAGAATAACTGATAAATATTCAAATTAAACACTCAACTTTTTCCTCCCTCTCTCAATAACTGCAGTAATTGGCACTGTCCTAGTAGTCTATTAAATTCTTTCCTATTAACTTGTTAACATTAGCTATTTAAAAAACACAAAGATCAGCAACTGCATATAACTCATTAAATTTCAGAAGTGTTTATGCCACCTGAGATGTAAAGGAAAGATTCTAGCAAGATACTCTGCTTGTGCATTGACTGATACTTTCAAAATTGTAGAGACCTTTCCAGTAGATTTCAACATCAACAGCAGAGAAAAAAATTAATGTAATTCATTATAGCAGCAACCTCAACTCAGAAGGTTTGATACAGTAGAAATTATTAATTTTACTTAGAAGATACAACAAAAATCCAACTTAAAAAAATATTTCAGCATGGAAGAAAAGAAAATTCATTAGAAAGGCATTAGGATGAAAAAATACTAAAATAACTTACTAAAATCGAAGACAATTTAGGACTTTTGTTAATGGTCTATAAACAAAATGGTTGAATTTACATTGTTCCAAATCAATCAAGCTGTCATAGCGTTTAACAATATAGGTGCAGAGACTTACAGAGCACTGCTACAGCACCAGACTCAAACATGAGACATTCTTCCTTTTGCCTAGTTTCCACTATGAGACTGAATGGTGTAGGATCCAGTTTCTGATAGATTCGAAATCCTTTGCTGAACGCCATTCTTTCTTCAGAGGCAGCCCCGGGAAACCCAAGAGCAGCAAATGAAGCTGATGCTCCCCTCTGCAGTACTGACCGCAAAGCACCAAGAAATTCCTGCCAGGTTTTGCGTGGGTCTGTCTTTCTGTCTGTTTGGGGTGATAGGAAAGGGAAAGGGAGAAGAGAAGAGAGACACTGAAACGAAAAAATAAGCCACCACTTCATTTTCACACCCAAAAAAAAAAAAGAGGGGAGGGGGGAGGAATAGGTTCTCAGTTCCCATGACAAGGCAGGGCTTAATTTGATCACTTAGAATCCCCAGTGCTGTTTTGACACATAATAAGGGATGCTTACAGGAAGGGAAAATTACGGAGCTCCTTTATTAGGAAATGATTTATCAGCTTCTTGCTTAACACATTATAAATATGTGTGTGTATATATATTTTAAAAGAAACTTCAACTGGCCCCAGTGGGAGGAAGAGAAAGAAAAAGAGGAGACGCGGAAGGTTAAAATGGAAAATAGCGAATCTCCAGAGGGGGAGAGAGGGACGGAGATGATTACCCAACAAAACCTCGGGGGAGCTGAAGCACGGTCTGGGGAGCAGAGGTCACTGCCTCCCTTTCAAGGACCCTCGACCCCAGAGATTCCAGAGGAAGCAGCTGCCAAGGTCCGACGCGGGGAGAAGGGCTGCCCGCCCCCCACCCCGGCCCCCGCACACACACTCACATTCACACATACACACAGACACACGCACACACAGACACACACAAACACACATACACCGGGTGAAGCAAGTAAGGGAAGCCGTGCGGACCCCCACCCCAGGGGGCTGTCACTGGAGGACTCTCGCTCCCCGAAGGGCAGGCAGGGCAGGCGAGCCCCTCCATTTTGAGCGAGGGGAGGGGACCCCGGAGGCGCGCCCGCTTGCTGCCCGCCCGGCCGCCCGCACAGCGGCTGTCACGACCTCCCTCTCTCCCGGCGCTCGCCCGCAGCCGGCTCCGTTCCTCCCCGCTGCCCGCGGAGAAGCCGCCGCCGCCCCACCCGGGCCCCTACCTGAGGCACCTCGGGCGCTGTCAGGCCTCTCCTCAGGCGGCTTGAGGCTCCGGCTGCGCCCCAGCCAGCCCGCCTGCCGTGGGCTCGCCCTGGCGCCTTCCGCCGGTTCCTGCAGCTCCTGCAGCCCCGGCGCCCGGACTGCCCGTGTCCCTGGCACTGGCGCCGCCGCCAGAAGCGTCACTTCCGCTCCGGAGGAGCCATCTCTTCCGCATTGCGCAGCCTGGAGTCGGAAGGGCCCACCCCACAGCGGGGGGGAGGGGGGGAAGGGGGAGGGCCCGCCTCCCGCAGACGTCAAGGTCTCCCTTCGGCTCCTCCCCCCGGTCTGTGCCTCACCCAAACCCGGGTCCTCCAAACTTCTCCGCGCCTCTCTCCTCCGCTGGGACACTGGAATTGGGAGGCGCTGACCTTTCCCCTCCCATGTGTGGAGATCTTAGGCATTAAATGTTCCCTCTCCAAAGGCCATCGTATGATTTTTTTTTCCCACCTACTATTTTATTTTTTTCTAATGACACGTAAAAACCATTTTAACATTCTTTTCTCAAATTTTGAGTTCCAAATTCTCTCCTCCCTCATTGAGGCGGCAAGCCATTCGACACAGGTTATTATGCGCATCCTCTGATTTTAAAGGAAACTTGTCCAACCCCATAATTTGACAGGTAACAAAACTGTGGTTCGTCTTGAGTTCCTCCCCCAGTTGCACGCCTGACTCTCCTCCCCCTATCGATCCGAAACCTCTCCACTCCAGAAGCTCCCGCTCGTCCTAAACTTCACACTTCAGAAGCGGCTTCTCCCCTTGATTGACGGGTTCCTTCCAGAACCTCTCTTTTAAAGCGGCAGCCCAGGATACTCTTCATTCCCCTTTTTTCTTATATCAGAACATATAAAACCAACTGAATTTGCATCATTCAATATATTAGTTTAAAACCTAGACCAGCCCAACCAGTAAAGGACAGTCACTTCAAAATTTGAATTATTTTGGGACAAGCCATCTTTAAAAAAAAAAAAAGTTTTAGTCTAAAACCTTCTGGAAAGGTTTCATAATTTAGACTAGCAGTTTTCAAAGCATGATTTCCCCCTCATTGGGGGGCAGGTGGATGGACGGACACCAAGACCTTTTTAGAGGTCTGCAAGCTCAAAACTACTTTCATAAAAATACTAAGTTATTTGCCTGTTAAAATACTCCTTCCTTTTCCAATTACATATCTGTGTGATGAGGCTGGATTTTCTTGACATGCTTCAATCAAAATATGTTGCAACAGGTTGAATGCACAAGCAGATATGAGAATAACAGCTGTCTTCTATTAAAGCCAAATATGGAAGAGATTTGCAAAAATATGCAAAACAATGCCACCTAATTTAGGGGGTAGGTTCTTTTTCATAAAAATGTTAATATATAATGGGTTTATCATTTTTAAATGAACATTTTAAATCTAGTCAGTTTAAATTTGTAATATGGTGAATATTGATGGATATAACCTACATAAATGAAAAAATCTTTGGTGTACTCACTAATTTTTAAGAGAGTAAAAGGGTGCTGAGACCAAAAAGGTTGAGAACTGTTGATTTAGACCATGAATTCTTAACCTATTTTGTGTCATGGACCCCTTTTGGCAGTCTAATGAAGCATAATATAAAAATACACGATTATGAAGGAAACCAATTATGTTCAAATACAGTTATAGATAAAGCATTTATTAAGCGCTTACTATGTGCCAGGCATTGTGTTAAACACTAGGAATTCAAATACAAGCAGAAAGAAAGTGTCTACCCATAGGTGGAAGGTGCCCAAGAGGAAGCAAGGCATAAAAAGTTCAGAGAATCAGGAGTCAGGAGAACTAAGTTAGAAGCGAATATGGCTGGACTGGGTATTTATTTCATCAAATGAAGGTTTTGGAAAAGACAAGAGGAGGAAAAATCCAGAGAGTCAAAGTTGGAGCCAGTTTAGATGTGCTCAATGTAGTTTTCCTATCTAGGTTCACACATGCCTTGATATGTATCTACACTGACACAAAGGAGTCATTAGACCCCAGATGAAGAAAGGCTGATGTAGACTATAAAACATCCACTAGGTCCCAGTATTTCATGTTGTTCAGAATACAGATCAACAGTGTACTTACCTAATATAATGCTGTCAAAAAATTTTTAGTATTTCTTAAAGGCATAGATGAACTGATGAAAAATGAGGTAAACAGAACCAAAAATTATACACAATAACAGCAGTATTGTAACACTGACCGATTATGAAAGACTTAGCTACTTTAATTAACACAATGATCCAAGATAATTCCAAAGGACTCATGAGGAAATGTGTGATTCATATCTAGAGACAGAACTGATGAACTCTGAGTGCAGACTGAAGCATACTTTTTTCACTATATTTTTCTTGCCCTTTTAATTTTTACAACATAGCTAATATGGAAATGTTTTGCATGTCTTCACATGTATAATTGATATAATATTGCTTGCCTTTACAACGGGAAGGGTAGGGGGTGAATTTGGAACTCAAAATGTAAACACATTTACGTTAAAAAATAATCGAAAATATTCTCCTCTCCCTGCCCTCCAAAAAAGAATATCATTCCTTAGATAAATAGTAAGAAAAATCACTGGCTTCTGAGTAAAAGATAAAAATATTGATTCTTTATTCCACCCAAAATATTTTTTTGTTGGAGCTTAGAGTCATGATGTGGCAAGAGAATTTATAGCTCAGACCTCTTGCTGCCACTGTGATAAAAGAAAGGCTGTGATAGGAAACTCTGGCTCAGACTCCTCACCATCACTATAGTAAGATTACACTATTCCAGTCTCTATTTTGATCTTCCAGATTTTCTTTCTGGAAGCTTGTCAGTTATAGATGCCTATATCTTCCCCATGCTGTGTTACTTGCTCTGACATACATGCTCTTATCTTCCCCTCGTGCCCTCAGTAAAATTCCACTTTTCTTTGCTACTTAGTCACTTTCTATAAATGGTTGCTGAAGCTGATGCTCAAGGCTCTCTGACTTTTCATGCAGATGAGCCTATGCTCTGAGCATAAAATCTGCAGATAATATCTCTGCATATTGACTGCATGATAAGCAGGAGTACCTAATCAATGACCATGTTGATCATTTTTTTTTAATCACATAAGAACCTACATTCAATACCTAAAGGTATTGTGCTAGGCCTAAAGAAACAATCCATAAGAAATAATCTCTACCTTGAAGAAGCTTACAATTGAGTAAGGGAGATAATGAAGGTCATAGCTATAAATACAAACTCAAAAGAGCTAAGTGAATCAGCTTGGTGTGACATCCATTGATTTGATAAACATTTATTAAGCCCACCACATCCAAGGCAATATGCTAGAGATGGGGATAAAAAGACAAAAAGGAAAACCATACCTAATCATTCAAGGGAGGTGAAATAACTCAAATATAGATACAAAACATACACAAAGTAAATTAATTTGAGGGAGAGATTACTAAGCAACTGGAAGAGAAGGGGAGATAAGGAAAGGCCTCTTGAAGGAGGTGGTCCTTGGTGGGCCTTGATAAAAGTCAGGGATCCCAAGGCGCTGAGGTGAGAACTGCATTCTAAGTAGGACATATACAAAAGCAGGGAAGCAAGAGGTAGAATGTCATGTTCCAGAGCACCAAGTACCAAGTGAGATAGTTTGGCTAGAATACAGAGTGAAGAAAAATATGAAATCCATCTTTAAAGATAGTTTGGAGTGGGATTGCCAAGGGCTTTAAATGCAGATAACAGAGCCACTGAAGCTTCTTGAGAAGGAAAATGACCACAGTGGATAGAGCACTGGCCCTGGATTCAGGAGGACCTGACTTCAAATCCGGCCTCAGACACATAACACTTACTAGCTGTGCGACCCTGTGCAAGTCACTTAACCCCACTGCCCCCCCCCCAAAAAAGAGAAGGAAAATGATAAGGTCAGAGCTGTGCTTTAGCCATATCCATCTGGACTTCCAGCCAACACAGCTGTCTTGGTTGGAGGCAAACTGCTTAGCTTCCACATATCTACTCCAACAAAACCCTGAAGTTTACACCAGATCAAATAATGGAGAACAGAAGGGAATTAGCATTTATATAGAGCTTACCATGTGCCAGGCACTGTGCTAAGCACTTTTTACAAATATTATTTCATTTGATCCTCAGAACCCTGCAAGGTAGATATTATCCTTATCCTCATTTTACAGTTGAAGAAACTGAGGCACCAGTAACTAGCCTGGGGTCATACAGTTAATATGTGTCTGAGGCCACACTGGAACTCAGTCCTGACTCCAGCCCAGTGCTCAATAAATTATGCCATCAGTTGCCTCCAGTGATCAAGAAATCCAACAAAAAACCATGTCTTCTCCCACCCTAGGACTGCACAAGAGGTCATGCAGAAGCCTGAGAACAATAGCAAAGTGGTGCTGCCAATGCAAGCTACTTTCCAGCCCAATCAAAGACAGGTCAAGCAACTGAGTAATTTTCAAGGCTCTGAATCTGGAGACAGCAAGAGTTGAAGGATCCCCTAAGAAAGCCTAAGGTGGTCAAATAGCCCCAGGTTGGGTTTCTTGAATGTCCAAGGAAGTGGCAGTAGGCAGTAACCAATGACTTGTGGTACCACAATGTTCAGACATGGAAACTAGAGCCTAGAAGCTCTGATATCCCTAACACTGTCCTGAGATACCATCAAGAGCCCTGAAGATACAGAATTCTGAACTTCAAAGATTAGAACCCCTGAAGGTCAGTGAAGGAACTCAAAGGATTCAAGGCTAGAACAAGAAGCATCAACTACCCCAACCAAAAAGGCAGGACGGAGCACAGCATGGTCTTGGCACAAAGCCCCAATTTAGAAGGAAAGCTGGAAAGATGAAATAATCAAGGAAAATATTAATCAATGTAAAAAAAAAAACAAAACTAATAACCCTACTGTAAATCTGGAAATCACCTAAAAGAAGAAAGTAACTGTGAAAACTGCAAACACTCAAAGGAAAAAAAAGGACTTTCTACAAGGACTTCATAAATACCTAGAAATGAAACAAGAGGAGTAAAAGAAAATTTAAAACTCTGGAGGAAAAAATTATAATAAGTAGCCTAGAAGAGAAAGTGATAAACCTTACCTAAATGAAATACTTCTTCAAAACTAGAATAGGTGAAACTGAAAAATCAATGACTTTATGGGACAAGAAATATTTGAATAAAATAAAAAATTTTAAAAATAGAAGAAAATGTATATCTGATAATATACATAAACATATATGTGTATATGTGTGTGTGTATATATATATATATATATATATATATACACACACACACACATATATACCTAGAAAACAGATCAAGGAGATATAATTTAGGAATTGCTGGACTCTAAAAACCATGACCAAAAAATAGCCTGAGCACTATATTTCAAGAAGTCACAAATGAAAATTATCCAGATATTAGTACAGGGCATAATGACAGAAAGAATCTACTTAAACTATGCCCAAAGGGCAAACTGTGCATACCCTTTGACCCAAAGAGATAAAAAAAAAGGCGGGGGAGGGGGAACCTATTTGTACAAAAATATTTATAGTAGCTCTTTTAGTTGCTAAGAATTGGAAATTGAGGGAATGTCCATCCATTGGGGAACAGCTAAACAAGTTGTGGTTATACTACTGTATTTCACCGCATAATCATCACACCCTGTTTTGTTTTTTCTTCTTTCAGTCCAAAAATTGGATTGCATAATCATGCCATGGTATAATTCTGTTCATCACATAGCTTAAAAGGCAAACACAGCAGCAATGTATTCACCAGTGGCATATGGATACGCATTGCATTGCCAGCCTAGAATTCTCAGTGCACGAGCATTGTCAGTATATTTCTGAAAGCCCACTTGCATGCTTTGTTTAGAGCCCTACAGTACTAATGGTATTGTCATTCAATCCAATGAAAGCCATAGGCATAAGGGGAGCAGGCAGGCAGGCAAAGCTGCCAAGAGTAAGTCATATGATATGGTAAGCTTGGCATCTTCCCAATTTTAATGTATATTCACAGGTATTCCATGCATCCTAATCTCGCACCAAAGATAATTTAAAAATAAGTGAATTTTAACTAATATCAGCACAACTAAAAAAAATTTAAGCTTCACATAATGGTTGCACCCCACCTTTTGCAAAAAAAAAAATTTGGCATAAAATCTGTGATGATTATTTGGTGAAATATGGTACTATGGAATACTACTATGGAAAACTACCACGCTATAAAAAATGACAAAGGATGCTTTCCAAAAAACCTGGAAAGACTTGCACAAACTGGTGCAAAGTGAAGTGAGCAGAACCAAGAGAACATTGTACACAGTAACAGCAATATTTTATGATGATCAACTGTGAATGACTCAGCTATTCTCAGCAACACAATCATCAAGACAATAGCAAAGAAATCATGATGAAAACTGCTATCCATATCCAGAGAAAGATCTGATGGAGTCTGAATACAGATTTAAGCATACCATTTTTCACTTTGATTTTTTTCATGTTTTTTTTTTTCTTTTGGTCTGTTTCTCTTACAACATGACTAATATGGAAATGTTTTACGTAAATGAACATATATAACTCATATCAAATCACATACTGTCTTATGGAGTGGGGAGGAGAGAGGTGAAAATTTGAACTAAAAATTTTAAAAACTGAATTTTAAAAATTATCTTCACATGTAATTGGGAAAAAATATTATTTTATAAAAATTTTAAAAGGAAAGAATCCATTCATCACCTCCTGAAACCCCTCAAGTTTGAAGAATGTCATAGCAAAAATCCAGAGCTCTCAAGTAAAAAAAAAAAAAAAAATCAAGGATCCAGAAGTAAGCAGTCCAAGTACTAACTATAGTCAGGGTCACTTAAGATCTGGCAGTCTTTTCACAGAATACAATATTCCAAAAGGCAAAAGATACAGACTTAAAAATAAAAATAACTTATCCAAGACTGAGTATAATTCCATGCGGAGAAGAATGGTCCAGGGACCATGGACCTTTAACGAAACATTTAATCAAGTATTTCCTATGAAAAGTCCAGAGCTGAGTAGGAACTCCAAAATACAAACCCAAGAGTCCAGAGAAACTTAGAAAGGTAAATATATTGGAACAATTGGAAGGAGCTGGATGAGGTAGGGCTCCCATTCTAAAAAGGGAGAAGAAAACAAATGTCTTTAAGTGGTATTTCGGGAGTTAAACACTATTTCTCATAATTGAGGCACATGAGAAAATTATAATAATAGCATTCATGTAGCATTTAAGTTTTGCAGAGTTGTGTATACAAACAGGAACAGAGGAATGGGGGAAAAAAGCATCAGATGAACCTTAGTCTTACCTAAAACAGACAAAAGTACGTTTGAATATACAGGAACACCTAGTTTGGTACATATATACATAAATTCAATAGGGGGAAAAAAGGAA
The DNA here is from genome assembly GCF_900497805.2 of Vombatus ursinus. Taxonomy (NCBI): domain Eukaryota; kingdom Metazoa; phylum Chordata; class Mammalia; order Diprotodontia; family Vombatidae; genus Vombatus; species Vombatus ursinus. The sequence goes on along the minus strand of NW_020946663.1, from coordinate 6,466 downwards.
ATGTAGGGCATTAAGATAACTTGTAGGAGAAAAAAAGCTACAAGTGAAACAAACTTCATGATATTGAAGCGGGGGAATTTAAATAGGGAGATAAGTAAAGAACCAGAATCCAAGGGGATATCTTAGATTGCCTCTTAGACAACTAGGGAATAGCTGAACAAATTCTAATAAAGGAATGTAATGGAATATTATTGCACCAGAGCAAATGGCAAGAGATAATTTCAGAGTAGTATTGTTATCTGGGTAGTATGAGGTAGAACCAGAACTACTTAGATAAGGAAAGCAATATTTTAAGGAAAAACCAACTTTGAAAAACTTAAGAATTCTTTCAATGAAGTAACCAACCATGTCTCCTGAGGCCTTATGATGATATCATTCACCTCCTGACAGAGAAGTGATAAATATAAGGTATAGAAAGAGCCACTTTTGGCCACTGTGTGGATGTTTTGCTTAACTACTTGTTACAAGTGTTTTCTTTCTTTCTTTCTTTTTCTAGGTTAATAGGGAAGGGTGGGGTAAGTAATGTGAGTTAACTGGAATGGGGAAAGTTATTGTGATGTCAAAAAGAGCTTTTGAAACATTTTTTTTTAAAGTTCAAAAGGAAGCAGATAAGCATGACAGTTGTGAAAGTAACATGTAGAACTTATATACTTTTTTTAAAAAAGTGGTACAAAATAGAGATTTGCAGTTAAAAAATCTTTTATTAATTGTATGGAAAGGCTATTTTTGGTGTTAAAGTTCAGGTAAAAATAAAAATTAAAAAGTATCAAATTTGGCAGCTATGTGGAAGCTGGACTAGAGGGAGGAGGAATGAGAAACTAGAGGCAGGGAGACTAAGTAGAGAGCTACTGCAGTAGATCATATGTGAAATGAGGGCCTAAATCAGAGCAGTGATTACGTATGGTGGTTCAAGGCATAGAAAAGGTAATAGGGGAAAAAAGCTCCTGGGTTCTAATCACACCTGACATCTACTAGCTAATGGTAACAGTGGGAAATCGCTTAATTTTTCTCTGTGCCTACTTCTTCATTAGAGGATGGAGATAATCATACTTGTAAAATCTCACAAGATTCAATTAATGGGTTTACTAGGTTTGTCATGAAGTTCAAATAAGATAATACACGCAAAGAATTTTGCCAACTTTCCAGCACTAGATCATCTCTAGGGTTTCATAGATGATCTTTATAATTATAACAAGAATATCATTTTGCAGCCTGATGAACTTTTCCTTAATTATGCTGATTTCCCTCCAGATATAGTCTGTAAGCATACCAATACCATAAAATTTTCCAGTTTGTGATCTGCTAGCATAGCTTTTAAGAATGTAGGTTCTTGGGGCAGCTAGGTGGTACAGTGGATAGAGCACTGGCCCTTAAGTCAGGAGGACCTGAGTTCAAATGGGATCTCAGACACACAACTCATAACACGTACTAAAAAAAAAAAAATGCAGGCTCTTGAGAATCTAGAGTGACTTCTAACACATGACTTTATAGAATGTCAAGTGATTTGTAAATAATAAAAATGTTCTAGAAATGTCAGTCATTTGGTGCAATAGAAGAGAAATAAAAGTTTGAGAGACAGTAACAGCTACAAAGAGGTCCTAGGAAAGCTTCCATGCAGCAGTGACATCTGAGGGAGCTTTCAAAGCATGGGAAGTCTTTTTCTTTAAATTTTTTTATTCCTAACATGAATATTTCAATGTACAGAGAAAAAGTGTGTGATACACAAAATGCTGAATTTCTGTTATATAAGGTTTTTCATCTAAGTGAATATTAAAACCTCAAAGCCAAGAATATCTGACTTCAGGTCCCACCTATGACATATTGCCTGTGATTCTCGGCAAGTAACTTTACCTCTCAATGCCCTCTCTAAGCAACTCTTAAGTTTTAAAGGTGCAGTAGTTTCAACCTGCATTTTTCTCACCTGAGTCACAGGTCCAATTTCCATTCATCAAATTTACCACGATAGTAAGAAATGTGCTCTGCTTTTCTGTTTCTCTTCTGTTTGCTTCTATGTTTTTTTTCCCATCACCACTACTCATGAATTTTCCTGTCCCAACATGCCTCTCCCACTTACGCCAGAAGACAAGCAAGACTAATTCATAGGGTTAGCCTGTCTGAAAATGACTGTCTCATTCTGCACCTCAAATCTGTCCCCATCTAAAGGATGAACAGCATGCTTCATCAGTCTTCTGAAGGCATGACTGGTTATTGATTAGTTATAAGTAAGCTCTTGAGTCTTTCAAAGGCTAGGTTCCTTTACATCACGGTAGCCATTCCAGATTGTTCCTCTGGTTCTGCTCTTTTCCCTCTGCATCAGTTCACAGAGGTCTTCCCAGGTTTCTTTGAATTGGTCATATTCATCGTTTCTTGACAGAATATCCATTCCATTCTTATAATTTGTTTAGTCACTAATTTCCAGTTTTTTTGACCACAAAAAAGGGTGCCATTTTTTCTATGAGTCCTTTCTGTCTAGTGATTGTTGTTGGATATAAGATATGCATATAAAGTGCTTTGTAAAGCCCAAGCCCCATACAATGTGAGCTTTAGGTTGTAGTTTGTTTGCAAATCACTTCACATATTAATTCATTTTACCCTCACAACCTTGTTAAGTAGGTGCTATCATTACCCCCATTTTACAGGTGAGGAAACTGATGCAGAGATATGAAGTGACTAGCCCAAGATCACACATTTAGTTAACCTTCTGAGGCAGGATTTCAACTTTGGTCTTCCTGATTCCAACTCCAACACTTTATCCACTGCTCCACCCACCCTATTCTCCTTAGAGGAGATTCTTGGTCAGATTCAAGTTGGCTGGATTTCATAGTTTCTGAGGTACCTTCTAATTCTGACATTTTCTGAATGGGCAGCCACCATAGTGGGGGCTAGGAGGAAGAGGGAGATTATATATACTGTCATCAGTAGTATCTAACCTGGCTCAAATATGGAAACATAATTAGTTTTAAGAGTAGAAAAATGAAATAGGGGATTCAGTTATGTAGAAATCTCACAAATGGTATGTCTGGCCAATGTAACCTGAAAATGACTTTCAGAGATGGGAGATGCTGATGGTGTACAGTTCCTACTCCAGGAAATTTCCTCTCCTATCTTTGTTTGCTTTAAACTTTGTTTATAGAAGCTGAAGTTTCTCAACCTAGTCCAATTTCTTTACAATTATCATAAACTCTGGGATATTAAGTTGCTTCCACAAATCAGTTCAGAGCTTTTCCAATTCATAAAAGTAAGCATTTGCCAATGGGCTAGAAGAAACTAAGTTGGGTCCTCCAATGTATGGCTTGAATTTGTTTATCACTACTCCTCTTACTCTCTTCTTTCTCTTGTATGCTGCTCGCTATTTTCTCTCTTTTGTTTCTGTTGCATATTCAAATTAGCATTTTTGTTTTCCCTACTGCACACAGCCCATTGCCTTGCATGGACATTCAATAAATGTTTAAGTATTTAAATAACTGTAAAGCATTACAAGGAAATGAATCCAGATAGGCTTGCAATTGTGAATTCTGTGGACCTTTTATTAAATTGCATGGAAGGAAAAGAACCTTGATCTAACAGAGTTAAGATAAAAAGTTTCTAAGATTGAGTAATGTCACACCACCAAGTCATGTGACCTGTCTGGAGACGCTAGCTATCTAGACAGTATCAAAACGTCTCACACATGATCAAATCATCTTTACAATGACAGAGAAACTTGGTTCTTCATTTCTTTGCTGATTGTATCAACAAAGGCAAAAGCACAATGCTTCTAAAACTGATGATAATTTTTTTGGTGTATGTTATTGATAAAACTCATTTTAAGGACTCACATTGTGCACACATACTTCTTAATACATGTTGCAATAGCTAGGAAGAATCCAATGGTATAAAAATAGCTTGAAAGTCTAGCACTTTCATATACATAAGATTCAGAACATTTGAAAGAGTTGTTTTAAAAGTACTTTGCTAGATTTAGAATTAAGTAACTTTTGCTCCTAAGTACTGTGAAAATGTTTAATACAGTTAAGTTATAATTCATTTTAAAACTCAATATACTATCTCCTTTTCTTAGTGATAAACTTAATTATCCTATGCGGTATTTCTGAAAGTTGACATGCAGTGCACTTAAACGCAGCATGTTCTAGTAGGTAAGAGTGTTAGACTTGAGTCTGAAAGACCTGGGTTTGCATCCTGCCTCAAGATGAATCCTAGTTTTGGGATCCTGGACAAGTCACTTAGTTTTTCCTCAATAAGATGAGGAAATTGGATTTGATGACCATTAAGGTCTCTTTCAGCTCTAAATCTCTGATCCTATTATTACCCCAAACAACCTTTGCCTTCTGAGTAATTCCAAAGTTAAACACCCTAATTTTTGAGACGATTATATTTCATTTAGTAAAAGGACTTCTTATAGAATCAAACAATTTCATTTAAATTTGTAAAGCTAAAATCAGATTTTGTGAAAATTAGAGCTTAAGGGTCTTTTGGAAATGGCATAAGAACTAGGTTAACCAGTCAATCAACAATAATTTACTGAGTGCATGTGATGTACCAGGAACTGTTCTACTTCTGACCACAGATTACATTACTAAAACATTCATGCCTCACTGTACCTATCTTACTAAAGGTCCTAGTATCTCATGATGGCGTAGATAGGCTTGTAGGTACTAATCAAACTAGAAAGGTTTTCAGGGCCCAGGGATGTGCTGTTGTCTAAGGACCAAGCCTATCTCTCCTCAAGGCTCCTTATAAAACTAAGCTGGCTTCAGGGAGATGATTTTTTCAAATCACAGAAATTCTCAGAGACCATCTACCAAGTAACAGAAAAGTGGTGATGTGTGTTGGTGGAGAAGTACTAATACCAATTAAATTACTTACCGTTGAAGTTCCTGTTTTTAAAATGAGAATCAGTCAGAGGGCTGTTGCAAGGAAAATGTGATAAAAGATGTGAACATACTACAGTACATAATGTAACTATAACTTTGCTATATTGATATTATTTAGAGACTTTCAGCATGGGTAGCTGATCTCACATTATAATGAAGTTCTTATTCTATTACTGAAACCACTTTGGATAAGGGGAAAGATAAAACTACTTCATACTGCTAAAATAATGTTATGGGGGAGTTTCTAACTGTTCTTCCCAACTCCTAAAGCCAAAGTAACTGGATGGAATGCACAAAAAGAAAAGTCTCAATGACAATTTATTGAAAGGATTCTTAAAAGCAGATAATGGGAAATGGGAATCCAATGGGATCATAAAAACATTCTCTTTAGGTTCCAATTGGTGTGCATGTCATCCATACTATACATGTTAACATACTCATTTACACTCTACAAGCTGTAAAGAAGTATTTTGTTCTAATGTTTGTAGGTCAACAAATTGGTACAAAATTCCCCATTAAGTTGTATGTGGAGGGATAGGCATGTTTCCTACAAAAGCCTTCGGAATTCATGTTAGAATTCACTAAGCAAGTGCACAGCACTGTACTCTCTGATACTGTCATTTGTCCAGTGTTTTGTCTGGAAATATTATATTCTTACCAAATGAGTGTCATAAAATCTAACCAAAGTAGCCACCAGCAACATACATTAAAAGGGAAATTTAAAAATTATTATTTGGCTAAAGATTAGTTTTAGGTCTGATTATATGAACTAATGTTCCTTAATTTAAAAAAAAGTTTGAAAATCACAGATTACGTGTAAATTTGAAACAAAATTTCTGAGTATTTACAATGTGGTATAAATATTAAAGAAGACCACGGGATATTAAATTGCCTTAGTGGGGTAGTCATCTACAAATTTTATATATCCACTTACTAGAAATGTGTATTCTGTATTTATTGCATATATCTCTCACATATGTGGGATTTTGACTTGAACAATAAACTGCTGATATATGTTTGAGCTGGTCAGAATGGAACCATGAATGAGGCAGTCAGATTGTACAGTTAAATAGTGGGTTTTTTGTTGTTTTTAAAGTTCAATTTACATATTCCAAACTGTAAACTATTCTATAACATTTATTAGCATCCCCTTTAAACTCATGTTTAACCACAGAGTTAATTTACGGGAGAAAAATCTTATGTTAACTCAATAACAAGTTCCACAGTTCAACCATTTCAGTTTCAAGGGAATATTGTCATTGTCCTATCTGTTTCTAACTGAAGGATGTTTTAACATTTAATTACATGACTCTTATGTCAAGCCCTTTTTTGCAATAATGCAGTAATTTCCTAAGACAATTTGCTACTGAAGAATTTTCTGCTATCAAAAAAGGCTTACTTAGTAGAAAAATGCCAAAAATTTCCAATGTGAAAGTAACTCCCAGGGTATAAACAGATGCATAATCACATATTTTACACCAGACAGACACATACACTTGTGAATGCACACGCATAAATGCGTGAATATGCGCATACAGGTGAGCGCACACACACACACACACACACACACACACACACACACACACACACAC
>NW_020946662.1:0-39939 GCF_900497805.2 Vombatus ursinus | reverse complement strand
CCCTCATTTCATTTATAAAAACATTTTAAATTCTTAAAGAAAAAAAAAGCAACCAAAACTCTGGTTTTATCTCTTCCAGGAATTCTAGCTGAGTTTGTGCCCAACTTGTGTTTTTCTCTGAGGTTTTTATTATAGATGTTTTGGAGTCCTTCTCTTCTTCTACATTTCTAGCTACCGTAATAGCGCTTTATAGTGGATTCTTTTTTTTTTTCCTAATTTGATCATTTTTCCAGCCTATTTCCTGACTTGATGTTAGGACTGGGATCTGTGGCACGCATCAGGATTTGGTTTAGTGCATATTCCAGGTTTGTTTGATGGAGTTTTATGAAGGGAAGCGTGACTCTACTGCTCTTTCTACTCTGCCATCTTGGCTCTACCTCATCTCTCCCTAATTTTCAATCTCTTCTTATCCACTGGCTCCTTCCCTAGTGCTTGCAGACATACCCCAGAACTCTTCCATCTTTAAAAAGAAAAACTTCATGTGATCCTACCATTCTTTATCACGATTGCCTTGTAGATATATTCATAAACTCCATTTTTTCATCTCATACTCCTCAACATATTTCAATCTAGCTTCCAACTTCACCTGAAACTGATCTCTCCGAGGTTACCAATGATCTATTAACTGTCAAATCCAGTGGCCTCTCCCCTCGGGTCACTTTGCAATGACCAATTTTCTTGACCTTTATGGCATTTGATACTGTTAACCACTCCCCTCCTCCTTGTATTTTCATACCGTTCTCTCCCAATTCTCTTTTTTACTTGGGCTATTCTAGCTTTGTCTCCTTTGCAGAATCATCATTCTTATCTTACCTCCTATGTTTACATGTTTTTGCATCAGCTTCTATTGGTTTAACTATGACTTTTATGCAGACTCTTTCCAAACTACATATGCAGTCTCGGTCTCTCTCCTAAATTTCAATCCTGTATCAACAATTGTACATCCAGTAAGGATCTCACACTCAACATGTCCAAGACAAAAATGATTACAGTGATAAGAGAATTTCTGGCTTAACTTTATTACCATCATTTACTTAAGATGAGCAGAACATGTAACTAGCTGGAGTCTACAAAATTAAAGTGAGACATGAACTACATAGCCCCAGTGTTAACTAGTTAGTTCCTGTTCTGTCTCTAAGTTTACAGTTTGATATAACTGTTCTTTACTGGCTAGTTTCCTGTTTTACCTGATATAGATCTTTCCCTTCTGCCATCTGCTCTTTGGTCTGTATGTCATCATCTTCCCTTATTCACTCTTTGAAATTCTATTGTTCCCATCCTGCTTATGTAACTAAAATCTATATAAGGTTGCTGAAACTTTTATTCAGGGTTCACTGATTTTTATTTCAGTGATGCCTATGTTGAGATCATAATAAACTGGTTTTTTTTCTATATTTCTGCATCATTGATTGTTCTGACTGCCAACAGTACCTATCAATGGATTCTCAGACAATTTTTGTCACAATTATCTTTTCCCTAAAACCCTCCCCTCTTTCTGACTTCATTTTATTATTTTAAAATAAGGGTGGCCTCCTCCCAGGTTTGCCACCTCTGGGTCATCCTCTCTCTTTCTCACCTCTCACATCCAATCTTTTGCAAAGTCTCGTCAATTCTACCTCCACAAAGTATCAGAATTTATCTTTTTCTCTCTATTTATACCACTTAGTTCAGACCCTCAACACTTCTCGTATGGACTATTTTGGTAACTTCCTAATGGACTCCCTGCCTCTAGACTCTTTCTCTACATAGCTGTAAAATTGTTTATTTTAAGTGTCAAGTCTGGCCATGTCACTCTTTTGCTCAAGAATCATCAGTAGTTCCCTTTTGTCTCTAGGATAAAGTATCAACCAATCTGTTTGGATTTTACACCCCTTCATAATCTCTGACTCTGGTCTGTCTTTCAGACTGCTTATTACTCTTCCAGGCAAACTAGTCTGCTATGCTCTAGACACATCATTCTTTCTCTCATCTCTATGCCTTTGCATAGCCTATCCCTATAATGCCCCATGTCAACCTTATATAATTTTTAGCTCCCCTCCAAGATCAAAGATTAATTTATGTCTCCTATCGGAAGCCTATTCTTACCGCAACCCCTCTTCCCTACCACCCCACCAACTCCCTACTCCCAGTACCTTCCCTCTGGAAATTACAGTGAACATATTATATATTTAATTTTTCAAGTACATGTTGCTTCCCCAAATAGAACATAAGCTTCCCGAGCAAAGGAAATTCTTTTGGTCTTTGTATTTCCAGTACCTAACTCAGAGCCTGACACACAGTGCACACTTGATCTATGCTTACTAAATCTTGCTGAAAAATATCTGACTCCAGGTTACTGCTAGAGGCAGAAACCTCCAGCTTGGTGCCTGCACTGATTCTCTTCGGGCCCTCCTGTCCAGATAATTTTTACCTTTGCAGGTTTTTATGGCTATGCCATGGAAGCCTACTAAGGCTAAACTATCACTACCTAGTAATAACAGATGATTGATGAGGAACCAGCTGAAGTTATTAGCAGTGGTTAGTCATGTGATATTCTACATGGACAATGTTCAGAAGGGACAGCCTGGAGGATATGTTGAATCACCTTTTAGTTTTAATTTAAATACTTGTACTCCAAATGACCTAGAGTTGAGATACTAGGAGAAGAAATAAAGCATATTTATGTTGATATTTGAGAAAATTGAAAACCAGAAGACTTTAAGCTAAGTAGAAGGATGGTTGGCAAGTTCTCCTCAGAAAGACATATAAAAGGGAAAGTTTCTTCATGTTTCTAAAGGCAACAAGAAACAGCCTAGCAAATTTTTTAAAAGCTGCTAGCCTGCCTACCATTTAAAGCTCTCTACAAGCTGGTTTTATCCTCCCTTTCCAGGCTCATCTCATTTAATTCCTTTAAATATCTATATTCTGGCCAAACTGAACTTTTCCTTGAATTCATCCTGTCTTCTATTTCCTTAATTCTATATTTTTCCTTTCGTTTATCTTAGATATCTTAGATCTGTCCAAAATTAAGAGAGGAATATTAAATCTTATGCCACTATGTAGAATTTTTCTATGCCTTTTTGTAATTCACTTAATTTCTCCTTTATGAGTTTAGATGCCAAACATATGGAATATAAATTTAATATTCATATTGGTTTGCTTTTATGGTTCCTTTCAGCATAATGTAGTTTTTCTTCTGTTCCTCCTTTCTGGCTAACCAGTGTTTCTGCAGTGAGATGCTCCACTGCCATCCCAGGCAGAGTAAGTGTCCTGCTTTTTCACTGAGGAGGATGGCTGAGTTGAGTGTTATTGCATGTCTATGGGTCAGGTTGTACCAACCTGCTAGATTGTGGTAGCTGGTGGGGGAGGGGAGTCCTGAGTGAGCAGGTTAAGGATTAAGGATTAGACTTTTCTGCTGTTAGTTCATTGAGTTGTGACCTCGTTAGGGTTTCTGGCATCTCAGAAAATGAAGACAGCTAAAATTGCTTTCTCTTGTGTATAATTCCTGTTTTGGAGAGGTTCCCATCTAGTCCTTCATCTTGCTAATTACATGACCTAGAAATTTATTCAGGAATCTGGTGCCTCTTCCACTTCTAACTATACTACACCTCTCCTGGAATGAACTCCCACTGCATTTCTATCTATTGAAACCCTTCCCTCTCATTAAGGACCAGCTCTGATACTACCTCCTCCAGGAATTCAATTCAAATATTTATTAAGCACCTATTAGTATCATGTTATATATTATACAGCCTTTCCTCATTCCCACTTTAAGTTAAAAGTGATTCCTCTCTCCAAGAACTACACCTATGTACTTGCTGTATGCTAACAAATTATATTTACTTGAAAACATGTCAGCCCACTTTACAGTAAGATCCATGATGCCATGAGACTGTCTGGTTTAATTTTTGTATCGCTAGTACTTAAAAGTGCACTGAACATAGAAATATACAATTTTAGAGCTAAAAGGAGCTTTAGAGAAGATCTAGTTTCCTCATGAAAGGATTGGACTAAATGACCTTTAGGGTTCTTATCAGCTCTAAATCTATACTCTTAGGATATCTAGCCTGACTCTTCAATTTTATAACCGAAAAAACTGAAGTCAAGAGAAGTGAAGTTACTTGACCAAGGTCACACAGTTGGTCATGGAAGCACCCAAATGTCCTAACTCCCAATCTAGTGCTCTTTTCACTAGGAACTTAATTCTTACATTAAACTTGATGCATTTAGTAAATCTCTGAACTGAAGGTTATTTAAAATATTTCTATTAATGTGTCTAATAATGACTATTAACTGAGTCTCTCAACTTCCCCCACCTACCAGGTCTTTTTAGCCAAGGAAAGAACATTTATTTCAGTCATGTCTATAGAGAGGTCTATCTACAACTTTTTCATTTTGAAGAAACTAAAAATTTGATAAAAATAGAAGGTGTATAAGTAAAGTTGGAATAAAGATTACAAAGGATGAAATACACCAGTTTTTTCTTTATCACATGAGTTTAGCATCCCCTTCTGGTAAGGTGGTCTTTCTAGCATTCCTTATTAGCTGAATTGGGCAACTCGGTCCTATATCCCTTTACTATAATCATTACATTCAAGAAAACTGAAAGAAACAGATTTGCATGTAAATATCTAGAAAGTAACATAAATAAATTTAATTCCCAAATTATCACAATTTTATACCATCATTTTTATATATAAGTATTACTTTAGAAAAAATTGATTTAGGTATCTAGCAAATAAAATCAGTCTTTTGTCATACCAGTAGACTATTCACAGTTTAAGAGGGCATTGATAAACTGGAGAATTCAGAAGTGGGCAACCAAAATGGTGAAGGGAATTAAGTACATGTCATGAAGGGATTAGCTGAAGAAAGCAGGCAATTTTAACCTGGGGAAGAGAAGACTCAGAGGGGATATAATAGCTGTCTTCAACTTCTGTCACATGGAAGAAGGATTAGCCTTTCTCCAGTTTGCCCCCAAGGGGCAGAATCGGAAGTAATGGGTAGAAGAGGCAAACAGGGTTGACATTAGGAAAAAATATTCCTGACCATTAGAACTGTCTAGAAGTGTAATGGGCAGCCTTGAGAGGTGATAGATACCCCCTACTTGGGGCCCTCTGAGCAGAGGAGGACAACTGGATGACTTATCAAACATATTATAGCATGGATTCCTTTCATGGATTCCTTTCATTTATGGTTTGGACTAATTGGTCAGTGAAGTCCCATATGACCCTCACATTCTATGATTCTGTGATCTAAGCTTAGAAGAACAAAATAAAGCAAGGAATCTTAGAGCTGAAAACATCTTGGAGATCATTTTTAGCACAACTCCCTATATTAAGAGATGAAAATCATGAGGCCCACAGAAGTGAAATAAACTTATTTGCCTAAGGTTACACAAGTGAAGAGCTGGAACTAGAATCCAAAGTATTTTTTCCCCCTCCGAGAGCCCGAGTTCAATACAAAAGACAAGAAAAATAACTTTTTCTTGTAAAACAAAGCAAGAACAAATACCAAAGATATGAAAATGTTTTGTTAAAACCTCACATCCCAAGCCTGAGAAGCAGCATGGCATAGAGGACAGACCTTTGGACAAAAAAGGACTGCATTCAAGTCCTTTATTATCTCGTTACAGATCTTTAAGTCATACATTTTTTAATTCTTTTAAAGAGCTATTTATATTTTTAAGCTTGTAGTACTCTATTTGCAGTACTTGGAATATGTACTCCATAAATGTACTACCTGCTATGAAAAGTAGCAATTTCTTGGTTTCCTTCCATTCTAATATTCCAGAATTAGTTCAATAGGACTTTTAAACTATGGACATAAAATAAATATCCCTCATTATTTTTTATGAATTTCCTGGATTCACTTTTGCATTTCTAAATTTGAATTCTAATTTTTTTTTTTGTTATTCTTATACATTTCATCTATGTCACCTGATACTGAACGACTGCACAGCAGGAACTATGTCCATTTTCATCTCTGTATGTGCTATACCTAGCATAGTGCTTCGTTCAGACACAACGTCTGTTGAATCTGTTGACTACAGAAGTTTTATCTCAAGACCATAGAACAAGTGCAGAGGTGGAAGTGACTTAGATGCTATCTAGTCTACCCCCTCTTTTTTTTTTTTTTTGACAGAGGAGGATACTATGAATTAAAAAGATTAAGTGATTTACTGAAGGTTATTATAGGTGGTAAATAGCACAGCAGACTTGAGATTCCAACCCAGGTCCTCTGACATCAAATCCCATGTTCATTCTACTGTAGCACTGGTTCTCTTCCTCCCTATCTGACTATTCCTCTTAAGTCTCCTTTGTTGGTTCTTCATCCATATTTAACACTCTGTCTCTGTGTAGCATGAAGATCTAAGGGCAGAATTAGCCTCCAGGACCTGCCCTTCTATACTCAGCAACAATACTACCTTCCACGGCTCATTCTTCCACAAGAAATTTAGTGGGCCCCTAGTTCAAATTTTAGGGTTCAATTTGAAAGAGTTTATAAACAAACTGAAATTCAGTAACACTCAGGGAAATCTTTTAACCTCCCAGCTAGAACTGCAGGATCCAAGCACATAGCTCATGAAAAACAAAACCCCTCAGGGACATCCCTCTGTGCACACTAATCTCAAATAAGGACATGCCCAAAGACAGTGGGATTGAACTAACTTATAAAAAGAAAATCAGCAGTATAAAATTCCACCAGCAGTGATGGGTAACAAAACAATGTGTATTTTTTTCAGTTCTTCCTACACAGATGGAGTGAGGACAGAGGAAAGGATAAAGAATATGCCCCTTAGCCACTGTAGAGAAATGCAAATAAAAACAACTCTGAGGTACCACTTCACTTATCTGATTGGCTAATATGACCAAAAAGGAAAAAAAAAAAAGGAAAATGATAAATGTTGGAGAACATGTGGGAAAACTGGGACTAATGCATTGTTGGTGGAGTGGTGAACTGATCCAACCATTCTGGAGAGCAACTTGGAACTATGCCCAAAGGGTGCATACCCTTTGATCCAGCAATACTATTGCTAAGTCTATATCCCAAAGAGATCATAAAAAAAGGGGAAAGGTCCTGCAGGTGCAAAAATATAGCGGCGCTTTTTATGTTGGCAAAATATTGGAAATTGAGGGGATGCCCATCAACTGGGGAATGGCTAAACAAGTTGTGGAATGTGAATGTAATGGAATACTATTGTGCAATAAGAAACGATGAGCAGGATGCTCTCAGAAAAATATGGAAAGACTTAAATGAATGATACAAAGTGAAATTAGTAGAACCAAGAGAACATTGTACACAGTACCAGTAACATCGTATATTAATCAACTATGAATAACTCAGCTCTTCTCAGCAACACAATGATCCAAGACAAGTACAAATGACTCACAAAAGAAAATGCTATCCACATCGAGATAAAGAACTGATGGGACTCTGAATGCAGATCGAAGAATACTTTTTTCACCTACTTTATTTTTTTTCTGCTTTCACAATTGTGGCTAATATGGAAATATGTTTTACATGATAGCACATGTATAACCTATATCAAACTGCCTACCATCTTCAAAAGAAGAGAGGGGAGGGAGGAAGGGAGAAAAATTTGGAACTCAAAAACTTGTAAAACTAAATGCTAAAAATTGTCTTGACATGTAACTGGGAATAAAAAACAAAACACTATTAAGAATTTTAGAAAAAGTTCTCATAAAAAAAACATAAAAAGACTATGAGAGGCATCTCGTGAGTGTTGGCCAGCTACAAGAGAGCAGCAGTGATGGTGCTTTGGAGAGTAAGGCATCATCTGACAAGAAACTATCCCTGGCCTTAGAAGTGTGTCCACTGCCTGCTTTCACTTTGGTCAGAAAATCAATAGCTCTGTTCTGGGCATCTTGAGCTCCAACACAATAGCAATTTCTCCTTCTCCCCTAGAAATGCAGGTGTATTTGGCAGACATGACTCAGATGAAACCCATTTCTTCTTCTCCCCCAAAATGTTGGAGGGTCACCCAGATGGGTTCACTGGTAAATGCAAACATGGTAAAGAAGAGAGCAAGGATCCACCCAAAGCAATCATGACTGAAGTCAAAGGACAGGATGCCTTTTACTCAAGTACAAACTGCCCTTCCTCCATCCAGCCTGAGGCAATCAGGGTTGAATGGCTTGCTCTGGATCACACAGTCTGTGAGTGTCAGAGGCCAGATATGAACTTGGGTCCTCCTGACTCCAGGGCTAGTGCTCTATCTACTGCACCATCTAGTTGTACCAAGAGCAAAGTGTTTTACAAAAAAGATAATGAGTTTAAAGAGAAGGGTATGGGCACCCTGCACTTAAAACCTGCCAGAAATCAGAAGACAACTGCTGGTTTGAGTTGGTAGTGCTGAGCTGAGTTGTGTTGAGTGAAGCTGAACTAAACACCTATTTAAGCAACTTATTTCTGAATGTCCTGGTTTCACTCAACATGCACTGCTCCAAACTGGCAAGAACAATCTTCTCATCGTGTATGTCCCAAACCTACCAATCAATGAGAAGAATGCCACCGTCCCCTAGATGATGCTAATCAGGGTCAAGACCACTGAGAATGCTGAAGAACTGCACAAAATCTTACTGGAGAAAAAGGAAGTCTGAAGGTATGGGACACAGCATTTCAAAGACTCTTTTGCCAAGTTGCTGCTTTTTTTCCCCTTTAACTTATTCCTTTTATTTTTAACTTTCTACTTTGATGTTTTAAGAACTTACAGGTATTCTGAAAGGTTTTGTGGGAGGAAATTAATATGGTCAATAAAAAGCTTTAATTGGAAAAAAAAAAAGAAAGCAAGCATCCTGGCTTGGGAGCAGGAAGAAAATTTGGTTCAAATCTCAGCTCTGACACTGTTGTGGTTGCTGGTCCTTCGTTTCTGAAGAGGAACAATGACATCACAAGGGTGATGTTTTGATTTGTGCATGAATTGGATTTAAGTGAGGCAGCGCTTCTCAAAGCCATCAGCCTCATTCTCTCTTCCAGAGTCATCTAAGTCCAGTGGTAATACAAAGGTCAAGATGACTGGTAATGGCCCAGGATACTTTGTGCTGGCCGCACCATGCACTCTCCTCCTATAAGGAGCAGGCTGCCAGAGTCATACTTACCAGTCTTCAGAGCCTACCCAAATAAACACACAGAGACGAGCCAACCAGGAGGTGCCAACACCCGAGCTTTATTCAGAGGCCATCACAGCAAGGCCAAGCAGGAAGGCCATAGCAAGAGAGGAGGAGCAAAGAGAGAGCGAGCTCTGACCACGACCGTTCCTTAAGTACCTACTTAGCCCCTCCTCCTCAGCCCGCCTACTAGTCAATGATTGTAGGGTCAGATACCAGAAGGGGATGTCTGAGTTTAGCGCACCAAGGGAGAGGAAGTGACGCAGGAGGCTAGGACCGGATACAGGAAGGAGGTGTCTGGGATTAGTGCATAGACAAAGAGAGAGTACGTGACCTAGGAAGTCAGGCCCAGATACCAGGAGGAGGCGTCTGGGGTCAGTGCTACACAAAGGGAAGGTACGTGACCCAGGAAGTCAGGAAGGACACAGGAAGGAGGCGTCTGGGGTTATCGTTGTACCTAGGGAGGGGGCTAGACAAAGGAACTCGTTCTCTGCCGTCCCACTCCCACGTGGCACAGCCCCCTGCCTCAGGAGCACATGCTCTGGCTACTTCCTTGTATTCTGTTCCTTCCCCAGCTTATAACAGCTCCACATAGCACTGCCCACTGCCTCAGGAGCGTGAGCTCCGGTTACTTCTCCGTATCCAGTTCCCATCCCAGTTCACCACAACTCCACCTAGCACAGCCCCTGCCTCGGGAGCGTGAGCTCTGGTTACTTCCTAATATCTTGTTCCTACCCCATCTTGCCACAACCCCCACTTGGCAGTAGCCAACATCAGATAGTCCCTCACAATACTTGTTGACTTGTTAACTTGACAGACTTGGGCTTGCTGGTTTTTCTATTTTTATGATGTACCACTTCCTCTGAGCTACTTCTCCCAACTTGTAGTCATACGCGTAGATTGGGTCCCAGAAAGCAAATGCTACCTCGGGTAGTAGAGGTAACACTGGGAGTGATTACTTCTGTTACTATAACCTTTGAGTCCACACTGATATGCTACTTTTTTCTTTTTTTTCCCCATCTTTTTAAATATTCTGAACTTGAACATTTCTCTCTATGTGTACATATACATAAACATATTTGCACCTACATATATGTATCTATATAACAGATTATAAGAGAGGATTGAAACCATATGACTACAAAATCATGAGTATTTATTTATACTGTTTGTTTTTTGAAAAAGTATGTAATAAATTCTACACATTACTTCAAAAAAAAAATTGCCCATGAAAAAGCTCATCTGACATTTTTCTAACAAGCCAAACAATCTTTGGGGGAGATTTATGCAAATTATTCTATTTGTTTTGTACTTCAATGTGCAGAACTGAATTTCATTAGCAAACATGTAAGTTCCAAATGTACTAACACTAGAAAGCAATTAAAGAACTATTAAGCAAAATAGCCCTAATCCATCTTGTTAATATTCCATTTGCAGTACACACTAATCTTCACATTTTCCTTTTTATGTCTAAACTAGTTCCCTTTTCAGGGACAAAATATTATTTTTCCTTAGTGTCAAATTTTTGAATAATTTTTAGCTCTGCTAAAGTCCAAAGAAATTACATCTTAGTTTTCCTTTGCCCACATTTAAATGCCTCTTCTACTGGCAGAATGAAGCATATATTTTCAGACACAGCCAACAACTCCATTAAACTTTGTTCAAAAGGAACCAAATAAGAAGGCTAGTGGACTATACTTATATTCGAAGTAATCTGCTCAGTGAAGAAATCCAAGAACTTGAAGATAGAAGCATGGCTAAGAGTGTTGGGCAAGGATCAATTGCAAGGAGAAAAAGAAATTATGGTATTATAGAGTAGATGACCTGGAAAGGAGGAAAATCAGACAAAGAATTTGGAGAATAGAACACAAATTTAGAATGGAGTCGTGATGGGAGACATCAAATACCTTAATATTTGCTGCCAAAGCAGAGCAGCTGAGAAATCCATGATTTGCTTTAGTAATTGTTGCTTTAGTAACAATTTCAGCTGAAAATAGAAAAAACAAGTGGAACAACTACTATGAACCTGATTGTGACTTAGAAGGAAAAACTGGTTGCTGAAGTAGAAAGATTAAGAACTTTGGGAGCAAATGAAAAGTCACTAAACTGTACATATTCTTTGATTCAGATATGAAAAATATTTATAACAGTACTTTCTGTCATGCCAAAGAGCTGAGAACACAGTGGTTGTCAACTGACTTTGGAAAGCTTAAATAAATTATGGTATAAGAAAGGAATACTACTGCTCTAAAAGAAATGAGAAATGATGGCTTTAGAAAAACTTGGGGAGACCTGTAGGAACTGGTATAGAGTGAAGTGAGTAGAACCAGGAGAATAATTTAGGCAATGACTAAAAGAGTAAAGGAAAACAGTTTAGACAGACTGAAAAACTCAAGTAAGGACCAATCATGACTCCAGAAGGCTACTGAAGCATGCTTCTCATTTTCTGGCAGTGTGGTGACAGACTGTAGGTATAAAATATCTGAGGCAGATATTTTAAAACAGAGCTAATATATACATTTATTTTGCTTGACTCTATTTAGGGGTTTATCGGGCTGGGCTTCTGCGAGGAGAGGGGGATATGGTGAGTGGTGATAACGACACCAAAAAAATTAGTCTGTGAATCATTTAAAAAATAAACAAGAGCACAAAGAGGTTCACAAAGGAACACAGATAGACAAGACATTTTGCTACTATTCCATTAAATTTAATAGTTTTTATAAAAATCTAACTCTATAAAATAGTTCAGTTTCTATATATATTCTTTTCTTCTAAACTGAAATGTTCATGTCTATTTCATACTTGTCAACTTTAAAATATATAATTTTTCTTAAAATAAAAAAAGGTTAAATAGATTATGGCACATGTTGTAATGAATTTGTTACTATTAATGCAAAAGACAGACATTCTTTCATTCTTATGAAATGAAACATGGAAAGAAACCTACAAAGTAATCTAAGTTAAGATTAGCAGAACCAGAACTGTATGTAAATTAGCTACAACTACAAGCATATCAGAGGAAAAAAAGAAAGATAAAGCCAAAAAGTATCAGAAGAGATTTGAAAAGGGACACAACTATAGTTTTTGTTTATGGGTATACCTCAAGGTTCTATCCAAGGCCCTCTTCCCTTTTCCTTCTATACTCCCAAGGGTTTAGTTATTATATCTATATAATCTCAGATCTGAGCTTTATCTCTAATTGTCTGTTAGATCACAAACTCAAATGTACAAAACGGAATTTATCATCTTTCCCTTCAAACCTTCTCTATTTTTCCCAAAAGCACCATTACAGTTCTAGTCTCCAAGGTTCATTACCTTGGCCTTATACTCATATTCTCACTCTTCCTTACCCCACAGAATCAATCAGTTGACAAATCTTACCAATTTAACCTCTATAACATCTCTCACATCCAATTCCTTCTCTTTACTCACATAGCTACCACCTTAATTCAGGCCCTTATTATCTCTCACCTGATTTGTCTCTCTGCCTCAAATTTCTTTTTTTTTAGGCAACTGGGGTTAAGTGACTTGCCCAAGGTCACACAGCTAGTAAGTGTCAAGTGTTTGGTCTGAGGCTGCATTTGAACTTAGGTCCTCCTGACTTCAGGGCTGGTGCTCTATCCACTGCGCCACCTAGCCGCCCTGCCTCAAATTTCTTATAACCTTTTTTGTTGTTGTTCAGTCATTTTTCAGTCATGTCTGACTCTTTGTGACACTATTTGAGGTTTTCTTTTTTTTTTGTGAGCCACTTGATGGTAAGTGACTTTCCCAGGGTCATACAGCGAGTAAGTGTCGAGTGTCTGAGGCCAGATTTGAACTTGGGTCTTCCTGACTCCAGGGCCAGTGCTTTACCCACTGCGCTGTCCAGCTGCCCCTATTTTGGTTTTCTTGGCAAAGATACTGAAGTGGTTTGCCATTTCCATCTGCAGCTTATTTTACAGATGAGGAAACTGAGGCAAACAGGGTTAAGTCATTTGCCCTGGTAAGTATCTAAGGCCACATTTAAACTCACAAAGATGAGTCTTCCCTGACTTCAGGCCTACTGCTCTATCCACTATGTCACCTAGCTGCTCCTTACAACCTAAAACCATCCAACAAACTGCTATCAAGGTGTCACTTTCCTACTTGATTAACTCCAATGGCTCCCTATTTCCTTTAGGATAATGCAAGAATTTCTGCGTTTAATTTTTAATTTCATAATGTTGCCCCAACCTTTCTTTCTATTCTTTTCTATGTCTTTCTATTCTCACTAAACATTAAGGGAAAGGAATAAGCACTGATTAAGTAACTATGTGCCAGGCACTGCTGAGCATTTTACAAATATTATCTCATTTGATCCTTATGATAAGCCTGGGAGGTAGGTGCTATCATTACCTCCATTATACAGCTGAAGAAAGCAATGCAGACAGAGGTTAACCCAAGGTCACACAGCTACTAAATATCTAAGGTTAAATTTAAACTTAGGACTTCATGACTGCAGGTCCAGTGCTCTCTCTGTTAAGCCACCTAGCTGTATCACTAGTGACAGAGTTTCAAGCATTTGGGGGTGATCCTCCCTTCAAATCATGTCAAATCGATAACTTCTCTTTGACATATAGGTAGCCTTGTCTATATGGATCACTCCCATTACTGACATTCCACATTCCTAACCTAAATAAAAGAATTGAGAATGTGCTCGTTAACTGTGTAGTTGATAAAAGACTCATGAACCGTTATAGCTGGAAGGGGCCTCGGAGATCCCATTATCCAATGACATCATGTTAAAGGTGAGAAAACTGTGATTCAAAGAAGTATGATGACTTATTCAAGATTGTCTAGTAAGTGGCAAAGCTGAGAATTAAACATTCTCTTATCTGTTTGGAGCCATTCACCTAAAGTGTACACTATATATCAAAAACAGGATACATGTGAATGGCTACAAATACAAGTTAGTTGGTAATAGCCTTGGGGACATAAAACATTAAGTCTAAGAGGTATTTCCTGGTGGCTTGCACATAGGAAACACCTCTTTTCCATTTTATAAATCATCTTCAAGAGTTTTATTACTTTATTTGATCCTCAAAACAACTTTACGAGGTAGATAAGGAAATATCATCTATGATTTACAAATTAGGAAATTAGGTTTTAGAGAGGTGGTAATAGAGCCAAACTTAGAACTAGGTTTTCTGACTCATGGGCCAAAGATCATAAAAATTCTGTGGCCATATATTATAAAAAGTCTTTAAGTTAAAAACCACCTTCTATCCTAGTGCAATGTGATCTAGAAAGTTTGCTATAGGACAGTAAGTAACCCAAAATAGGGTTTTTTCTCATGCTAGCCTTATAGTGTTAAGGCAGCATGATGGCACAGTAGACAGAGAACCAGGCCTGGAATCAGGAAGATTTGAGTTCAAATCTGGCTTCAGATACTTACTAGCTGTGTGGCCCTAGGCAAGTCACTTAACGCTGTTTGCCCCAGTTTCCTCATCTGCAAAGTGAACTAGAGAAGGAAATGGCAAACCACTCCAGTATCTTTACTGAGAAAACACCCAATGGGGTCACAAAGTCAGACACGAATGAAACCACCGAACAACAAGTCTTTTATAGTCCAAGAGGTATTACAATATATTAGAAAGCAGTTCAGAGAGATGTGGGATAGATAGGCAGGGATATCTTTACAATGTTTTATCTTTATTTTGTATAAAGTACTTGTAAATTCCTAAAACAGCAGTCCCACCCATATTATTAAAAAAGTATAAAGATGCTTTCCAAAATTAAATATAAGTGAGATTACTTCCTACTGCTTTGGGTTATTTGTCCCATTGCTCCTTTCCATAAATACAGGTATAACTGAGCGTTAAATGTCATACACATACAAGACGCTACCCTATTGCCTGTATAAGTAGACAAGAAAAATGACTCAGGAAAACGGAATCCAATTGAATCTACTGCTATTATTTTAAAAGTACAGAAGATACTGACATATCTTGATGAGTTTTACGTAAAATATGAAAGAAGACTAAAAAATAACCTTCCTATTATAATTTATATATTTATCTTTGTGAATGAAATGAGCTAATGGAACAAACTAGATAAGCAAGAACAAAAAACAATCTACCACAGTAGTCTAATGTTTAATCAACTCAATCCAAACTACTTGGAGAAGGATTTCCTATTACACAAGAACTTCTGAAAAACTGCAAAGCAGTTTAGCAGAAATTAGATTTAGATTTTATATCAAATATCACAATGAAGTCTTAATATATAAAGGGTTTACAACATTTAAAAAAACAGAAAACAAAAGAAGGTAGCATTAACAACCATGACTGGGATGGGGGGATTCACAACCAAATGAAGAATGTGTTCATAAAAGAAAATAGACAAATTTAATTTAAAAAAATTTTTTTTAACTTTTACACAAATAAAATTAACTCAAGTGGAATAAGAAGAGAAACTGCCTTTAGGAAAAAGTACAAACCTCACTATTTGGCATTTAAAGGCTTTCACCACCTGACTTTCAGCTAGCTTTTTAGGTTGGTCACACTTTACTTCCCCTATATTCTACACCCCATCCAACTCACCTAATTGCCATTCCTGTCCATGACATTTCTGTTTCCATGCCTTCGCTCAGGCTGCCCTCCATGCCTGAAATGTTCTTCTTCCTCACGTCTATCCCTGAGAACCTCCAGCTCTCTTTAAGGCTCAAACACTACCTCCTTAAAGGGACCCTTCCTTGTTCACTCAGTTAATAATGTCCTTCCACCCCTTCCCCATCACTATGAATATATTTTATACATCTACTGTATTTAGTTATATGAACATATAGGATGTGAGCTATTTGAAAGGAAGAATTGTCTCTTGTATTTGTGTTTCCAATGGCAAAAGAAAAACAAAAACAAAAACCCTGAAACTATGGTTCAGAATGAAGAAATAAAAGAAGTCAAAGACTTAAGATTATTCACAAGCCTCACATCATGAAAATGTTCACAAAGAGCTGGAGACTGCTGGAAAAGTCAAGAAACTATAATCCCAGCCAAAAAAATTAAATTGATTGCAATAATAATAATAATAGCTAATATTTATAAAGTATTTACTATGTGCCAGGCACTGCGCTAAACACTTTATAATTATTATGTCATTTGATCCTCAAAATAACTGTAGGAGGTAGGTGCTATTATTATACCCTCATTTTACAGATGAGGAAACTGAGGCAAACAGAGGTTAAATTACTTGTCCATGGTTACACAGCTAGTAAATGTCTGGTGCTGGATTTGAAGTCAGGTCTTTCTGACTCCAGACCCAGCACTTACTCTATGTTCTATGCCACTGATCAGGCACTCCTATTTAAAATCAGCTGTGTGCTTAATTTTAAGGTCAAAATTAGCATGAAACTAGAAGAAAGGACTAAGATAATAAACTTAACTATACTAGCTCCCAATTTCTGCTGTTATCTGAAAAATGAGAATGAATAAAAGTTTGTACTGATTCTCATAAAGCTGTCTAAAAACTGTGATAAAGAATTTTTTTTTAAGAAATCACTAAGTGGAGAAGCCAAAAAAGCCTAAAAATTGACTAAGAGGAAATACCTGATTTTCCTTACCAAAAAGTCATGACAGTCAAGGATAAAAGGGAATAGAATATATAAAATAGGTCATGAAAGAAGACAGAAAATTATGAGCAACTCACAATATTAAAAAAGGAGAGGAGGGGAAAACCAGGTGTATGGACAATTTATCATGAAATTCAACTAAGGCAGATTATTCTAAGAACATTTACAAATGAAGCTTAAAAAGAACAACAAAGAAAAGTTTAATAAACAGGTTCTTATCATCAATGACAGTAGAAGTCAGGAGGGGTAGGATTCTTTTCAGCAGAGAGATGGGGCAAATATAAGGGCTCAGAGTTTGATAACAACCTGAGGAAAAGAGTAAAAAGCGAATGGGAAAAGCTCCACTAATGAAGGCAGGCAAGTAGGATATTCTGTCTGGTCTCACCTCATGATTTTTCCCTCTGGATACCTGATGTAGCAACCCAGTGGTGTGGGCCCCAACAAGAGGGTCGTGGGCCCTTGTCATAGGAGTAGGGACAGCTGCAGGGGTCTGGGCCAACTCATAGATTTATTTTCATACCATTAACCATTGGTATGGTCATTTACCTTATAAACTGGCAGATAAAAGCAAGATCCTCACAAAACAGGTAAGTACAATTTTGATATATATTTTGAAATGCTATTTTTAACTTCCTATTTTAAAAAAAGAATCTCTACTGGTATTTCAGTATCTTTATATTCCAGGCTTTTTTTCTGTCCTATTGTAAGAGCTAATTGAGCAATAAAACTGATCACAAAACCAAAAATGAAGATCAACCTCTTTACTTTAGTCATATTTAGGTGAATGGTGAGATACACTCATCTATCAGACTACTTCTGTTTTCCCCACAACTATTTTTTTCTTATTAAAAGTTTAGAAGGCTAGGGAAATTAGACACAGCATAATTTAATGGTAGCTCTGTCTTACTGGAAAAAATGAAGCATTCAAAAAAATATATAATTGTAACTAAAATTTGCTGACAATAACACATTCTGATTATGCTGATCCATTTGCTTCCTGTTTCTTGTTCCTGTTTCTTTAACCATCCTGCTACAGGCATCAGGTTTCAACTTATCTGAGCAGTTTACTGGAATAACATTTCTTAAGTAGACAACATAAGAAGGGTAAAAAATAAATTCACTTTCTATCTAACCTCTCAAATCTAGATCTAGGAATTTTTTTTCAAAGACCACTAGAAATATAAAGTACTAAAGAAATCAGTAATGCAAATTTTTCCTTAGGAAATAATGGCATTACAGATAGAAGAACTGCTTTAGGATTAGGAAGACCTTGGTTCAAGTTCCAATTCTGGCTGTGTTACCATGGGCATCAGGCAACAGGAAGATAATAAGCTGCATAACTAATTGCATTGGTAGAAGGAATAACCTCATCAAGAATATCCTATACCAAAGAAGTCAGTAATCTGGAGGGAAAAAATAATCTGGAGGGAAATATAATACATATTTCAGTTAATAAGCTAAGTATGAAATAATGGCAAACAATAGAGAGATATAAGGTAGATATAAGCAAGTTATTGCATACTGCAAAGGACCTGCACTCAACTGATCAAAAAGGTATCTAGAAAATGTACTAACAGCGAAAGAAGGAGGCAGTCAGATGGTCGGCCCCAGTGGGAGCCTGCTCTGGTGGGCATGCTGAAAAGGTATGACATATAGTCCCTATAATGAATTCTGTGTCTGCCGTGCAGGGACTAGCCTACCCAAGTTCAGGGAAGCTCATTACCAGGTTAAACACAGTGGTTTTTTTCCCCCAGGGAAGTTCTCAAAAACATCTACCAAATTGCAGAGGGATTTCAATCTCTCTTACCAGAGGAAGTACCCACTATACTGATGATACCACAGATTCTTTAAGCAAAAAAGCAAACACAAAAATCAGATTCAGGGGGCAGCTAGATGGCTCAATGGATAGACCTGTGGTATTGGAGTCAGGAGGACCTGAGTTCAAATCCAGTCTCAGAAACATAACACTTACTAGCTGTGTGACCCTGGGCAAGTCACTTAACTCCGACTGCCTCACCAAAAAAAAAAAATCAGATTCACAAGCATTCCTCAGAAGCAATTTAGGTTAAAGAGAAATTCAGGGGAAACTTCACAATAGCTATTTTCAAATAGGTTTTCAATTAAAAATTTAGATAATGCAAAAAACAAAACAAAACAAAACCCAGTACTCATACGAAATGTTCACACTTTCAGCATTTATAAATCAACAATTTATCCCAAGTAGCAAATTTTTAAATCTAGAAAATGAACAAAAAAAACTCTTTATGCTTTTTCACATGTACAAAGATCTTTTTTTCAAAAAAAAAAATCAACATCATCATCAACCTTGCTATGTATGATATTCTTTCACATCTATCCTTGAAAGTTTACAGTTGTCATCCTCTTGGTAGCTCTTAACTATGTTCCCAGAATAGGCAAACAAACAGAGGTACTTAAAATTCACAATAACAGAAAAGGGGAAGTAAAGGGAACAAAGTGCCTACTAGTGTTAAGATGGTTCAGTGGATAGGGTGCCAGGCTTAAAGTCAGGAAGAGTCATCTTCCCAAATCCAAATCTGGCCTCAGGCATTTACTAGCTGTGTGACCCGGGGAATGTCACAACCCTATTTGCCTCAGTTTTCTCATCTGTAAAATAAGCTGCAGAAGGAAATAGCAAAGCACTCCAGTATCTTTGCCAAGAAAATCCCAAATGGAATCATGAAGAGTTGGACACTACTGAAACGAACAACAACAAAGTACCAAACACGGTGTTAAGGGCTTTTACACATATTATTCCATTTGATCTTCACAACAGCTCTGCAAGGTAGGTGTTATTATTATCTCCATTTTACAATTAAGGAAACAACTAGGAAGTATCTGAAGTTTGATTTGAACTCAAGTCTTCCTGATCCTAGGTCTAGCACTCTATCCACTATACCTTCCAAGGTTGTTCATTACCAAATTCAGAAAGGATCAAGTCAGAACATAGTGCCAGGCTATCCAAGTCTATTTTAGAAGAAAGAACCTTCTTCTATAGATGTTAAGTGACTTGCTTAAGGTCACATAGCATGATAGTGACTGAGTTAGGATTTGTCCCCAGAGCTCTCTTTCCACCAATCATTATTTTTTAATTCAACTGAAAAAACATTTGTTAAGCAGTTACCACACAAAAGATACTCTGCAAGATACTCTGTTAGGCACTAGCCATACAAATATACAACAGTTCTTACCCTGGAGGAATTTAAGTTCCTGAGGTGTTACAATATATCCACAGATCAGTAAATACCAATTTTTTTTTCTGTGGCGGTGGTGGGGGTGGCGAGTGGGAGTAGGGGTAGGAGTGGGGAGAAGTGGAGCACCAACAGCTAGGGAGGTGTCTTATAAGAGAAGCCACTTGAACTGAGCCTTAAAGGATCTTGAAATTTTAAATGATTGGGTTGGTAAAGGAGGGCACTCTAGAACAGGGGAGTGTCAGGGCTGGCAGTTATGTGGACTGGGGAATCAAAAAAGGACAGACAACAAGACTAATTAGGAGGTTATTTCAATAGAGGTGATGAGGGTCTGGAGTAGGGTGAAGGATACTAAGTAGAAAGAAGACAGAGAAACAGTTTGGTATAACAGGAAGAATGCAGTTCTTAAAGTCAAATGAGACCTGGGATCTCATCCCATCTTTGATGCTTAACAGTTGTGTAATCATGGGTAAATCACTTAATTTTTATGTGTTGCAATTTCTTCATCAATGAACAAAGATATCAACACCTGTGGAACCTACTGCACGGGGAGGTCATGAGGATCAAATAAGGTCATATATAAAATATGTCACAGAGGCAGCAATAGTGTAGTGACCAGCACTAATCCTAGAGTGAGGAAGACCTGGGATTGAATCCTGCCTCTGACCCTTAGTAGTGATATGACTACGGGCAAGTCACTTTGTAAAAGAACTTTTTCAACATAGTTACCTTACTTCCTCCAGCAGTTTTCAGCAGTACGTGGAAGAATAGAGAAAGTAGGTGGTAATATGTTCCCTGAGGATGGGCTTTGGCAAGATACTAGCAGCAGAAGGACAAGGAGGTAAAGGATCATGTAAAATTGAATGGCTAACTATATGATTAAGATTTCAAGGAGAGAAAAGTTAAGCCAGAGCAGAGAAATTGGGCTGGGAAGACAGGGAGGGGGAAAGTGCCTTAGGTTCCCAATGAAAATAGAGACTAGGTTTAGAAAGAGGCAACAGCAGGGAAAGAGGTCATGGTCCAAGAGAGGATTTTCAGTTTCAAATATCAAGTT
Source organism: Vombatus ursinus (assembly GCF_900497805.2). Taxonomy (NCBI): domain Eukaryota; kingdom Metazoa; phylum Chordata; class Mammalia; order Diprotodontia; family Vombatidae; genus Vombatus; species Vombatus ursinus. Next base: position 18,978 of record NW_020946662.1, on the reverse strand, counting down.
TTATATGATAGTGAGACCAAAGGTTAAGACTACACACACACACACACACACACACACACACACACACACACACACACTACCTAGCCCTGTATGTGGCTAAGAGTATAGACCACAGAAGTTGAAGAGGTTGATGAATTAGGAGGTCTACAAATGAGGACAGGGGTTGCAGCAGAGAGGAAGATTCTGCAGCTCTGAGCTCCCTAAGAAAGGAGGGAGAATAACCTGGGCACTTAGAGATAACAGTCAGCAGGATCTGGAGAGGGCAAGATAGACAGATGAAGTGAAGTTCAAAGGAGAAGGGGTTGCTAAAATGGCCAAAGAAGCAGAATCTAAAAAAGAATAGTAAAGAACAAGGAATACGCTTATTCTTTTTACTGTCCTAGAATGTCAACGGACAAAAGAAAATGTGTACTCCATAATGCAGTTTCTTTTGGGAAGAGACAGATTTCTGTGAATGTAAGAAGATGGAAAGAAGGTGAGAGGAAGAGTTCTAACAGAAAGGTCAAATCATTGTGCAGCACATTATTAGATAATGGAAACAGAATACTGAAGTGTTGCTGATGTGTAGTATAGTATTTATAAGTGACCTCTACATCTTTGTTCCTGAGAATGATATCATCACTAAAAAGGGTGAAAGATTTCTCATGTTTCTATACGATCTACCTGTGAGTTATAATTTCCTCAGTCTCTGAGGTTCTGGCTAACCCACAATCTTATTAACTAAGAATAAAGATCATACTTCAAGAAAAGGTTAGAGTCAAAGAAAAGGCAACTAATGAAAAAGTTTCACATTATAAGACTGGAGTAAAGCAGAACTCAGCAGAGTTCTCTCTCAGCAGTAACTATTCTACTGTATTGTATATAATTCTATTGTAAGCTTGCTCTGAAGTGTAGCAAGCTTAGTGCTTGTGTTAACATTCAAATAAATGCTCAGATGAAAAAACAAATGTTTTGCACCAAAAGACATCTATTTTTTGTTAAATTCTTAACTTAGCTATAAATCAAAACTTTATTTTAACTAACATTTTTATAACTACAAGTTTATCTTGAAAGCTATAATAAACCTTTCAACTTAAACCAAATACCCTAATTTTAAAATATAACTCTTAGAAATTCTACTGGTATTCAAATACATGTAACTCTTAAGTGCAAAAAAAAAGTATTTAAATTGACAAGAGCTATAAATGATATTTTATAAGATAAGATCAGGAAGGTACGGTGAAAAAGTTATTGGTTTATTATTCTGCTTGGGTTTTATTTTTCTCTCTCTTCCTTTAGTTTTGTTAGGAAAATTAATTTCACAATAACATAGTTGTTTGGTAAATGGGCTTTGTCTTTCAAATCTATTTTATCTAGAAGTTGAAAATTAAAGTGGATTAATCTTTTTTTTTAACATAGATTCACTTCAAAAAGAAAGGTGAGCCTTAACACAACAACTTCACATTTGAGAAACGATTAACAAGGAGAAAAAAAAAGGGAGAATTTAATATATCAATAAACATTTAAGTAATTAAAAAAATAAATACTTCATACTAGTTATTTCTGACACAGCCCCTGAGCCCATTCTGGTTGAAATCTCTTTTTACAGAAAGAATAAATTCACTTAATTTTTTTCCTTGAAATAAATGTACAAGTGATTTAAATATAAAAGGAAATGAACAGGAGTAGCAACTAACCGAATTGTTTCTGCAAAAATTTAAGTTCAAATATTGAGAAATTTTCAAACAATAAATTCTACTGTCTCATTTTCAGGTTTTTTTTTCCTTTGAGCACTGATAAGGGAATCCCTTTATATTACCATATAGTTTAACATATAACTAGCATATATTTTCAAAATCATGATTATTTCTAGGTTTTCTGTCCTGAGGTTAAAAAATCTAACATGACTCCTTCAAGATTGAAAAAAAAAAAGATCTGCAAGTACACATTCAATTCATAGTACAAGTTCCAACATGATTTTGAACAGGGAGGTAGATACGGATAAAATCTTCAGTCTTTCCTAGTAGGAGACTTCATTTTCAAAATGATCAGGTTGTACTAAAGTTCCTTTCAACAATAATGGTTGTCTTCTTCATTGGCATATGGTACTACCTCATGACTCTTAAAAATGATGGATAAGAATAAAATATATTTTGTCAATTCCTTCTATTTGATGAATGGATAATTTCCATCCACAACTGTATTGTCTATGTAAGAGGAGAATGAATAGATGACATGTTTATCAAATCTGCAGATTATGACACTCTAAAGGATAGATTGTTAACATATTGGATGCCAGAGTTGGGATCCAAAAAAACCAACAATTATAACACATCAGTCAAGTCTAACACGAAATGTAATAGGGATAAACATGAAGTCTTACACTTGATTTCAAAAAATCAATTTCACAATTATAAGATGGAAGAAGAAGAAGTGCAAGGGAAAGACTGCTGGATTTGCAGTCAGAAGATCTGGGTTCAAATCCCAACTCTGCTACTTACTGCTTGTGGGTCTCTGGGTCAAGTCACTGAACCTCTCTGGGCTCAAGTTTCCTCATCTGTAAAACTAGGTAACCTCTGACATTCCTTCCAGTCCAACCAAGTCAAGTCAAGAAGCATTTATTAAACCCATATTATGTGCCAGGCACTGTGTTAAGTGCGGGGGATCCAAAGAAAGGCAGTTTTTAATCTGATTCCATGATGGCTGAAAACAGTAACATTGATTCTTCCATGAGTCTGGGACAAAATTTAGCCTTAAGTTACGGGAACATTTGGAATTCAGATAAGATTAGTAGGACGAGTCATAATTTAAAATATTTGCAAGGACAATTTTAGGAGATGTTTGCAAAAAAACATTTTGAGCTTTTAAATACATAATAAAACCTTTATCTTCCCCTGTCCTTGATTCTACTTCATCAAAATTGGTATAAATGAATACCAGTGAAAATGTTAATTAGGAATAATTATTATTAAAGCACCTAAGTCTAAAAGTAGAGATCCTCCTCCAGTACATTAAAATAAAGCTATATTTCAAATGTATTCCTGCCTCTCTCCCCAAACAGTATAAACTATTATAATAAAGTTGTTATAATATCAAGTTAGCCCATTAAATATCAATAATATCATCAATGAACTCTAAATAATTCTTAAGATATGTCATCAATTGACTCAATGTTTCAATAATACCTGAAAAACAACAGCCAATATTTAAATATGACTTTTTAAAAAGTTAACTAAGACAGTTAAAATGCTAAACTGACTTCAGAATAGTAAAACTTCACTAAATGAGCAGTAACTGTTACCAGGAAAAACCTCTAGACCTGACTGGCTGCCAATATCCCAAATTTGCTGGTTACACTATAAAAATTAGAATAACTGATAAATATTCAAATTAAACACTCAACTTTTTCCTCCCTCTCTCAATAACTGCAGTAATTGGCACTGTCCTAGTAGTCTATTAAATTCTTTCCTATTAACTTGTTAACATTAGCTATTTAAAAAACACAAAGATCAGCAACTGCATATAACTCATTAAATTTCAGAAGTGTTTATGCCACCTGAGATGTAAAGGAAAGATTCTAGCAAGATACTCTGCTTGTGCATTGACTGATACTTTCAAAATTGTAGAGACCTTTCCAGTAGATTTCAACATCAACAGCAGAGAAAAAAATTAATGTAATTCATTATAGCAGCAACCTCAACTCAGAAGGTTTGATACAGTAGAAATTATTAATTTTACTTAGAAGATACAACAAAAATCCAACTTAAAAAAATATTTCAGCATGGAAGAAAAGAAAATTCATTAGAAAGGCATTAGGATGAAAAAATACTAAAATAACTTACTAAAATCGAAGACAATTTAGGACTTTTGTTAATGGTCTATAAACAAAATGGTTGAATTTACATTGTTCCAAATCAATCAAGCTGTCATAGCGTTTAACAATATAGGTGCAGAGACTTACAGAGCACTGCTACAGCACCAGACTCAAACATGAGACATTCTTCCTTTTGCCTAGTTTCCACTATGAGACTGAATGGTGTAGGATCCAGTTTCTGATAGATTCGAAATCCTTTGCTGAACGCCATTCTTTCTTCAGAGGCAGCCCCGGGAAACCCAAGAGCAGCAAATGAAGCTGATGCTCCCCTCTGCAGTACTGACCGCAAAGCACCAAGAAATTCCTGCCAGGTTTTGCGTGGGTCTGTCTTTCTGTCTGTTTGGGGTGATAGGAAAGGGAAAGGGAGAAGAGAAGAGAGACACTGAAACGAAAAAATAAGCCACCACTTCATTTTCACACCCAAAAAAAAAAAGAGGGGAGGGGGGAGGAATAGGTTCTCAGTTCCCATGACAAGGCAGGGCTTAATTTGATCACTTAGAATCCCCAGTGCTGTTTTGACACATAATAAGGGATGCTTACAGGAAGGGAAAATTACGGAGCTCCTTTATTAGGAAATGATTTATCAGCTTCTTGCTTAACACATTATAAATATGTGTGTGTATATATATTTTAAAAGAAACTTCAACTGGCCCCAGTGGGAGGAAGAGAAAGAAAAAGAGGAGACGCGGAAGGTTAAAATGGAAAATAGCGAATCTCCAGAGGGGGAGAGAGGGACGGAGATGATTACCCAACAAAACCTCGGGGGAGCTGAAGCACGGTCTGGGGAGCAGAGGTCACTGCCTCCCTTTCAAGGACCCTCGACCCCAGAGATTCCAGAGGAAGCAGCTGCCAAGGTCCGACGCGGGGAGAAGGGCTGCCCGCCCCCCACCCCGGCCCCCGCACACACACTCACATTCACACATACACACAGACACACGCACACACAGACACACACAAACACACATACACCGGGTGAAGCAAGTAAGGGAAGCCGTGCGGACCCCCACCCCAGGGGGCTGTCACTGGAGGACTCTCGCTCCCCGAAGGGCAGGCAGGGCAGGCGAGCCCCTCCATTTTGAGCGAGGGGAGGGGACCCCGGAGGCGCGCCCGCTTGCTGCCCGCCCGGCCGCCCGCACAGCGGCTGTCACGACCTCCCTCTCTCCCGGCGCTCGCCCGCAGCCGGCTCCGTTCCTCCCCGCTGCCCGCGGAGAAGCCGCCGCCGCCCCACCCGGGCCCCTACCTGAGGCACCTCGGGCGCTGTCAGGCCTCTCCTCAGGCGGCTTGAGGCTCCGGCTGCGCCCCAGCCAGCCCGCCTGCCGTGGGCTCGCCCTGGCGCCTTCCGCCGGTTCCTGCAGCTCCTGCAGCCCCGGCGCCCGGACTGCCCGTGTCCCTGGCACTGGCGCCGCCGCCAGAAGCGTCCCTTCCGCTCCGGAGGAGCCATCTCTTCCGCATTGCGCAGCCTGGAGTCGGAAGGGCCCACCCCACAGCGGGGGGGGGGGGGGGAAGGGGGAGGGCCCGCCTCCCGCAGACGTCAAGGTCTCCCTTCGGCTCCTCCCCCCGGTCTGTGCCTCACCCAAACCCGGGTCCTCCAAACTTCTCCGCGCCTCTCTCCTCCGCTGGGACACTGGAATTGGGAGGCGCTGACCTTTCCCCTCCCATGTGTGGAGATCTTAGGCATTAAATGTTCCCTCTCCAAAGGCCATCGTATGATTTTTTTTTCCCACCTACTATTTTATTTTTTTCTAATGACACGTAAAAACCATTTTAACATTCTTTTCTCAAATTTTGAGTTCCAAATTCTCTCCTCCCTCATTGAGGCGGCAAGCCATTCGACACAGGTTATTATGCGCATCCTCTGATTTTAAAGGAAACTTGTCCAACCCCATAATTTGACAGGTAACAAAACTGTGGTTCGTCTTGAGTTCCTCCCCCAGTTGCACGCCTGACTCTCCTCCCCCTATCGATCCGAAACCTCTCCACTCCAGAAGCTCCCGCTCGTCCTAAACTTCACACTTCAGAAGCGGCTTCTCCCCTTGATTGACGGGTTCCTTCCAGAACCTCTCTTTTAAAGCGGCAGCCCAGGATACTCTTCATTCCCCTTTTTTCTTATATCAGAACATATAAAACCAACTGAATTTGCATCATTCAATATATTAGTTTAAAACCTAGACCAGCCCAACCAGTAAAGGACAGTCACTTCAAAATTTGAATTATTTTGGGACAAGCCATCTTTAAAAAAAAAAAAAGTTTTAGTCTAAAACCTTCTGGAAAGGTTTCATAATTTAGACTAGCAGTTTTCAAAGCATGATTTCCCCCTCATTGGGGGGCAGGTGGATGGACGGACACCAAGACCTTTTTAGAGGTCTGCAAGCTCAAAACTACTTTCATAAAAATACTAAGTTATTTGCCTGTTAAAATACTCCTTCCTTTTCCAATTACATATCTGTGTGATGAGGCTGGATTTTCTTGACATGCTTCAATCAAAATATGTTGCAACAGGTTGAATGCACAAGCAGATATGAGAATAACAGCTGTCTTCTATTAAAGCCAAATATGGAAGAGATTTGCAAAAATATGCAAAACAATGCCACCTAATTTAGGGGGTAGGTTCTTTTTCATAAAAATGTTAATATATAATGGGTTTATCATTTTTAAATGAACATTTTAAATCTAGTCAGTTTAAATTTGTAATATGGTGAATATTGATGGATATAACCTACATAAATGAAAAAATCTTTGGTGTACTCACTAATTTTTAAGAGAGTAAAAGGGTGCTGAGACCAAAAAGGTTGAGAACTGTTGATTTAGACCATGAATTCTTAACCTATTTTGTGTCATGGACCCCTTTTGGCAGTCTAATGAAGCATAATATAAAAATACACGATTATGAAGGAAACCAATTATGTTCAAATACAGTTATAGATAAAGCATTTATTAAGCGCTTACTATGTGCCAGGCATTGTGTTAAACACTAGGAATTCAAATACAAGCAGAAAGAAAGTGTCTACCCATAGGTGGAAGGTGCCCAAGAGGAAGCAAGGCATAAAAAGTTCAGAGAATCAGGAGTCAGGAGAACTAAGTTAGAAGCGAATATGGCTGGACTGGGTATTTATTTCATCAAATGAAGGTTTTGGAAAAGACAAGAGGAGGAAAAATCCAGAGAGTCAAAGTTGGAGCCAGTTTAGATGTGCTCAATGTAGTTTTCCTATCTAGGTTCACACATGCCTTGATATGTATCTACACTGACACAAAGGAGTCATTAGACCCCAGATGAAGAAAGGCTGATGTAGACTATAAAACATCCACTAGGTCCCAGTATTTCATGTTGTTCAGAATACAGATCAACAGTGTACTTACCTAATATAATGCTGTCAAAAAATTTTTAGTATTTCTTAAAGGCATAGATGAACTGATGAAAAATGAGGTAAACAGAACCAAAAATTATACACAATAACAGCAGTATTGTAACACTGACCGATTATGAAAGACTTAGCTACTTTAATTAACACAATGATCCAAGATAATTCCAAAGGACTCATGAGGAAATGTGTGATTCATATCTAGAGACAGAACTGATGAACTCTGAGTGCAGACTGAAGCATACTTTTTTCACTATATTTTTCTTGCCCTTTTAATTTTTACAACATAGCTAATATGGAAATGTTTTGCATGTCTTCACATGTATAATTGATATAATATTGCTTGCCTTTACAACGGGAAGGGTAGGGGGTGAATTTGGAACTCAAAATGTAAACACATTTACGTTAAAAAATAATCGAAAATATTCTCCTCTCCCTGCCCTCCAAAAAAGAATATCATTCCTTAGATAAATAGTAAGAAAAATCACTGGCTTCTGAGTAAAAGATAAAAATATTGATTCTTTATTCCACCCAAAATATTTTTTTGTTGGAGCTTAGAGTCATGATGTGGCAAGAGAATTTATAGCTCAGACCTCTTGCTGCCACTGTGATAAAAGAAAGGCTGTGATAGGAAACTCTGGCTCAGACTCCTCACCATCACTATAGTAAGATTACACTATTCCAGTCTCTATTTTGATCTTCCAGATTTTCTTTCTGGAAGCTTGTCAGTTATAGATGCCTATATCTTCCCCATGCTGTGTTACTTGCTCTGACATACATGCTCTTATCTTCCCCTCGTGCCCTCAGTAAAATTCCACTTTTCTTTGCTACTTAGTCACTTTCTATAAATGGTTGCTGAAGCTGATGCTCAAGGCTCTCTGACTTTTCATGCAGATGAGCCTATGCTCTGAGCATAAAATCTGCAGATAATATCTCTGCATATTGACTGCATGATAAGCAGGAGTACCTAATCAATGACCATGTTGATCATTTTTTTTTAATCACATAAGAACCTACATTCAATACCTAAAGGTATTGTGCTAGGCCTAAAGAAACAATCCATAAGAAATAATCTCTACCTTGAAGAAGCTTACAATTGAGTAAGGGAGATAATGAAGGTCATAGCTATAAATACAAACTCAAAAGAGCTAAGTGAATCAGCTTGGTGTGACATCCATTGATTTGATAAACATTTATTAAGCCCACCACATCCAAGGCAATATGCTAGAGATGGGGATAAAAAGACAAAAAGGAAAACCATACCTAATCATTCAAGGGAGGTGAAATAACTCAAATATAGATACAAAACATACACAAAGTAAATTAATTTGAGGGAGAGATTACTAAGCAACTGGAAGAGAAGGGGAGATAAGGAAAGGCCTCTTGAAGGAGGTGGTCCTTGGTGGGCCTTGATAAAAGTCAGGGATCCCAAGGCGCTGAGGTGAGAACTGCATTCTAAGTAGGACATATACAAAAGCAGGGAAGCAAGAGGTAGAATGTCATGTTCCAGAGCACCAAGTACCAAGTGAGATAGTTTGGCTAGAATACAGAGTGAAGAAAAATATGAAATCCATCTTTAAAGATAGTTTGGAGTGGGATTGCCAAGGGCTTTAAATGCAGATAACAGAGCCACTGAAGCTTCTTGAGAAGGAAAATGACCACAGTGGATAGAGCACTGGCCCTGGATTCAGGAGGACCTGACTTCAAATCCGGCCTCAGACACATAACACTTACTAGCTGTGCGACCCTGTGCAAGTCACTTAACCCCACTGCCCCCCCCCCAAAAAAGAGAAGGAAAATGATAAGGTCAGAGCTGTGCTTTAGCCATATCCATCTGGACTTCCAGCCAACACAGCTGTCTTGGTTGGAGGCAAACTGCTTAGCTTCCACATATCTACTCCAACAAAACCCTGAAGTTTACACCAGATCAAATAATGGAGAACAGAAGGGAATTAGCATTTATATAGAGCTTACCATGTGCCAGGCACTGTGCTAAGCACTTTTTACAAATATTATTTCATTTGATCCTCAGAACCCTGCAAGGTAGATATTATCCTTATCCTCATTTTACAGTTGAAGAAACTGAGGCACCAGTAACTAGCCTGGGGTCATACAGTTAATATGTGTCTGAGGCCACACTGGAACTCAGTCCTGACTCCAGCCCAGTGCTCAATAAATTATGCCATCAGTTGCCTCCAGTGATCAAGAAATCCAACAAAAAACCATGTCTTCTCCCACCCTAGGACTGCACAAGAGGTCATGCAGAAGCCTGAGAACAATAGCAAAGTGGTGCTGCCAATGCAAGCTACTTTCCAGCCCAATCAAAGACAGGTCAAGCAACTGAGTAATTTTCAAGGCTCTGAATCTGGAGACAGCAAGAGTTGAAGGATCCCCTAAGAAAGCCTAAGGTGGTCAAATAGCCCCAGGTTGGGTTTCTTGAATGTCCAAGGAAGTGGCAGTAGGCAGTAACCAATGACTTGTGGTACCACAATGTTCAGACATGGAAACTAGAGCCTAGAAGCTCTGATATCCCTAACACTGTCCTGAGATACCATCAAGAGCCCTGAAGATACAGAATTCTGAACTTCAAAGATTAGAACCCCTGAAGGTCAGTGAAGGAACTCAAAGGATTCAAGGCTAGAACAAGAAGCATCAACTACCCCAACCAAAAAGGCAGGACGGAGCACAGCATGGTCTTGGCACAAAGCCCCAATTTAGAAGGAAAGCTGGAAAGATGAAATAATCAAGGAAAATATTAATCAATGTAAAAAAAAAAACAAAACTAATAACCCTACTGTAAATCTGGAAATCACCTAAAAGAAGAAAGTAACTGTGAAAACTGCAAACACTCAAAGGAAAAAAAAGGACTTTCTACAAGGACTTCATAAATACCTAGAAATGAAACAAGAGGAGTAAAAGAAAATTTAAAACTCTGGAGGAAAAAATTATAATAAGTAGCCTAGAAGAGAAAGTGATAAACCTTACCTAAATGAAATACTTCTTCAAAACTAGAATAGGTGAAACTGAAAAATCAATGACTTTATGGGACAAGAAATATTTGAATAAAATAAAAAATTTTAAAAATAGAAGAAAATGTATATCTGATAATATACATAAACATATATGTGTATATGTGTGTGTGTATATATATATATATATATATATATATACACACACACACACATATATACCTAGAAAACAGATCAAGGAGATATAATTTAGGAATTGCTGGACTCTAAAAACCATGACCAAAAAATAGCCTGAGCACTATATTTCAAGAAGTCACAAATGAAAATTATCCAGATATTAGTACAGGGCATAATGACAGAAAGAATCTACTTAAACTATGCCCAAAGGGCAAACTGTGCATACCCTTTGACCCAAAGAGATAAAAAAAAAGGCGGGGGAGGGGGAACCTATTTGTACAAAAATATTTATAGTAGCTCTTTTAGTTGCTAAGAATTGGAAATTGAGGGAATGTCCATCCATTGGGGAACAGCTAAACAAGTTGTGGTTATACTACTGTATTTCACCGCATAATCATCACACCCTGTTTTGTTTTTTCTTCTTTCAGTCCAAAAATTGGATTGCATAATCATGCCATGGTATAATTCTGTTCATCACATAGCTTAAAAGGCAAACACAGCAGCAATGTATTCACCAGTGGCATATGGATACGCATTGCATTGCCAGCCTAGAATTCTCAGTGCACGAGCATTGTCAGTATATTTCTGAAAGCCCACTTGCATGCTTTGTTTAGAGCCCTACAGTACTAATGGTATTGTCATTCAATCCAATGAAAGCCATAGGCATAAGGGGAGCAGGCAGGCAGGCAAAGCTGCCAAGAGTAAGTCATATGATATGGTAAGCTTGGCATCTTCCCAATTTTAATGTATATTCACAGGTATTCCATGCATCCTAATCTCGCACCAAAGATAATTTAAAAATAAGTGAATTTTAACTAATATCAGCACAACTAAAAAAAATTTAAGCTTCACATAATGGTTGCACCCCACCTTTTGCAAAAAAAAAAAATTTGGCATAAAATCTGTGATGATTATTTGGTGAAATATGGTACTATGGAATACTACTATGGAAAACTACCACGCTATAAAAAATGACAAAGGATGCTTTCCAAAAAACCTGGAAAGACTTGCACAAACTGGTGCAAAGTGAAGTGAGCAGAACCAAGAGAACATTGTACACAGTAACAGCAATATTTTATGATGATCAACTGTGAATGACTCAGCTATTCTCAGCAACACAATCATCAAGACAATAGCAAAGAAATCATGATGAAAACTGCTATCCATATCCAGAGAAAGATCTGATGGAGTCTGAATACAGATTTAAGCATACCATTTTTCACTTTGATTTTTTTCATGTTTTTTTTTTTTCTTTTGGTCTGTTTCTCTTACAACATGACTAATATGGAAATGTTTTACGTAAATGAACATATATAACTCATATCAAATCACATACTGTCTTATGGAGTGGGGAGGAGAGAGGTGAAAATTTGAACTAAAAATTTTAAAAACTGAATTTTAAAAATTATCTTCACATGTAATTGGGAAAAAATATTATTTTATAAAAATTTTAAAAGGAAAGAATCCATTCATCACCTCCTGAAACCCCTCAAGTTTGAAGAATGTCATAGCAAAAATCCAGAGCTCTCAAGTAAAAAAAAAAAAAAAAATCAAGGATCCAGAAGTAAGCAGTCCAAGTACTAACTATAGTCAGGGTCACTTAAGATCTGGCAGTCTTTTCACAGAATACAATATTCCAAAAGGCAAAAGATACAGACTTAAAAATAAAAATAACTTATCCAAGACTGAGTATAATTCCATGCGGAGAAGAATGGTCCAGGGACCATGGACCTTTAACGAAACATTTAATCAAGTATTTCCTATGAAAAGTCCAGAGCTGAGTAGGAACTCCAAAATACAAACCCAAGAGTCCAGAGAAACTTAGAAAGGTAAATATATTGGAACAATTGGAAGGAGCTGGATGAGGTAGGGCTCCCATTCTAAAAAGGGAGAAGAAAACAAATGTCTTTAAGTGGTATTTCGGGAGTTAAACACTATTTCTCATAATTGAGGCACATGAGAAAATTATAATAATAGCATTCATGTAGCATTTAAGTTTTGCAGAGTTGTGTATACAAACAGGAACAGAGGAATGGGGGAAAAAAGCATCAGATGAACCTTAGTCTTACCTAAAACAGACAAAAGTACGTTTGAATATACAGGAACACCTAGTTTGGTACATATATACATAAATTCAATAGGGGGAAAAAAGGAAATGTAGGGCATTAAGATAACTTGTAGGAGAAAAAAAGCTACAAGTGAAACAAACTTCATGATATTGAAGCGGGGGAATTTAAATAGGGAGATAAGTAAAGAACCAGAATCCAAGGGGATATCTTAGATTGCCTCTTAGACAACTAGGGAATAGCTGAACAAATTCTAATAAAGGAATGTAATGGAATATTATTGCACCAGAGCAAATGGCAAGAGATAATTTCAGAGTAGTATTGTTATCTGGGTAGTATGAGGTAGAACCAGAACTACTTAGATAAGGAAAGCAATATTTTAAGGAAAAACCAACTTTGAAAAACTTAAGAATTCTTTCAATGAAGTAACCAACCATGTCTCCTGAGGCCTTATGATGATATCATTCACCTCCTGACAGAGAAGTGATAAATATAAGGTATAGAAAGAGCCACTTTTGGCCACTGTGTGGATGTTTTGCTTAACTACTTGTTACAAGTGTTTTCTTTCTTTCTTTCTTTTTCTAGGTTAATAGGGAAGGGTGGGGTAAGTAATGTGAGTTAACTGGAATGGGGAAAGTTATTGTGATGTCAAAAAGAGCTTTTGAAACATTTTTTTTTAAAGTTCAAAAGGAAGCAGATAAGCATGACAGTTGTGAAAGTAACATGTAGAACTTATATACTTTTTTTAAAAAAGTGGTACAAAATAGAGATTTGCAGTTAAAAAATCTTTTATTAATTGTATGGAAAGGCTATTTTTGGTGTTAAAGTTCAGGTAAAAATAAAAATTAAAAAGTATCAAATTTGGCAGCTATGTGGAAGCTGGACTAGAGGGAGGAGGAATGAGAAACTAGAGGCAGGGAGACTAAGTAGAGAGCTACTGCAGTAGATCATATGTGAAATGAGGGCCTAAATCAGAGCAGTGATTACGTATGGTGGTTCAAGGCATAGAAAAGGTAATAGGGGAAAAAAGCTCCTGGGTTCTAATCACACCTGACATCTACTAGCTAATGGTAACAGTGGGAAATCGCTTAATTTTTCTCTGTGCCTACTTCTTCATTAGAGGATGGAGATAATCATACTTGTAAAATCTCACAAGATTCAATTAATGGGTTTACTAGGTTTGTCATGAAGTTCAAATAAGATAATACACGCAAAGAATTTTGCCAACTTTCCAGCACTAGATCATCTCTAGGGTTTCATAGATGATCTTTATAATTATAACAAGAATATCATTTTGCAGCCTGATGAACTTTTCCTTAATTATGCTGATTTCCCTCCAGATATAGTCTGTAAGCATACCAATACCATAAAATTTTCCAGTTTGTGATCTGCTAGCATAGCTTTTAAGAATGTAGGTTCTTGGGGCAGCTAGGTGGTACAGTGGATAGAGCACTGGCCCTTAAGTCAGGAGGACCTGAGTTCAAATGGGATCTCAGACACACAACTCATAACACGTACTAAAAAAAAAAAAATGCAGGCTCTTGAGAATCTAGAGTGACTTCTAACACATGACTTTATAGAATGTCAAGTGATTTGTAAATAATAAAAATGTTCTAGAAATGTCAGTCATTTGGTGCAATAGAAGAGAAATAAAAGTTTGAGAGACAGTAACAGCTACAAAGAGGTCCTAGGAAAGCTTCCATGCAGCAGTGACATCTGAGGGAGCTTTCAAAGCATGGGAAGTCTTTTTCTTTAAATTTTTTTATTCCTAACATGAATATTTCAATGTACAGAGAAAAAGTGTGTGATACACAAAATGCTGAATTTCTGTTATATAAGGTTTTTCATCTAAGTGAATATTAAAACCTCAAAGCCAAGAATATCTGACTTCAGGTCCCACCTATGACATATTGCCTGTGATTCTCGGCAAGTAACTTTACCTCTCAATGCCCTCTCTAAGCAACTCTTAAGTTTTAAAGGTGCAGTAGTTTCAACCTGCATTTTTCTCACCTGAGTCACAGGTCCAATTTCCATTCATCAAATTTACCACGATAGTAAGAAATGTGCTCTGCTTTTCTGTTTCTCTTCTGTTTGCTTCTATGTTTTTTTTCCCATCACCACTACTCATGAATTTTCCTGTCCCAACATGCCTCTCCCACTTACGCCAGAAGACAAGCAAGACTAATTCATAGGGTTAGCCTGTCTGAAAATGACTGTCTCATTCTGCACCTCAAATCTGTCCCCATCTAAAGGATGAACAGCATGCTTCATCAGTCTTCTGAAGGCATGACTGGTTATTGATTAGTTATAAGTAAGCTCTTGAGTCTTTCAAAGGCTAGGTTCCTTTACATCACGGTAGCCATTCCAGATTGTTCCTCTGGTTCTGCTCTTTTCCCTCTGCATCAGTTCACAGAGGTCTTCCCAGGTTTCTTTGAATTGGTCATATTCATCGTTTCTTGACAGAATATCCATTCCATTCTTATAATTTGTTTAGTCACTAATTTCCAGTTTTTTTGACCACAAAAAAGGGTGCCATTTTTTCTATGAGTCCTTTCTGTCTAGTGATTGTTGTTGGATATAAGATATGCATATAAAGTGCTTTGTAAAGCCCAAGCCCCATACAATGTGAGCTTTAGGTTGTAGTTTGTTTGCAAATCACTTCACATATTAATTCATTTTACCCTCACAACCTTGTTAAGTAGGTGCTATCATTACCCCCATTTTACAGGTGAGGAAACTGATGCAGAGATATGAAGTGACTAGCCCAAGATCACACATTTAGTTAACCTTCTGAGGCAGGATTTCAACTTTGGTCTTCCTGATTCCAACTCCAACACTTTATCCACTGCTCCACCCACCCTATTCTCCTTAGAGGAGATTCTTGGTCAGATTCAAGTTGGCTGGATTTCATAGTTTCTGAGGTACCTTCTAATTCTGACATTTTCTGAATGGGCAGCCACCATAGTGGGGGCTAGGAGGAAGAGGGAGATTATATATACTGTCATCAGTAGTATCTAACCTGGCTCAAATATGGAAACATAATTAGTTTTAAGAGTAGAAAAATGAAATAGGGGATTCAGTTATGTAGAAATCTCACAAATGGTATGTCTGGCCAATGTAACCTGAAAATGACTTTCAGAGATGGGAGATGCTGATGGTGTACAGTTCCTACTCCAGGAAATTTCCTCTCCTATCTTTGTTTGCTTTAAACTTTGTTTATAGAAGCTGAAGTTTCTCAACCTAGTCCAATTTCTTTACAATTATCATAAACTCTGGGATATTAAGTTGCTTCCACAAATCAGTTCAGAGCTTTTCCAATTCATAAAAGTAAGCATTTGCCAATGGGCTAGAAGAAACTAAGTTGGGTCCTCCAATGTATGGCTTGAATTTGTTTATCACTACTCCTCTTACTCTCTTCTTTCTCTTGTATGCTGCTCGCTATTTTCTCTCTTTTGTTTCTGTTGCATATTCAAATTAGCATTTTTGTTTTCCCTACTGCACACAGCCCATTGCCTTGCATGGACATTCAATAAATGTTTAAGTATTTAAATAACTGTAAAGCATTACAAGGAAATGAATCCAGATAGGCTTGCAATTGTGAATTCTGTGGACCTTTTATTAAATTGCATGGAAGGAAAAGAACCTTGATCTAACAGAGTTAAGATAAAAAGTTTCTAAGATTGAGTAATGTCACACCACCAAGTCATGTGACCTGTCTGGAGACGCTAGCTATCTAGACAGTATCAAAACGTCTCACACATGATCAAATCATCTTTACAATGACAGAGAAACTTGGTTCTTCATTTCTTTGCTGATTGTATCAACAAAGGCAAAAGCACAATGCTTCTAAAACTGATGATAATTTTTTTGGTGTATGTTATTGATAAAACTCATTTTAAGGACTCACATTGTGCACACATACTTCTTAATACATGTTGCAATAGCTAGGAAGAATCCAATGGTATAAAAATAGCTTGAAAGTCTAGCACTTTCATATACATAAGATTCAGAACATTTGAAAGAGTTGTTTTAAAAGTACTTTGCTAGATTTAGAATTAAGTAACTTTTGCTCCTAAGTACTGTGAAAATGTTTAATACAGTTAAGTTATAATTCATTTTAAAACTCAATATACTATCTCCTTTTCTTAGTGATAAACTTAATTATCCTATGCGGTATTTCTGAAAGTTGACATGCAGTGCACTTAAACGCAGCATGTTCTAGTAGGTAAGAGTGTTAGACTTGAGTCTGAAAGACCTGGGTTTGCATCCTGCCTCAAGATGAATCCTAGTTTTGGGATCCTGGACAAGTCACTTAGTTTTTCCTCAATAAGATGAGGAAATTGGATTTGATGACCATTAAGGTCTCTTTCAGCTCTAAATCTCTGATCCTATTATTACCCCAAACAACCTTTGCCTTCTGAGTAATTCCAAAGTTAAACACCCTAATTTTTGAGACGATTATATTTCATTTAGTAAAAGGACTTCTTATAGAATCAAACAATTTCATTTAAATTTGTAAAGCTAAAATCAGATTTTGTGAAAATTAGAGCTTAAGGGTCTTTTGGAAATGGCATAAGAACTAGGTTAACCAGTCAATCAACAATAATTTACTGAGTGCATGTGATGTACCAGGAACTGTTCTACTTCTGACCACAGATTACATTACTAAAACATTCATGCCTCACTGTACCTATCTTACTAAAGGTCCTAGTATCTCATGATGGCGTAGATAGGCTTGTAGGTACTAATCAAACTAGAAAGGTTTTCAGGGCCCAGGGATGTGCTGTTGTCTAAGGACCAAGCCTATCTCTCCTCAAGGCTCCTTATAAAACTAAGCTGGCTTCAGGGAGATGATTTTTTCAAATCACAGAAATTCTCAGAGACCATCTACCAAGTAACAGAAAAGTGGTGATGTGTGTTGGTGGAGAAGTACTAATACCAATTAAATTACTTACCGTTGAAGTTCCTGTTTTTAAAATGAGAATCAGTCAGAGGGCTGTTGCAAGGAAAATGTGATAAAAGATGTGAACATACTACAGTACATAATGTAACTATAACTTTGCTATATTGATATTATTTAGAGACTTTCAGCATGGGTAGCTGATCTCACATTATAATGAAGTTCTTATTCTATTACTGAAACCACTTTGGATAAGGGGAAAGATAAAACTACTTCATACTGCTAAAATAATGTTATGGGGGAGTTTCTAACTGTTCTTCCCAACTCCTAAAGCCAAAGTAACTGGATGGAATGCACAAAAAGAAAAGTCTCAATGACAATTTATTGAAAGGATTCTTAAAAGCAGATAATGGGAAATGGGAATCCAATGGGATCATAAAAACATTCTCTTTAGGTTCCAATTGGTGTGCATGTCATCCATACTATACATGTTAACATACTCATTTACACTCTACAAGCTGTAAAGAAGTATTTTGTTCTAATGTTTGTAGGTCAACAAATTGGTACAAAATTCCCCATTAAGTTGTATGTGGAGGGATAGGCATGTTTCCTACAAAAGCCTTCGGAATTCATGTTAGAATTCACTAAGCAAGTGCACAGCACTGTACTCTCTGATACTGTCATTTGTCCAGTGTTTTGTCTGGAAATATTATATTCTTACCAAATGAGTGTCATAAAATCTAACCAAAGTAGCCACCAGCAACATACATTAAAAGGGAAATTTAAAAATTATTATTTGGCTAAAGATTAGTTTTAGGTCTGATTATATGAACTAATGTTCCTTAATTTAAAAAAAAGTTTGAAAATCACAGATTACGTGTAAATTTGAAACAAAATTTCTGAGTATTTACAATGTGGTATAAATATTAAAGAAGACCACGGGATATTAAATTGCCTTAGTGGGGTAGTCATCTACAAATTTTATATATCCACTTACTAGAAATGTGTATTCTGTATTTATTGCATATATCTCTCACATATGTGGGATTTTGACTTGAACAATAAACTGCTGATATATGTTTGAGCTGGTCAGAATGGAACCATGAATGAGGCAGTCAGATTGTACAGTTAAATAGTGGGTTTTTTGTTGTTTTTAAAGTTCAATTTACATATTCCAAACTGTAAACTATTCTATAACATTTATTAGCATCCCCTTTAAACTCATGTTTAACCACAGAGTTAATTTACGGGAGAAAAATCTTATGTTAACTCAATAACAAGTTCCACAGTTCAACCATTTCAGTTTCAAGGGAATATTGTCATTGTCCTATCTGTTTCTAACTGAAGGATGTTTTAACATTTAATTACATGACTCTTATGTCAAGCCTTTTTTGATAGCAGAAAATTCTTCAGTAGCAAATTGTCTTAGGAAATTACTGCATTATTGCAAAAAAGGCTTACTTAGTAGAAAAATGCCAAAAATTTCCAATGTGAAAGTAACTCCCAGGGTATAAACAGATGCATAATCACATATTTTACACCAGACAGACACATACACTTGTGAATGCACACGCATAAATGCGTGAATATGCGCATACAGGTGAGCGCACACACACACACACACACACACACACACACACACACACACACACAC
>NW_020946661.1:0-1973 GCF_900497805.2 Vombatus ursinus | reverse complement strand
GCCTCAGTCAGGGATTGAGGGGGATGAAAAATTGGCATTTCTACAGCACCTTAAAGTTTGAAAAATGCGTTCCCCATCATAGACATGTGAGATAAGTAGTACTAACATTATTATTCCCATTTTATAGATAAAGGAAGTCAGGCTCAGAGGAGTTAAGTAATTTCCCTAAGGTCACAGAGCTGGAGTCAAGATTTGCACCCAAGGCCTATTAAGTTCAAGGACCTTTTGTCTACATCAGAAGTGTCAAGCAGGTCACAAACTGCATATCCCTAATACTCCTAAATGTGACCTGAACCAGATTAAAACGTAATTGGGAAATGTTTGGCAAAATTAATAAAAATACAATGTACCAGGGATAATGTTAATATGTGGTTTTTAAGTCAATATAGAGCCCACAGCAGTACTTATATATGGGTTTAGTGGTCTCATTTCTATTTGAGTTTCACTCCATTGGTCTATACCACAGCTGCTTCCCTTGGCCAAGGTCGAAGTGCTACATCAGTTGACCCTATGGAAACTAAAGTGTCCCTAATTTGAAAGCACAAGAAATTTGACTGTAACACTTTCATGTTTGGAGTCAGAGGAGAATCAGTGTCCTGTGGATAAGAGCTGGATTGAACAGCTGTCCTCCTGGGTTCTGTTAATGACTTCCTCCCCAGCCCTCTCGAACCTCAGGCAGGCAACAATCTGGGCCTTTCCCCAGGACACTGATTCTCCTCTGACTCCAAACATGAAAGTGTTACAGTCAAATTTCTTGTGCTTTCAAATTAGGGACACTTTAGTTTCCATAGGGTCAACTGATGTAGCACTTCGACCTTGGCCAAGGGAAGCAGCTGTGGTATAGACCAATGGAGTGAAACTCAAATAGAAATGAGACCACTAAACCCATATATAAGTACTGCTGTGGGCTCTATATTGACTTAAAAACCACATATTAACATTATCCCTGGTACATTGTATTTTTATTAATTTTGCCAAACATTTCCCAATTACGTTTTAATCTGGTTCAGGTCACATTTAGGAGTATTAGGGATATGCAGTTTGTGACCTGCTTGACACTTCTGATGTAGACAAAAGGTCCTTGAACTTAATAGGCCTTGGGTGCAAATCTTGACTCCAGCTCTGTGACCTTAGGGAAATTACTTAACTCCTCTGAGCCTGACTTCCTTTATCTATAAAATGGGAATAATAATGTTAGTACTACTTATCTCACATGTCTATGATGGGGAACGCATTTTTCAAACTTTAAGGTGCTGTAGAAATGCCAATTTTTCATCCCCCTCAATCCCTGACTGAGGCCCAAAGACTGAGATCTGTTTCTGAGCTCTCTCTGGCTGTCAAATGTCTCATATTCCCTCAGCTCCTTCACGCTGAGCCTCAGTCAGGGATTGAGGGGGATGAAAAATTGGCATTTCTACAGCACCTTAAAGTTTGAAAAATGCGTTCCCCATCATAGACATGTGAGATAAGTAGTACTAACATTATTATTCCCATTTTATAGATAAAGGAAGTCAGGCTCAGAGGAGTTAAGTAATTTCCCTAAGGTCACAGAGCTGGAGTCAAGATTTGCACCCAAGGCCTATTAAGTTCAAGGACCTTTTGTCTACATCAGAAGTGTCAAGCAGGTCACAAACTGCATATCCCTAATACTCCTAAATGTGACCTGAACCAGATTAAAACGTAATTGGGAAATGTTTGGCAAAATTAATAAAAATACAATGTACCAGGGATAATGTTAATATGTGGTTTTTAAGTCAATATAGAGCCCACAGCAGTACTTATATATGGGTTTAGTGGTCTCATTTCTATTTGAGTTTCACTCCATTGGTCTATACCACAGCTGCTTCCCTTGGCCAAGGTCGAAGTGCTACATCAGTTGACCCTATGGAAACTAAAGTGTCCCTAATTTGAAAGCACAAGAAATTTGACTGTAACACTTTCATGTTTGGAGTCAGAGGAGAATCAGTGTCCTG
>NW_020946660.1:0-1080 GCF_900497805.2 Vombatus ursinus | reverse complement strand
AGGGTGACTTTCTCTTATGTATATATTCATATATGTAATAATCATACTGTATATACACATGATATATACACATGCATACCCAAAAATATATGTTGCATTGCAAACCTTAATGTGTTATATGTATGTTGGGCATTGGGCATTATTTATTTTATTATTAAGGCTTCCAGTAGGAGGTGACACCCACACTGAGCCTTGAAAGAAGACAGGGTGTCATGAAAGGCCTGGGAATAGCTGGTACCAATGCAGTGTGGCAGGTCCATGGTAACTCATGGCACAGCTAAAAACAGAACTCAGATTTCCTGACACCCACACTGCCCCTCTCTGCCCTCTATTCCTACATTCAATGGGAGAGGAGGGAAGGGCAAGAATACTTTGCTACTTCTTTCCAAGGGACCCTGAAATCATCTCAACTTCTTTATCTTTTCCATTTAAGCACTACTGGGACTTGAACAGAGGCATTGACAAAAAAGTTAAAATCCAAACTCATTCTAGCTTTCAATCTACTTTTCCAGCCTTATCTCACTCCCCTTCATTTGTCCTAACCCTGTAACTGAGGTCTTAATTATAGCAGGAGAAGTAGCTTGAAAGCTAGAATGAGTTTGGATTTTAACTTTTTTGTCAATGCCTCTGTTCAAGTCCCAGTAGTGCTTAAATGGAAAAGATAAAGAAGTTGAGATGATTTCAGGGTCCCTTGGAAAGAAGTAGCAAAGTATTCTTGCCCTTCCCTCCTCTCCCATTGAATGTAGGAATAGAGGGCAGAGAGGGGCAGTGTGGGTGTCAGGAAATCTGAGTTCTGTTTTTAGCTGTGCCATGAGTTACCATGGACCTGCCACACTGCATTGGTACCAGCTATTCCCAGGCCTTTCATGACACCCTGTCTTCTTTCAAGGCTCAGTGTGGGTGTCACCTCCTACTGGAAGCCTTAATAATAAAATAAATAATGCCCAATGCCCAACATACATATAACACATTAAGGTTTGCAATGCAACATATATTTTTGGGTATGCATGTGTATATATCATGTGTATATACAGTATGATTATTACATATATGAATATATACATAAGAGAAAGTCACCCT
>NW_020946659.1:0-1105 GCF_900497805.2 Vombatus ursinus | reverse complement strand
GGTGGGAGTTATTATGATCCTTGTTCTGCAGATGGAGAAATTGAGGCTTAAAGAGGTTAATTGACTTTTGCAAGGTCACACAGCCAATTTGAGGTGGGATTTGAGTCCATCTTCTAAAGCTAGCAGCACCATGTCTATTATGTCACACTACCCCTGAGTGTGTACTAGATGGGAAGTCAGAAGAGCTGGGTTCTAATCACTCCACTGAGGTTCCTTGGATGACCTTTGGCAAGTCACTTCTCTAAGCCTCAGTTCTATCATCTTGGAAGTGAAGAGGCTGGATTAGATATAATTCAGTGAACATTTACAATTCCCTAAAATTTCTTTCCAAACACAAACTGTATGATCCTGTGTCCATTTGATTCTGTTTGTGTTTGGAAAGAAATTTTAGGGAATTGTAAATGTTCACTGAATTATATCTAATCCAGCCTCTTCACTTCCAAGATGATAGAACTGAGGCTTAGAGAAGTGACTTGCCAAAGGTCATCCAAGGAACCTCAGTGGAGTGATTAGAACCCAGCTCTTCTGACTTCCCATCTAGTACACACTCAGGGGTAGTGTGACATAATAGACATGGTGCTGCTAGCTTTAGAAGATGGACTCAAATCCCACCTCAAATTGGCTGTGTGACCTTGCAAAAGTCAATTAACCTCTTTAAGCCTCAATTTCTCCATCTGCAGAACAAGGATCATAATAACTCCCACCTGTCACCGTTGCTGTGAGCACTGAATGATGTATATAATTAACATGGGGCAGCTAGGTGACTGGTGGGAGTTATTATGATCCTTGTTCTGCAGATGGAGAAATTGAGGCTTAAAGAGGTTAATTGACTTTTGCAAGGTCACACAGCCAATTTGAGGTGGGATTTGAGTCCATCTTCTAAAGCTAGCAGCACCATGTCTATTATGTCACACTACCCCTGAGTGTGTACTAGATGGGAAGTCAGAAGAGCTGGGTTCTAATCACTCCACTGAGGTTCCTTGGATGACCTTTGGCAAGTCACTTCTCTAAGCCTCAGTTCTATCATCTTGGAAGTGAAGAGGCTGGATTAGATATAATTCAGTGAACATTTACAATTCCCTAAAATTTCTTTCCAAACACAAAC
>NW_020946658.1:0-9569 GCF_900497805.2 Vombatus ursinus | reverse complement strand
TAGATAGATAGATAGATAGATAGATAGATAGATAGATAGATAGATAGGAAGATATAGATACAAGAGGCCTGGGAATGCCAGTATCTCCCAGACCACTGGTCTTTCCACTCCACTCTATCTTAACTATTCTCTAAGGAAGCAATTCTCATGAAAAAGGGAACATCCATCCCCACCAACTACCAACTGACTGCCACCCACATAGCAGATGAGCCAGACTAAAACTAAATCAGGGAAAGACAGGAGGCACCATGTTCCAGGAAAGTCAAACCACTGCCATCCTTTAGATCCTAACAGAGATATTTCAGGACCTTGCACCCTTGACAATAGGCTCTTGGCAGTAGTAATTCTTTCAGTCCTGAGTTATCAGGTTTCGTATTATAAAGCAACCACTGTGGAGCAGTAGCCTTGAAATTGCTCCTGCAGGCAATATAACCACCGCTACTGGAGACCATAAAAGAAAGTTCTTGCCACTGAATTCCTTGGAATTGTCAAATGCTTCAACATCAAAAAAAAAAAAAATAAAAGATTTGTCTTTATCAGGAGTAATGATATTAAAGAAGAGGTTACCATTTGCTCTGTCTATGTACCCTAAGTACCATGGGACCTTTCCATGTAATTTTCAGGCTAAGGAAATCTTTCCATCTTTTAACTCACAGATTCCATATGTGTTATCTCTTTCATTAGAATGTGAGATCCTTGAGAGCAGTGAGGATTATCTCTTCTATTAATAGTACCAGTGATTAACATAGTGCTTTGTAAATAATGTGTTTGATGAATGCTTTATTCATTTGTTTTTATGCATTGCACAAAAATGATATAGTCTTAAAAGTAATTGTTGCCCATTTGTCTCACAGACCACATAGAGTCCTTATCAATGAGTTCACTGGCCCTTCCATTCCATCCCATAGGGTCAAGTTTAATACTGTCTAATGGAATCTAAATAGAGATATATTCTCTAAATCCATATCCAGTGAATGTCTTCTCCACATGGGGAGACCACGAATAGTGTAGAGCGTCCTCATGAAAAGTAATGATTTGCACTCAATGAACTTGGAAGAATACATTAAATTGTTTCTTCAACAAAAATTGATTGATACTCAGTTCAACATGGAGAAAAGTACATGGAGATTTGCCACTTGGGAGCTGTGTCACCCTTACATTAATAATTTTCCCTCTCTGAGCCTTACTTTCTATATGTATCAAACTAGGAATTTGGACAAGAATATCTCAAGGGTACTTTCCTTCTTTAATATTGCAATTTGATTTTGTGATTCACAGAGGATGCACCTAATTAAATATGGTGAATTGGAAAGAGCAATGGACTTATTCAAGTCTTAACTCTGTCATTTAATAGTTATTTAATCTTGGAGAAATCCTTGGGCCAGAAGAGTGACCAGAAATTTTGGTATATGAGGCAAGAAGCACAAATCACACTCTCAAATCAACATTTTCTAGAAAAAAAAATGACCCTTTTTTTGGGAGGTACAGAGATTAGGGATAAAGAGTTAATGAACACCATTTTTTTGTTGAAGATATAGAATTCTGGATAATAAAATTAGAGGCAAATTGGGGGCAAAGACCACAAGGTATAAAGAGAATGATGCTAGAAGAGAAAATAGAGTAAGGTTACTTGAGGTGTAGATTTCCAGAGGTTCAGCTGCCAGTGTGAAAATGCATTTTCTAGTACCTTAATATTTGAATTAATAATAATTACCATCTTTGTTCAAGGGTTACTTGCTTCAAATGATAAGTAAAGATCTCTATCACAATGTAGTGTTGCGGAAAGGAAAGAATACTTAACCATGAATGAACAGATGCAATCTACTCCTGACTGTGCCACTAGTTTGCTCTGTTATTTTGAGTCACTAATCCTCTTTGGGCCTCAGTTTCTTTCATTGTGAAGTGAACTGCAATATCCATTGATATTTCTCAAACAATGTGCCTTGAGATTCAGCTAGAGGTCTCATGACTTGTATAGAAATTAAACTTGTCATGGAAAAATCATGCATTGATCTGCTGCAAATTGTATAGAACCCATTCATGCAATCACAATCATGGGTGTCTCAGATGTGTTACATTGCCCAGAAATTCCCTGTTTCAAAGAAAACTGTGCTGGGGGTGGTGGAGGAAATAAAATCAGAAGGCTTTGAGAATCACTGGTTTAGATAATACAATGGGATCCCTCTAACAATGAAATCTATGATTCTGGACCAGCTTCTTTTCTTCTATTTCTGCCAGTAACACATCAAGCTAAGCTTGAAAGGGTTTTTGAGTAAGACAGAGACCAAACAATAGAAGTCAAAAGATTTGTACATTTATGAAGAGCCTCATCACTTAGGCCCCCATTTTATAAGCCGTTTGCAAATATTTAGTGACCCATGGAACCTTTCACTCTGAAAATGTGACTTCTTTGAACCACTTCAACCTTGAGGAGCTATAAATACCATCCTAGCTCTTTTCCAAAGGAAAATAGCATGTGGCAAAGGCAAAGGCCTACTTGGCTGCAAATATCCATCATGATTGCAGCCAGCTTACAAATTCTGATTTGCATGGAACCCAAGAAAAAGCTGTCACACTCTTGTCAGCAAGAGGCTTCTTAATGCTATTCAGTCTTACCCTACTTTATAGGCCCTAGGAAAATTTTTGATTAAACTGATTTCTTTTTGGCAATCTAAAACCAAACATAGAGTGATAGAAGAATATAACAGAACATTAATGTTGCTGTAGACCTTTGAAAATAATAATTGCTCAAAATTCTATATGTAGTACTTTCTACTCACACACATACATACATACATACACACACATATGTATATATAGTAATGGGGACATTTGTATTCCTATTATACAAGTGAAAAGATGATCTAGGGTTAATTAGTGAGTTACCTGAAGTTACACATGTAGCTTGAATTAAAATTCAATACTTATGACCTCAAGCCTAAGGCTCTCTCCCACCCCAAAACTTTACAACATAGGAACATAAAATAAAGGTTAGTCCTGGACCAGAATTTAGAAGGAAAAAATCTAGTGTAATCCTCTCATCCTTTGTTCATGTCATTCCATCTCTTTCTAAGGCCACAACCACCTACCCTCTGCAAGCCTCCTATTCATCCAAAGTCATATGAAATGACATGAAATCAAATTGAAGCAGGTTAATACTACTTTATTATGCCTATTATGTTCATTATGTTAAATTCTGTAGATGCATACAAATCCCTTCAATAACAGGATTTTTCTCAAAGGACACACAATTGAAAGGGAGAAACAACATGGAAACTATGTATAAATAAGTTAAAGACACTATCAGTTGGAGGCAAACTCTAAGGAAAGGTATTAGCATAAAGAAAGAATGGAAAAGAATATTTGTGTATCATGGGGTTTTAGCTGGAACATAAAGGAAACCAAGGAAACCAAGGAAACTGAAAAGTGGAAAAAATAAGAGGGAAGAATCAGCCACAAGAGACATCCAGCAAAAATGAATAAAGTTGTAAAATGGAAAGTGCTATGAAATGAAGAGGTAGGAAGCCCATGTCACTGGGATGCAAGTATGTAGGGAGGGGAATAACATGTAAAAATAAAAGAAAGATATGAAAAGTCTAGGTTATAAAGGGCTTAAAAAGCCCAAAAGAGGATCTTATTTGATACTGAAGATGATAGGGAGTTACTGGAGTTTTTTTGAAAAGTGAATCTGAGCTGATCTTGACAAGTATTTTTGTGATAGTTCAACAAAGTACTTGTTGGAGTTGGGAGAGATTTGAGGGAAGGAGAGCAATCTGAAGGCTATTGAAAATGGTCCAAGTGTGAGGTGATGAGGACCTGAACCAGGGTGATTGCTGTTTCAGAGGAGAGGAGGGAATAGATAAAAAAGATGTAGTGAAGATATAATTGATCAGACTTGGGAACACATTGGATATGGGGTGAAGGGAGAAAAAGTCAGGAAATGAGGATGATGCCTCAATTGCCTAGATGATTGAGAGAGTGGTGGTACCATCAATAGGAACAGGAAATTTAGAAAGAGGGAAAGATTTTTTTTTAATGAAAAGATAATTAGTTTAGTTTCATATATGTTATTTATGATGTCTGTTGTTATTGTTGTTCAATTGTTTTCAATTTTGTCTGACTCTTCATGCCCTCCTTGAGAGTTTCTTGGCAATGATATTGGATTGGTTTGCGCTATCTTTCTCCAGCTCATTTTTACAAATGAGAAAATTGGGGCAAACAAGGTTAAGTGACTTGCCCCATGTTGCATAGCTAGTCTGCTAGTCCGGTCTGAGACCGGATTTGAACTCAGTTAGATGAATTTTTCTGACTTTAGTCCCAGCACTCTATCTGCTCTGTCACCTATCTGCCTATGAGATGTTAATTTTGAGATAAATGGTAAAAAGTCAAAGATTAAAGTTTGGAAGTAAAGAGAGGTTAGGGTAGGATAAATAGATCTTAGACCTATCTGTATGGAGATGATAATTGAATCCATGAGATTTGACAATATCACCATATGAAACAGTATAGAAGAAGAAAAGAGACCCTGGGAGAGAACTTAGGCAGAAAACCTGGATTTAGGGGACACAGTCTGGATGAAGTTTTCTGTCTCATCTTCCCCCAAAGATGAAAATCATCTCTTTCTTCTCTGAATTCTAAAATCACTTCATGAATTTCTTGTGCGTTCACTATACTTTGCTTTATATTGATTTAAGTGTATATTTATCACATTTATTATTTTGTGATTTCTATGAGGAGATCAATTTTGTCTCATTTACCTTTCTACATCTCAAGGAACCCACCATGGGACTTTCTCAGA
Source organism: Vombatus ursinus (assembly GCF_900497805.2). Taxonomy (NCBI): domain Eukaryota; kingdom Metazoa; phylum Chordata; class Mammalia; order Diprotodontia; family Vombatidae; genus Vombatus; species Vombatus ursinus. Next base: position 4,771 of record NW_020946658.1, on the reverse strand, counting down.
GGAGCTCTGTGACTTTTTTTCCCTCTAGATTCTGAGCCTTGCAAGACTAAAGTATACCTAGCCCTTTTCTTGTCATGTTGGGAGGCTACCCTTCACTGGCTCTGATTTTGTTCACAGCTGTCTTTCCTATAGGCTGTGCTTTCTGGCTGACGTCTATTCAGTTTTGGAGTGGATAAAGTCATATGCTGTAGCTTTTCAGAGTATTTCTGTATCATTATTTGGTCTGGGGTAAATTTTAGCATTTTGTTGGAACAGGTATGCGGGAGTGTCATGCTCCACCTTCCATTCTAGCAACCTTCTTGGCTAGTGGTCCCAGAATCAACACTGTCATGAGATGATATTTCATGACCAGGAAAAGTGAGAAAAAGTAGACAAGAATTTCAGGAAACATACCACATTACCTATTGTATAGACATATTTAAATCATGTATCAATTATTTGAACATTTGCAGAAGCCCTTGGTGCCAAGAGTAAAATACTTAGTAAATATTAAGTAAATACTTAATGCAAATAATATTCTTCCATAAAGGGGTTTGCCTTTAGAGCATGCTCACATACTTAACATGGAGAAATCTACAAGGATCTTGCCTGGCCATACCCAAGTCTCCCAAAATAGAGGTGTTCTGACATCCCTAGTATATGTATGGATGTAGCCTCCTTTGATTGGTAATATAACTGGATTGTGAGTTTAAAACTGACCACACTGAGATAGTGGCTCTCCTACTGACTTAAGCTTCTGTGAGCACTACTTCTTCATGTGACCAAATGGTGAAAATTACAATTTACCCAAAGCACAAGTACCATCAATTGTACTAATGGGAAGGAAAGGTATTTATTTCCCAAGTTGTCCTAATTTTGTTTTTTCCTTTGGCTCTGAGAAATGGGGTCTATGCACATTTCTTTCTTTTCTGTGTCATTTGCCATTTTCAGCTCTACGTGCAGGTGGTGTTTCTCATTGGACTAGAAGTTCTGCCAGGATTCCGAACAGGATGTTGGAGCTACTCAGAAAAGTATGAAAGTCCAGAGAAACCAGCGTGCCTGGGCCTCGAGCCCAAAGTGAGGTGTTAAAAAAGGGATCTGAGACTTTGGTCATTAGGAACTGAACTAAGCTATAAATGTAATACCTTTTGCTTCCGCAGAGACTTGAGGTGGTGCAAGGGGGGAGAGGGATTATGCTTCATGTATTAGAGATTGTGTCTGTATATTTGTTATTAAACCTTTTGAATTAAATATTCTTTGATAAAAGCTAAGGTGAGAGAATCTAAATGAAATTGGGTACTTTGAAGAATATAAAACACACAGGCTAGAGTCACTTGTAGAGAGACTAGACTTGCTCATCCCCCTTAGTGGGACTAGAGAACCTAGTGGTAGGGGGGAAATCCAATTTACCTGGCCTTCCAGGCAGTGAAAGCCACAGTAGACAGTGTTACATGTGTCCAAGTTCAAATGTTGGACAAGCCCCCCCCCTCAAATGTAAATCTAATACTACCATGGCCATCAGTGTGTGGAAGGAAAGACATTTTACATAGGAATTTTGAAATTGAAGGGACTTTAACGTCTATCGAGATCAATCCAAATCTGAAAATTATCTTTATTACAATATATCTAAGAAATGATGATGCAGATTCTTTTTGAAGACTTCCAATGATAAAGAATTCATAATCTTCTAAGATAAACCATTTCAATTTGAACATTTGTAATATTTAAGAATGTTTTCTTGACATTATGGCAACATTTTCCACTCATTATTTCCACATGCCCACAGACCTCTGAAATTACCCTTTCCTCCTAGATGTTCTTTTCTCTCTAGCTTTCTATGACTCTGATTTTTCATATTTTTTTTTCTTCATTCTGACCACTCCTTCTTATTTTTTCCCCCAGATCATCACTCAGGCCATGTCTAATAACTGTGGCTGTCTTTTAAGGCTCTATTTTGAGACCTCTTCTCTTTTTTCTCTTTACCACCTCTTGGTGATCTCACTGGTTTCCATAGTTATAATTATTATCTGCATGAAAAGATTCACAGATATAACATCTCTCCTGAGTGAGAATCTCACATCACTGTCTTTTAGACATCTCAAATTGGATTTTTTGTAGATATCTCAAGCCCAACATGCTCAAAACAGAAATCATTATCTTTCTTCCCAAACTCACCTCTTTTCCAAATTCTATCTTATTGTCAAGAAAGTCAGGCCCTCATCATGTTGCATGGGCTTATAATCTCAGTGTCATCTTCAACTCACTTTTTAGACTCACCTCACATATTTAATATGTTATCTAGTATTTTTGTTTCTACCTTCACAACATTTTTTCCCTATGTGCCCTTCTCACTACACACAGCCATCCCCCTCATGCAGGCAGGCACTCATCACCTTGTGTATAAATTTTTGCATTAGTATTTTTATCTTGTGTATAAATTTTTGCATTAGTATTTTTATTTATCTTCTTGTCCACTCCATCCCATCTCCACACAGGTGACAAAGTGATTTTTTCTAAAATATAGGTTTGACAATGTCATTCTCTCCTCAATAAACTCCAGGGACTCCCTATCATAGTTTCAAATACAAACTCTTCCTGTTAGAATTAAAGCTCTTACCAAACTGTTCCTTTTCTATAATTCTAATCTTCTTAATACATTATTCTCCTCCACATATTTGATATTTCTCACTTATGATGCTCCTTCACCAGACTGTGGCTTTTGACTGTCTGTCCATTATGTCTGGATTGCTCTGCCCTCTCTCTGCCCCCTCTGATTTTTGGCATTTTAAAAATTCCTATCAAAGTAGGAAACATTTTCTAACCCACATCTGATACCATAATGCCACTCTTCTGAGTCTACATCTCATTTATACTTTGCATATCTTGTATGAACATAGAGATTTACATGTTTCTTCTCAAAATATTATATATTATCATATATCAAGAGCAGGGAGTTCTCTGTTTATGTTTCATCTTCCTGCTAGATTTTAAATTCCATCAGAGCAAGAATTTGGTTTTGCTTAAATATTATGTTTCCACCAGAGCTAACCACAGTGCTCTGCACACAGGAGGTGTTTAATATATTTTAAATTAACTTTTAAATTGACCCTATAAGATTACTAATGGTAATTCATATAAGACTGAATGCATTCATAAACTTACCATCTTTCTGGGCATGTGGAGAGTGGGTTAATGATGCAGGGTGTTGCTATCCCACTACACATATTTGCACGTGCTAAGATTTATCTGGTGTCACTTTGAGTACTTGTTACTATCTTTATCCTAGCAATAGGACACCAGTGTCCATATGCCTCCATTAGGCAACAAAAAAAGAATAACAGCAAACCATCTTATTTGGTCCTTTTCAAAGCAGCATTATTTAATCTGTCAATTTCATTTTTCATTGTTTACAAATTCAGTCACCTGAGACAGAGGTAGTGTGGACAGGCAAACCAATTTTGAAACATTTCATGATTCACTTCACACAGACTGTTCTTATCTCTGCTGAATCCTCCCAGTATAAAATTCTATTGTCTCAATCTTATTTTCAATATAACAATACATGCTGAATCTTGCATATTTCATGAAATGCTCCTTCTCCCTCTCTTCTGCTAACCCCCTTCTCTCCTAAACCATGCAACTACAAAATTCCAATGCTTGAAAATGACCTAAAGATTATCAACCCTTTTCTTCCTTACCCCATTTTAGAGGTGAAACAGCTAAAATTCTGAAAGAGCCTAGAATGATAGACTATAGCAATGGAGAAGACATTAGATGTCTACAGTCAAACCTAAAGGAAGTAGGCATCAGAAAAACCACAAAGATAACAACTGAATATGTAGTCAGAAGAACTGTTTTCAAATGTTACATCTGTCATTTCCTGTCAATTGTTTGGTCTTTGACAGAGTACTTCTGCATTGGGGCATGATATCCTAATCTGAAAAAGAAGACTGGTTCCAGATGATTGGTTTCCTAAACCCTTTCCCCAACTCATGTAGGAATTCCCTCATTTTGCATAAGAATCCCAGATAACGAGGAGCTTGGGTAATCATAGTTAATAAGTGTTAAACATAGGATTAGAACTCTATTCTCTTGAATTCCTGCTTCTCAGATAATCACTCTCTGGAATTTGGAATCCCATAAAGAATGGCTAAACTGCTTCAAAAACCTTTTGATTTTACAGAGGTGGCCCAGGGTACATAACAGTTCAGTAGTGAAGTTGTTGTGTTTGTCCTTCATTCTCCAAGAGGACCATGACATTAGAGAAATGATGACATGATGTACGGTTGACTTTGATTTGAGTGAGGGAGGGCTGTGCAAGGTCACCATTCTCACTTTCTCCTTCAGAGGCATCTGGGTCCAGTGGCCAGACAGTCATCAGGATAACTGGACATGGCCCAGGATTCAGTGGGAGACCCTGGCCCTTTTAAATTAAGGTCCTTTCAGGTTCTCACTTTGAGAGAAGAACTAGAAGCAAGTCAGAACCAAACAGGAAACATAGCAAATATAGCAAAGCCAAAATCAGTACAGAGAGGGTCATCATCATGTTAGCCATAAGGTGGTGGGTTTTGTGATCAGAAAGAAACTTCTGAAGTCTCTCTATTTAGTCATTGAGGGATTGTAATCATTATCAATAGGGGGAGGCCTCAAATGAGGAAATTATAGTTATTAAAAAAAAACAACTGAAAAGTATGGAATGCTATAACATTATTTGATCTCAGTAGAGAAAGTTCTTAGTGTGCCTGTTTTTTTTTTCCTTATACTAGAAACTATAAATAGGTTTAGCTAAAGT
>NW_020946657.1:0-9570 GCF_900497805.2 Vombatus ursinus | reverse complement strand
TAGATAGATAGATAGATAGATAGATAGATAGATAGATAGATAGATAGGAAGATATAGATACAAGAGGCCTGGGAATGCCAGTATCTCCCAGACCACTGGTCTTTCCACTCCACTCTATCTTAACTATTCTCTAAGGAAGCAATTCTCATGAAAAAGGGAACATCCATCCCCACCAACTACCAACTGACTGCCACCCACATAGCAGATGAGCCAGACTAAAACTAAATCAGGGAAAGACAGGAGGCACCATGTTCCAGGAAAGTCAAACCACTGCCATCCTTTAGATCCTAACAGAGATATTTCAGGACCTTGCACCCTTGACAATAGGCTCTTGGCAGTAGTAATTCTTTCAGTCCTGAGTTATCAGGTTTCGTATTATAAAGCAACCACTGTGGAGCAGTAGCCTTGAAATTGCTCCTGCAGGCAATATAACCACCGCTACTGGAGACCATAAAAGAAAGTTCTTGCCACTGAATTCCTTGGAATTGTCAAATGCTTCAACATCAAAAAAAAAAAAAATAAAAGATTTGTCTTTATCAGGAGTAATGATATTAAAGAAGAGGTTACCATTTGCTCTGTCTATGTACCCTAAGTACCATGGGACCTTTCCATGTAATTTTCAGGCTAAGGAAATCTTTCCATCTTTTAACTCACAGATTCCATATGTGTTATCTCTTTCATTAGAATGTGAGATCCTTGAGAGCAGTGAGGATTATCTCTTCTATTAATAGTACCAGTGATTAACATAGTGCTTTGTAAATAATGTGTTTGATGAATGCTTTATTCATTTGTTTTTATGCATTGCACAAAAATGATATAGTCTTAAAAGTAATTGTTGCCCATTTGTCTCACAGACCACATAGAGTCCTTATCAATGAGTTCACTGGCCCTTCCATTCCATCCCATAGGGTCAAGTTTAATACTGTCTAATGGAATCTAAATAGAGATATATTCTCTAAATCCATATCCAGTGAATGTCTTCTCCACATGGGGAGACCACGAATAGTGTAGAGCGTCCTCATGAAAAGTAATGATTTGCACTCAATGAACTTGGAAGAATACATTAAATTGTTTCTTCAACAAAAATTGATTGATACTCAGTTCAACATGGAGAAAAGTACATGGAGATTTGCCACTTGGGAGCTGTGTCACCCTTACATTAATAATTTTCCCTCTCTGAGCCTTACTTTCTATATGTATCAAACTAGGAATTTGGACAAGAATATCTCAAGGGTACTTTCCTTCTTTAATATTGCAATTTGATTTTGTGATTCACAGAGGATGCACCTAATTAAATATGGTGAATTGGAAAGAGCAATGGACTTATTCAAGTCTTAACTCTGTCATTTAATAGTTATTTAATCTTGGAGAAATCCTTGGGCCAGAAGAGTGACCAGAAATTTTGGTATATGAGGCAAGAAGCACAAATCACACTCTCAAATCAACATTTTCTAGAAAAAAAAATGACCCTTTTTTTGGGAGGTACAGAGATTAGGGATAAAGAGTTAATGAACACCATTTTTTTGTTGAAGATATAGAATTCTGGATAATAAAATTAGAGGCAAATTGGGGGCAAAGACCACAAGGTATAAAGAGAATGATGCTAGAAGAGAAAATAGAGTAAGGTTACTTGAGGTGTAGATTTCCAGAGGTTCAGCTGCCAGTGTGAAAATGCATTTTCTAGTACCTTAATATTTGAATTAATAATAATTACCATCTTTGTTCAAGGGTTACTTGCTTCAAATGATAAGTAAAGATCTCTATCACAATGTAGTGTTGCGGAAAGGAAAGAATACTTAACCATGAATGAACAGATGCAATCTACTCCTGACTGTGCCACTAGTTTGCTCTGTTATTTTGAGTCACTAATCCTCTTTGGGCCTCAGTTTCTTTCATTGTGAAGTGAACTGCAATATCCATTGATATTTCTCAAACAATGTGCCTTGAGATTCAGCTAGAGGTCTCATGACTTGTATAGAAATTAAACTTGTCATGGAAAAATCATGCATTGATCTGCTGCAAATTGTATAGAACCCATTCATGCAATCACAATCATGGGTGTCTCAGATGTGTTACATTGCCCAGAAATTCCCTGTTTCAAAGAAAACTGTGCTGGGGGTGGTGGAGGAAATAAAATCAGAAGGCTTTGAGAATCACTGGTTTAGATAATACAATGGGATCCCTCTAACAATGAAATCTATGATTCTGGACCAGCTTCTTTTCTTCTATTTCTGCCAGTAACACATCAAGCTAAGCTTGAAAGGGTTTTTGAGTAAGACAGAGACCAAACAATAGAAGTCAAAAGATTTGTACATTTATGAAGAGCCTCATCACTTAGGCCCCCATTTTATAAGCCGTTTGCAAATATTTAGTGACCCATGGAACCTTTCACTCTGAAAATGTGACTTCTTTGAACCACTTCAACCTTGAGGAGCTATAAATACCATCCTAGCTCTTTTCCAAAGGAAAATAGCATGTGGCAAAGGCAAAGGCCTACTTGGCTGCAAATATCCATCATGATTGCAGCCAGCTTACAAATTCTGATTTGCATGGAACCCAAGAAAAAGCTGTCACACTCTTGTCAGCAAGAGGCTTCTTAATGCTATTCAGTCTTACCCTACTTTATAGGCCCTAGGAAAATTTTTGATTAAACTGATTTCTTTTTGGCAATCTAAAACCAAACATAGAGTGATAGAAGAATATAACAGAACATTAATGTTGCTGTAGACCTTTGAAAATAATAATTGCTCAAAATTCTATATGTAGTACTTTCTACTCACACACATACATACATACATACACACACATATGTATATATAGTAATGGGGACATTTGTATTCCTATTATACAAGTGAAAAGATGATCTAGGGTTAATTAGTGAGTTACCTGAAGTTACACATGTAGCTTGAATTAAAATTCAATACTTATGACCTCAAGCCTAAGGCTCTCTCCCACCCCAAAACTTTACAACATAGGAACATAAAATAAAGGTTAGTCCTGGACCAGAATTTAGAAGGAAAAAATCTAGTGTAATCCTCTCATCCTTTGTTCATGTCATTCCATCTCTTTCTAAGGCCACAACCACCTACCCTCTGCAAGCCTCCTATTCATCCAAAGTCATATGAAATGACATGAAATCAAATTGAAGCAGGTTAATACTACTTTATTATGCCTATTATGTTCATTATGTTAAATTCTGTAGATGCATACAAATCCCTTCAATAACAGGATTTTTCTCAAAGGACACACAATTGAAAGGGAGAAACAACATGGAAACTATGTATAAATAAGTTAAAGACACTATCAGTTGGAGGCAAACTCTAAGGAAAGGTATTAGCATAAAGAAAGAATGGAAAAGAATATTTGTGTATCATGGGGTTTTAGCTGGAACATAAAAGAAACCAAGGAAACCAAGGAAACTGAAAAGTGGAAAAAATAAGAGGGAAGAATCAGCCACAAGAGACATCCAGCAAAAATGAATAAAGTTGTAAAATGGAAAGTGCTATGAAATGAAGAGGTAGGAAGCCCATGTCACTGGGATGCAAGTATGTAGGGAGGGGAATAACATGTAAAAATAAAAGAAAGATATGAAAAGTCTAGGTTATAAAGGGCTTAAAAAGCCCAAAAGAGGATCTTATTTGATACTGAAGATGATAGGGAGTTACTGGAGTTTTTTTGAAAAGTGAATCTGAGCTGATCTTGACAAGTATTTTTGTGATAGTTCAACAAAGTACTTGTTGGAGTTGGGAGAGATTTGAGGGAAGGAGAGCAATCTGAAGGCTATTGAAAATGGTCCAAGTGTGAGGTGATGAGGACCTGAACCAGGGTGATTGCTGTTTCAGAGGAGAGGAGGGAATAGATAAAAAAGATGTAGTGAAGATATAATTGATCAGACTTGGGAACACATTGGATATGGGGTGAAGGGAGAAAAAGTCAGGAAATGAGGATGATGCCTCAATTGCCTAGATGATTGAGAGAGTGGTGGTACCATCAATAGGAACAGGAAATTTAGAAAGAGGGAAAGATTTTTTTTTAATGAAAAGATAATTAGTTTAGTTTCATATATGTTATTTATGATGTCTGTTGTTATTGTTGTTCAATTGTTTTCAATTTTGTCTGACTCTTCATGCCCTCCTTGAGAGTTTCTTGGCAATGATATTGGATTGGTTTGCGCTATCTTTCTCCAGCTCATTTTTACAAATGAGAAAATTGGGGCAAACAAGGTTAAGTGACTTGCCCCATGTTGCATAGCTAGTCTGCTAGTCCGGTCTGAGACCGGATTTGAACTCAGTTAGATGAATTTTTCTGACTTTAGTCCCAGCACTCTATCTGCTCTGTCACCTATCTGCCTATGAGATGTTAATTTTGAGATAAATGGTAAAAAGTCAAAGATTAAAGTTTGGAAGTAAAGAGAGGTTAGGGTAGGATAAATAGATCTTAGACCTATCTGTATGGAGATGATAATTGAATCCATGAGATTTGACAATATCACCATATGAAACAGTATAGAAGAAGAAAAGAGACCCTGGGAGAGAACTTAGGCAGAAAACCTGGATTTAGGGGACACAGTCTGGATGAAGTTTTCTGTCTCATCTTCCCCCAAAGATGAAAATCATCTCTTTCTTCTCTGAATTCTAAAATCACTTCATGAATTTCTTGTGCGTTCACTATACTTTGCTTTATATTGATTTAAGTGTATATTTATCACATTTATTATTTTGTGATTTCTATGAGGAGATCAATTTTGTCTCATTTACCTTTCTACATCTCAAGGAACCCACCATGGGACTTTCTCAGAGGAGCTCTGTGACTTTTTTTCCCTCTAGATTCTGAGCCTTGCAAGACTAAAGTATACCTAGCCCTTTTCTTGTCATGTTGGGAGGCTACCCTTCACTGGCTCTGATTTTGTTCACAGCTGTCTTTCCTATAGGCTGTGCTTTCTGGCTGACGTCTATTCAGTTTTGGAGTGGATAAAGTCATATGCTGTAGCTTTTCAGAGTATTTCTGTATCATTATTTGGTCTGGGGTAAATTTTAGCATTTTGTTGGAACAGGTATGCGGGAGTGTCATGCTCCACCTTCCATTCTAGCAACCTTCTTGGCTAGTGGTCCCAGAATCAACACTGTCATGAGATGATATTTCATGACCAGGAAAAGTGAGAAAAAGTAGACAAGAATTTCAGGAAACATACCACATTACCTATTGTATAGACATATTTAAATCATGTATCAATTATTTGAACATTTGCAGAAGCCCTTGGTGCCAAGAGTAAAATACTTAGTAAATATTAAGTAAATACTTAATGCAAATAATATTCTTCCATAAAGGGGTTTGCCTTTAGAGCATGCTCACATACTTAACATGGAGAAATCTACAAGGATCTTGCCTGGCCATACCCAAGTCTCCCAAAATAGAGGTGTTCTGACATCCCTAGTATATGTATGGATGTAGCCTCCTTTGATTGGTAATATAACTGGATTGTGAGTTTAAAACTGACCACACTGAGATAGTGGCTCTCCTACTGACTTAAGCTTCTGTGAGCACTACTTCTTCATGTGACCAAATGGTGAAAATTACAATTTACCCAAAGCACAAGTACCATCAATTGTACTAATGGGAAGGAAAGGTATTTATTTCCCAAGTTGTCCTAATTTTGTTTTTTCCTTTGGCTCTGAGAAATGGGGTCTATGCACATTTCTTTCTTTTCTGTGTCATTTGCCATTTTCAGCTCTACGTGCAGGTGGTGTTTCTCATTGGACTAGAAGTTCTGCCAGGATTCCGAACAGGATGTTGGAGCTACTCAGAAAAGTATGAAAGTCCAGAGAAACCAGCGTGCCTGGGCCTCGAGCCCAAAGTGAGGTGTTAAAAAAGGGATCTGAGACTTTGGTCATTAGGAACTGAACTAAGCTATAAATGTAATACCTTTTGCTTCCGCAGAGACTTGAGGTGGTGCAAGGGGGGAGAGGGATTATGCTTCATGTATTAGAGATTGTGTCTGTATATTTGTTATTAAACCTTTTGAATTAAATATTCTTTGATAAAAGCTAAGGTGAGAGAATCTAAATGAAATTGGGTACTTTGAAGAATATAAAACACACAGGCTAGAGTCACTTGTAGAGAGACTAGACTTGCTCATCCCCCTTAGTGGGACTAGAGAACCTAGTGGTAGGGGGGAAATCCAATTTACCTGGCCTTCCAGGCAGTGAAAGCCACAGTAGACAGTGTTACATGTGTCCAAGTTCAAATGTTGGACAAGCCCCCCCCCTCAAATGTAAATCTAATACTACCATGGCCATCAGTGTGTGGAAGGAAAGACATTTTACATAGGAATTTTGAAATTGAAGGGACTTTAACGTCTATCGAGATCAATCCAAATCTGAAAATTATCTTTATTACAATATATCTAAGAAATGATGATGCAGATTCTTTTTGAAGACTTCCAATGATAAAGAATTCATAATCTTCTAAGATAAACCATTTCAATTTGAACATTTGTAATATTTAAGAATGTTTTCTTGACATTATGGCAACATTTTCCACTCATTATTTCCACATGCCCACAGACCTCTGAAATTACCCTTTCCTCCTAGATGTTCTTTTCTCTCTAGCTTTCTATGACTCTGATTTTTCATATTTTTTTTTCTTCATTCTGACCACTCCTTCTTATTTTTTCCCCCAGATCATCACTCAGGCCATGTCTAATAACTGTGGCTGTCTTTTAAGGCTCTATTTTGAGACCTCTTCTCTTTTTTCTCTTTACCACCTCTTGGTGATCTCACTGGTTTCCATAGTTATAATTATTATCTGCATGAAAAGATTCACAGATATAACATCTCTCCTGAGTGAGAATCTCACATCACTGTCTTTTAGACATCTCAAATTGGATTTTTTGTAGATATCTCAAGCCCAACATGCTCAAAACAGAAATCATTATCTTTCTTCCCAAACTCACCTCTTTTCCAAATTCTATCTTATTGTCAAGAAAGTCAGGCCCTCATCATGTTGCATGGGCTTATAATCTCAGTGTCATCTTCAACTCACTTTTTAGACTCACCTCACATATTTAATATGTTATCTAGTATTTTTGTTTCTACCTTCACAACATTTTTTCCCTATGTGCCCTTCTCACTACACACAGCCATCCCCCTCATGCAGGCAGGCACTCATCACCTTGTGTATAAATTTTTGCATTAGTATTTTTATCTTGTGTATAAATTTTTGCATTAGTATTTTTATTTATCTTCTTGTCCACTCCATCCCATCTCCACACAGGTGACAAAGTGATTTTTTCTAAAATATAGGTTTGACAATGTCATTCTCTCCTCAATAAACTCCAGGGACTCCCTATCATAGTTTCAAATACAAACTCTTCCTGTTAGAATTAAAGCTCTTACCAAACTGTTCCTTTTCTATAATTCTAATCTTCTTAATACATTATTCTCCTCCACATATTTGATATTTCTCACTTATGATGCTCCTTCACCAGACTGTGGCTTTTGACTGTCTGTCCATTATGTCTGGATTGCTCTGCCCTCTCTCTGCCCCCTCTGATTTTTGGCATTTTAAAAATTCCTATCAAAGTAGGAAACATTTTCTAACCCACATCTGATACCATAATGCCACTCTTCTGAGTCTACATCTCATTTATACTTTGCATATCTTGTATGAACATAGAGATTTACATGTTTCTTCTCAAAATATTATATATTATCATATATCAAGAGCAGGGAGTTCTCTGTTTATGTTTCATCTTCCTGCTAGATTTTAAATTCCATCAGAGCAAGAATTTGGTTTTGCTTAAATATTATGTTTCCACCAGAGCTAACCACAGTGCTCTGCACACAGGAGGTGTTTAATATATTTTAAATTAACTTTTAAATTGACCCTATAAGATTACTAATGGTAATTCATATAAGACTGAATGCATTCATAAACTTACCATCTTTCTGGGCATGTGGAGAGTGGGTTAATGATGCAGGGTGTTGCTATCCCACTACACATATTTGCACGTGCTAAGATTTATCTGGTGTCACTTTGAGTACTTGTTACTATCTTTATCCTAGCAATAGGACACCAGTGTCCATATGCCTCCATTAGGCAACAAAAAAAGAATAACAGCAAACCATCTTATTTGGTCCTTTTCAAAGCAGCATTATTTAATCTGTCAATTTCATTTTTCATTGTTTACAAATTCAGTCACCTGAGACAGAGGTAGTGTGGACAGGCAAACCAATTTTGAAACATTTCATGATTCACTTCACACAGACTGTTCTTATCTCTGCTGAATCCTCCCAGTATAAAATTCTATTGTCTCAATCTTATTTTCAATATAACAATACATGCTGAATCTTGCATATTTCATGAAATGCTCCTTCTCCCTCTCTTCTGCTAACCCCCTTCTCTCCTAAACCATGCAACTACAAAATTCCAATGCTTGAAAATGACCTAAAGATTATCAACCCTTTTCTTCCTTACCCCATTTTAGAGGTGAAACAGCTAAAATTCTGAAAGAGCCTAGAATGATAGACTATAGCAATGGAGAAGACATTAGATGTCTACAGTCAAACCTAAAGGAAGTAGGCATCAGAAAAACCACAAAGATAACAACTGAATATGTAGTCAGAAGAACTGTTTTCAAATGTTACATCTGTCATTTCCTGTCAATTGTTTGGTCTTTGACAGAGTACTTCTGCATTGGGGCATGATATCCTAATCTGAAAAAGAAGACTGGTTCCAGATGATTGGTTTCCTAAACCCTTTCCCCAACTCATGTAGGAATTCCCTCATTTTGCATAAGAATCCCAGATAACGAGGAGCTTGGGTAATCATAGTTAATAAGTGTTAAACATAGGATTAGAACTCTATTCTCTTGAATTCCTGCTTCTCAGATAATCACTCTCTGGAATTTGGAATCCCATAAAGAATGGCTAAACTGCTTCAAAAACCTTTTGATTTTACAGAGGTGGCCCAGGGTACATAACAGTTCAGTAGTGAAGTTGTTGTGTTTGTCCTTCATTCTCCAAGAGGACCATGACATTAGAGAAATGATGACATGATGTACGGTTGACTTTGATTTGAGTGAGGGAGGGCTGTGCAAGGTCACCATTCTCACTTTCTCCTTCAGAGGCATCTGGGTCCAGTGGCCAGACAGTCATCAGGATAACTGGACATGGCCCAGGATTCAGTGGGAGACCCTGGCCCTTTTAAATTAAGGTCCTTTCAGGTTCTCACTTTGAGAGAAGAACTAGAAGCAAGTCAGAACCAAACAGGAAACATAGCAAATATAGCAAAGCCAAAATCAGTACAGAGAGGGTCATCATCATGTTAGCCATAAGGTGGTGGGTTTTGTGATCAGAAAGAAACTTCTGAAGTCTCTCTATTTAGTCATTGAGGGATTGTAATCATTATCAATAGGGGGAGGCCTCAAATGAGGAAATTATAGTTATTAAAAAAAAACAACTGAAAAGTATGGAATGCTATAACATTATTTGATCTCAGTAGAGAAAGTTCTTAGTGTGCCTGTTTTTTTTTTTCCTTATACTAGAAACTATAAATAGGTTTAGCTAAAGT
>NW_020946656.1:0-9040 GCF_900497805.2 Vombatus ursinus | reverse complement strand
CTATGTGTCCCTGGGCAAGTCACTTTACCCTGTTTGCCTTAGTTTTTCATCTGTAAAATGAACCAAAGAAGGAAATGGCAAATCACTACAGTATCTTTGCCACAAAAAACCCCAAATAGAGTCATGAAGAGTTAGACACAACTGAATAAGTTTTGGTAATGCCATCTGAGAATGTTTCTGGTTATTGTGATCCCCCAAAGAAAATGGACATTGGGAAAATATCTCTTGAAGAGTATATAGAAAGGGAAAACAGACATTAAAATCATGTCTCTAAACATCATGTCTTAAGTCTTGTTTCCAAGATGAAATGAGTATAATAGGAGCCTGGTCAATAGAACACTGCCTTTATCTTCTCACATCAGTGTGGTTCCATTGGCCAGGCCCACATTGAATGGGTCTAATATATGTCCACCATTCACAGGCTGCTTCAGGGAAGGGAACAAGAGAAAGAATTGATCATGTACTAAGGAGTGGCCAACATCAAAGGCACCTTTGGCATGGTTCCCACAAATCACAGCATACATTAGAAAATTATTAATGTTTTACCCTCTACCAAATATTGAATTTTTCTTCATACTACATTAGCAAACATACCTTTATGTTCCAAGAGACTGCATTCTGCTGTGAACAGCTAGTGTATTTCTATTATTACCTCCTGAGAAGGTTTGAATTAGGTTAATTCTTTCACTACTGAACTTAACATCCTTGTTTTCATTTGTGTGAGCAGACCTTCCCAACATTTTTTTAATGTTATTGAAGATGGCTCCACAATAACAAACAACAAACTAAAGCAACCGATCACCACCAAAAACAGAAGTAGAAGTAATAACATCATGTGACTAGTCTTCTAGTCCTCAGCCTTTCTTCACTTGACTTTTTTTTTTGGCTAGGCAATGGGGTTAAGTGACTTGCCCAGGGTCACACAGCTAGTAAGTGATATGTGTCTGAGGCTGGATTTGAAGTCAGGTCCTCCTGTATCCATGACTGCTGTCCTATCCACCGGGCTACCTAGCTGCCCCCAACTTGACTGTTTTTAAAAGCTAAACATATACTCTGAAATTGAATCTGAACTCAAGACTTAACTAGTAATCGCTCTACAGAATGTTTGAGAATCCAGGAGATGGTCAGTAACATGATGTGGTACTCCATTCCATGAAAAATAATTTGCTACTGGAGAATTGGTGAGTGCAAAATCAATTAGTTGGATTTTGTTGAGGAAACCAAACCATTTTTCACATCCAATCACCTCAGAATTCTTACCATATGCTTTGTTATTGCCCTTCTCTATTTATCTGGATCAACAACATCTGGGCCATTCCTTTGGAAATCCTACCTGCCTCACTGAGGGAAGGAGTTAATGTACTCAGCTTTAGAACTTCTAGGTCCAGTGGAATCCCTGCCCTCAAAGGCCTGACATTCTATGAGAGGGCAATGTCATTTATGCAGATAAGTAAATAATAAAATATATACAAAAGTATACAGTAATTTCAGGAGAAGGAACATTAGCAACTGTGTGAATCACCAAAGACCTTCTATCAATGGTGACACTTAAAGAGAGTCTTTAAGGGAAAAAGGTAGAGGTATGGAGAGAACATATTTCAGACATTACAGTCACCCTGGGAAAATGTACAGAAAAGGGAGGTGGTATATCTCATATATAGAAAATATCGAGTAGATCATTGTGCCTGATTCAAGCTATTATTCTTCTGTACAACTATAATGATTAGAACTTTGCTTAGCTTCACTCCTGCCCCCACACAAACACACACACACACACACACACACACACACACACACACACATGCACATGCACACACCCACACCCACCCACACCCACACACACACAATTGACCCAAGGGGAAAGAAAGAAACAAAAATTCATTAAATGCTTATTATGTTCCAGGCATACGCTAAGCATTTTAAAAATATTATCTCATGCGACCCTAACAACAATTCCATAAAAAGGTGTTATTATTATTTCCATTGTATGGTTGAGGAAATTGAGACAAGCACAGGCTCAGTCGCTTGTCCAGGGTTACGTAGATGGTATGTATTGGGGAGGGATTTGATTTCAGGCCTTCCTGGTTCCAGACCTAGTGTTCTATCCACTGTTCCAGTTAGCTGCCTGACAGACATAGTTTATAGAAAGTTGGCCTTAGAATCAAGATAATCTGGGTTTAAGTCTTCTTGTGATATGTACTAACCATGTCACTATTAGCACTTAAACTCTCAGTGTTCTGTAAACTCTCTACATCTTCAATTTACTGTATAATCACTACTCTGCATTATTAGAATAGAGAAATATCCTTAGGACAGAGCTCTCTATGCTGATGAAATCAAAGTCCAGGGGAAAAATAAATAAAAGTGTTCAATCCAAATTTCTGTTAACTATCAATACCCTAAATTGATTCTAAAAGTTGTTCAACATCATGTCAATGATGAGATAGTTCAGGGACCTTTCCTGCTTTTTTAGCAGACATTAAAAATAAATAAACTTGTTTTGTATTTTAGCAACAGCTTTTATCCTGGCAGATGAATGTTAATAGCTTTGGTAACAAAGGCACAGTAATCATTTCAGTGTGCCCAGTAAACTCAGGGACTTTAAAATCATCAAAGGTTCACCTAATGGATCAATTTTCCGAAGAAGTATGCAACTATTATCCATACATGCACTAACATTCTGGAAAACATCTACCAGGAAAACTTTATCTAAAGTTTATTAGCAGGGTATTCATAGGTCCTGTCAATCTGCCCAATAAATTAAACTGTGTATGTTATAGCCCCCATTCTTTTAGATAGGGCTTTATCTCAATATTGCTATATGGGGATTTAAATAGTAGTATTCACTTTCCACTAATCAATAAGCTTTATTCTAAAAACTCTTCCATCTTCTTGCCCAGTCAGGGCAGGGTTGGGAGGGATTTCCCCACTATATCTCTTTCCTATCCTCATATACCTACCAGTTCAGGGAATTTGTTGTAAGTACCTTGTGGAAAGTAAAGAATTCTCTGTAAAATCATACTCTGCAGAACATCAGTCCTGGTGGTATGTCCTGACAGTCATCAAACATTTATTGAGTCCTTGCATGCATGGCCAACATGAAGCTTGTGATATAAAGGCTGAGATAATGTTTCTGGAAGGAATAGGCTGGTTTCTCCTTAATACACCCTACCTAGTGAGATAGCTCAGCAAAGTGAGCTACAGAGATCATTCTGTAGAGAAGCTTTAGGAATAGAAATATGAGTATATGTAAGGTTGATTATTTAAACTTCTGATTGTTCCATTTTGCCCATGTAGTTGGAAAGGATTGCTTAGAATGGAGGTATCATGAAGTGAATATGGAATCACTAAGGGAGACAAGTGAGTTAGGCACTGGGCAAGTTCTTTTCCTTCACATAGACTCAGTTTCCTCATGTATACATTAAATAATACCTATACTTAATAATTCATGGGTTGATTGTAAAAAAAATTATGCTAATTTTAAAATATCTTATAAATCTGACTATATAAAAGTATAATAATAATAATAAATAGTAGTAGTAACAAATGAGGGAGGGAGATTGGAGGAAGAGAAGGAAGGAGGGAGACAGAGAGTAAGTGAAAGACAGAGAGACAGAGGATAGACAGAGAGGCAGAGAGAGAGGGAGAGATTTGAGATATTCAGGTTGGGGGAAGCTAGGTGGCACAGTGGATAGAGCACCGGCCCTGGATTCAGGAGGACCTGAGTTCAAATCCAGCCTCAGACACATTACACTTACTAGCTGTGTGACCCTGGGCAAGTCACTTAACCCCATTGCCTAGCCAAAAAAAAAAGAGAGATATTCAGGTGTAGGTATAGATATCCGTAATTATATAAAGGTATACTAATGTATCAATATATAAAGGGATTTGGATATAAAGATATGGATATGGATAGTATTAGATTCAATGTATACTGTATATATACTACATATTTTGAATTACATCTCTATCAGTTTTATCCATCCCCACATGGAGAATTTCAGCTGCCTGTTTAGATTATAAGGACAATTTCATACATTTGTTTATCTCCAGCAACTCATACCGTCTTGGTACATAGTTGATGCTCAATTATTCTTATAGAATTGAATTGAAAGAATTAATACTCCATTACAGCTGATGTAGGAGAAAGAGAGGAAGTTGAAGGCATAAATGAATTCACAAATATGTAAATTGGTTCCTACAAATACTTTGGTATATATAAAATATATGTTGCTGGTTGGTAGGAGTGTGAGATTAAATGGATCATGGGAATGGGAATTTCTTTTGGAGGTCACATTCATTAATGGAGAAATTAGGTTGCTAATGGAAAGACAACATAGTATACTGGGAAGAGTACTGATTTTACAGACAGAAGGCATATATTTAAATCTTAGCTTCCATAATCATTGTATAGCATATGTGGCAAGTCATTAAATTTCTTTGCATTTCAGTTTCCATAACTTTAATATAGAGAAAATATGAGTAATATTTACATCACTGGAAAGCCATGAGGGAAGTACTTAGGAAATCTAAAAAAGTGTAGAAATTCAAATTATTATTAGGTTATGTGCTCTATACATGGAATGGAATTTAGAAATCATCTAACACAAATTCTTCATTTTTATAGATGATGAAAATTAGGACTACAGAGGATAAGTGACTTAAGAAGTGAATAGAAGAACTGCAACGAAAGAAATGGTATGAAATGGAGGAAAGAAATAGAGTTAAAATAATGGTAATAGGAAGATGATAGCTGGGTATCATTTATAAACCATTAGAATATATTCATACAAAATTAATGGAGATTCTGTGGGTCTCAAGCACATCAAAATGTTTTTATGGGAAAAAGTTTCCAAGTCCTGTAATAAGAAGGAGACTGAGTTAACAGCTGAGGTATGTTGGAAATAATGTTAGAGAATGCTATATACATCCTTAAAGAGACTATTTTACTTTTTTGGGGGGGGGGAAGGGCAGCTCCCTGAGGCAGTGAAGACACTAAAGGAATTCAAATGACTAATGAATGACCACTTGTCAGTGATGTTACAAAAGGAATTCCTGCTTGTTGTGGAAAAAAAAAATCTCTAAGGGTCTACTTTAACAAATGATAATTAAATTCCTAGTGAGATAACACTATAATTTGAGGGGGGGATGAGGCATTGCATTCTTTAATATATATTCAAAACAGCATATATTTCAAATGTTATCCATTACACCAGCAAGAGCACATAACTTACAATGCAGTCAGGTAATGTGTTCAAATCGCAGCTCTCCTACCTTACAATTTGTGTGACTTTTCACAAAGTGTTTCCTTTCTCTAGCTTTCCATTTTTTTTATCTGTAATTTGAGCAAGTTGGACAGAAGGTCTCTCCCAGATCTAAAGACTTCATCCAATTATCTTACCTGGGTTTGAATTTTTTATTGTCACCATCTGTGTGAACTTACAAGTCTCTTGCTCTTTCTAGGCTACTTTTCCCTCACCTCCAAACTTATGATTAGGTTATCTCAATGTTTCCCCTCACTTCAAAGGCTTTGATTTGAATGGTTCAATCTATTTCTACCTGCCATGCTGTATTTTAATATTTCTTCAAGCTATCTATGACATATTTATTTCATAAGATGATCCTATACTGAGAAGGCCTGAGTACAGATATCTTTCTCCATATGTACATGACTTAAATTATCATCTGATTTTCCTGAGCTTCTTTACTACATCTCCATTAGTCTTGATAATATCATCTTTCTTGAACATATCAGGAGTGCATGAGTTACCTTTTATCCTTTATCACTCAGCCTGCATTAAAGTCACATGTTTTATAGTATCTCTAATACTACATGTACAGGGAATTAGTAGAAATTCAGCTGAGTGAGGCTTGTATTTGAATATTAGAAGAGTTAATAGAATATATAATAAACTAAAAATATAAACCCTATAGGTTAATCACAATAAAAGAATATAAATTCTATGACTTATTTGTGCCTGATTCCTAGTCTCCAACTCACCAGTAATGATTCATAGATCTCCCTTTTCAGTAAAGCTTTTCAATCCATTCACTTTTGTCCCCGGCCCACCTCAGGTTTAACCCTGGGCATAGAGATCTAATATGTTTGACTTAGAATCCAATCATCCCTGAAGTTTCTTTCAATACCTAGAGACATTATGATTGAGCTGAAAGAACAATGGATTTGGATTTGGGAGAATTTGGTTCAATTCTTCTGTCTGACGCTTATAATCTTTGTGACCATGGGGAAGACCAATAACTTCTCTGAGTCTTTTTCACCTTATGTGGAAAATTGAAATTCTAATACCTGTACTATCTACCACACCAGGTAATTGTGAAGTGATATTTTGTATGATGGATCTAGGCTCTCAAAATATGTTTTAGGAGGTGTATTGTAATCAGCATTGTACAATAAAAAGGGGGTACATCTATATGTTATTAGAGCTTCATTCCAAATAACCTAAGGCAAAAAATCCACTACTTCAACTAAATATGCCAGTTTCACTAATGGGCTTTAATCACTTTATTTTTAAATATGAGTTCTTACATAAGAAGGGGCATTACAATTGCATTCAGAGTTTTGTTTTGGTGCTGTCCAGCACAACAATTCTGAAACAATCCTAAATCTTTAGTTCTGCCACGATTTCTTCTTTGAGAAAACTTTGCTAACAATGTAAAGTTTACAGTGTCATGCAAGTGCAAGGTATTAGTGGTAGTGCTGCTGATGTTTTTTTTTCAAAGCATGAATAAACTATCTCTCTGGATAGGGGGAAAATAGCTCCCTTTCATCTCATATAAATGTTTAAAAATTAAAGTTTTATAATAAATTACAATAAAGTTTAAAATAATAATAAATTTATTATTAACATTATTATTGGTAATAAAGTTTATTAATAATAAAGTTTAAAAAGAAAACAGGATTTATCAAAGATCCCAACAGTGAGTTTTTGCCTTTCAAGAAGCTGGACTTAAGCTCATAGATGGTGCTGGTCTCTATGCAAATACCGCAGGTGGTATCTTGGCCTTGGGCCATCCAAACAACAGGTGCATATAGCTCCTTTGGATAACCTGCTGCTGACAACCAGGACACTATTTTTTCTACCAGTGAAATTCCTTGGCACATAATCTGGAACCTCTTGTTTATCTACCTTTAATTCTACTGATCATTTTAAGGAATCAGCTACCCTAACCATAAATGACTCCTATGCACTATTATCTATAATTGTGCAGGAATAAGTGGTTGGCTGCTGCCAGGGCATTATGAGCTTATCCTCTTACCTAGATTCAATTTGAGAAAAGAAAGCTAGGGCTAACCCTATGCTGAGAACACAGTCCTGATCCAGAATTAATAAATTACTTTTCAGATACTCAGCTACTTCCAATAACCTGGCTGTACAATAGCAAGCTGAAGTAGAGCTATTGAAACACAATTTTGGGCTAAATTCTATTTTCTCACAGACAATAAATTACAGCTTACAAATCATAACTGCTTAGTGCTATTTGCTGCTGCTGCAATGTTGAAATACCTGGGAACACATCTGAGCCAAATGTTTCATTCCATTACTGCTTTTAAAAGGTGAGGTAAAAAACACTATGTGTGCATATAAATGCATTAAAGTAAGCTTCTGTGTATATATTGAATTTATAAAAGTCTATATGGTAGGTATAGCATGTGGTATAAATTAACAATCTTTTCTAATTCTTATCATTCCTTTTTCTCTCACTATTTCTGCTCTCAGGACTCTGGAATGTCCTCCTCTTGCCTAATTTAAATCAGCTCAAAGACCACTTCCTCCAAAAAGTGACCACAGCCCACAATGACCTCTGTCTCTTTCTCTCCCTTTGCCTCTATCACAGTCCTATCTCTGTTTATCTGTCTGTCTCTGTCTCTGTCTTTCACTCTCTCTCTCTCTGTATCTGTCTGTCTTTCTCTTTCTCCCCCCCCTTTCTCTCTACTCCTTTTTTCCCCTTTTGTCTTCTGAATACCCGCATTCCTAAATATAACTTTGACACTCTGCATCATTTATTGGGCACAAAATGTGTGTGTGTGTGTGTATGTACGTGATGTTTTTTTGCATGTGTATATATATGAATGTGAATATATGTGTATGTATATATATATGCATGTGTATGTGTATTATATATGTATATGTGTATATATGTGTATGTGCATTGTGTGTGTATATATATATATATGCTTTTCCTTATCTTTCTAGAATGTTGTATATGTTTATGGATACATATACATATATTCATATTGTATGTTTGTACATATACACATATACACATGTGCATATGTGTATAGATATGTGTTTATGTGTGTATACACGTGCATATACAAGTACATACATATACATACACATGCATACACACACATATATGCTTTTCCTTCTCTTTCTAGATTGATGGGAAATAACTCAATAAGGCAATAAGGGCTTTGAGGACAGGGGCTGAGATTTATGATTTTTTTATTCACCAGTGTCTTATTGATACCCTGCTCATAGTAGATAACTAACATGTATATGTATGTAGGTATGTATCTGTGTGCACACACATTTGTACTTATATGTATATATAAATCTATAAACATGCATAGTTTGTAATATATGACTATATAAATATATAGGTAAAATGTTCACATATATTTGGCACTAACTACCATCCACAAAGCAGACAAAACAAACTACCTGAAATAGCAAGATACTCTTAAGGAAACACAGGAAGCCCAATGTGCCAGAGAACTACTTTGGCTAATGTCTTCCCTCAGATCCTGATGGTAGAAACCAAGAACCTTGAGCCAAAGAAGCTTGGGAATATTAATATCCTCTTAAAATGTCAAAATCACTTCTATCTTAGCCCCCACAAACATGATTAAGAAGAGAACTTGTCAGAAAGAAGCCCACTTTCCTCAGCAGCAACAGCAGCAGCAGCAACTTCTGAGCAACTACTATCTATTAATATATAGATATAGCTATATAGACAGACAGACAGACAGATAGATAGATAGATAGATAGATAGATAGATAGATAGATAGATAGA
>NW_020946655.1:0-9043 GCF_900497805.2 Vombatus ursinus | reverse complement strand
CTATGTGTCCCTGGGCAAGTCACTTTACCCTGTTTGCCTTAGTTTTTTCATCTGTAAAATGAACCAAAGAAGGAAATGGCAAATCACTACAGTATCTTTGCCACAAAAAACCCCAAATAGAGTCATGAAGAGTTAGACACAACTGAATAAGTTTTGGTAATGCCATCTGAGAATGTTTCTGGTTATTGTGATCCCCCAAAGAAAATGGACATTGGGAAAATATCTCTTGAAGAGTATATAGAAAAGGAAAACAGACATTAAAATCATGTCTCTAAACATCATGTCTTAAGTCTTGTTTCCAAGATGAAATGAGTATAATAGGAGCCTGGTCAATAGAACACTGCCTTTATCTTCTCACATCAGTGTGGTTCCATTGGCCAGGCCCACATTGAATGGGTCTAATATATGTCCACCATTCACAGGCTGCTTCAGGGAAGGGAACAAGAGAAAGAATTGATCATGTACTAAGGAGTGGCCAACATCAAAGGCACCTTTGGCATGGTTCCCACAAATCACAGCATACATTAGAAAATTATTAATGTTTTACCCTCTACCAAATATTGAATTTTTCTTCATACTACATTAGCAAACATACCTTTATGTTCCAAGAGACTGCATTCTGCTGTGAACAGCTAGTGTATTTCTATTATTACCTCCTGAGAAGGTTTGAATTAGGTTAATTCTTTCACTACTGAACTTAACATCCTTGTTTTCATTTGTGTGAGCAGACCTTCCCAACATTTTTTTAATGTTATTGAAGATGGCTCCACAATAACAAACAACAAACTAAAGCAACCGATCACCACCAAAAACAGAAGTAGAAGTAATAACATCATGTGACTAGTCTTCTAGTCCTCAGCCTTTCTTCACTTGACTTTTTTTTTTGGCTAGGCAATGGGGTTAAGTGACTTGCCCAGGGTCACACAGCTAGTAAGTGATATGTGTCTGAGGCTGGATTTGAAGTCAGGTCCTCCTGTATCCATGACTGCTGTCCTATCCACCGGGCTACCTAGCTGCCCCCAACTTGACTGTTTTTAAAAGCTAAACATATACTCTGAAATTGAATCTGAACTCAAGACTTAACTAGTAATCGCTCTACAGAATGTTTGAGAATCCAGGAGATGGTCAGTAACATGATGTGGTACTCCATTCCATGAAAAATAATTTGCTACTGGAGAATTGGTGAGTGCAAAATCAATTAGTTGGATTTTGTTGAGGAAACCAAACCATTTTTCACATCCAATCACCTCAGAATTCTTACCATATGCTTTGTTATTGCCCTTCTCTATTTATCTGGATCAACAACATCTGGGCCATTCCTTTGGAAATCCTACCTGCCTCACTGAGGGAAGGAGTTAATGTACTCAGCTTTAGAACTTCTAGGTCCAGTGGAATCCCTGCCCTCAAAGGCCTGACATTCTATGAGAGGGCAATGTCATTTATGCAGATAAGTAAATAATAAAATATATACAAAAGTATACAGTAATTTCAGGAGAAGGAACATTAGCAACTGTGTGAATCACCAAAGACCTTCTATCAATGGTGACACTTAAAGAGAGTCTTTAAGGGAAAAAGGTAGAGGTATGGAGAGAACATATTTCAGACATTACAGTCACCCTGGGAAAATGTACAGAAAAGGGAGGTGGTATATCTCATATATAGAAAATATCGAGTAGATCATTGTGCCTGATTCAAGCTATTATTCTTCTGTACAACTATAATGATTAGAACTTTGCTTAGCTTCACTCCTGCCCCCACACAAACACACACACACACACACACACACACACACACACACACACATGCACATGCACACACCCACACCCACCCACACCCACACACACACAATTGACCCAAGGGGAAAGAAAGAAACAAAAATTCATTAAATGCTTATTATGTTCCAGGCATACGCTAAGCATTTTAAAAATATTATCTCATGCGACCCTAACAACAATTCCATAAAAAGGTGTTATTATTATTTCCATTGTATGGTTGAGGAAATTGAGACAAGCACAGGCTCAGTCGCTTGTCCAGGGTTACGTAGATGGTATGTATTGGGGAGGGATTTGATTTCAGGCCTTCCTGGTTCCAGACCTAGTGTTCTATCCACTGTTCCAGTTAGCTGCCTGACAGACATAGTTTATAGAAAGTTGGCCTTAGAATCAAGATAATCTGGGTTTAAGTCTTCTTGTGATATGTACTAACCATGTCACTATTAGCACTTAAACTCTCAGTGTTCTGTAAACTCTCTACATCTTCAATTTACTGTATAATCACTACTCTGCATTATTAGAATAGAGAAATATCCTTAGGACAGAGCTCTCTATGCTGATGAAATCAAAGTCCAGGGGAAAAATAAATAAAAGTGTTCAATCCAAATTTCTGTTAACTATCAATACCCTAAATTGATTCTAAAAGTTGTTCAACATCATGTCAATGATGAGATAGTTCAGGGACCTTTCCTGCTTTTTTAGCAGACATTAAAAATAAATAAACTTGTTTTGTATTTTAGCAACAGCTTTTATCCTGGCAGATGAATGTTAATAGCTTTGGTAACAAAGGCACAGTAATCATTTCAGTGTGCCCAGTAAACTCAGGGACTTTAAAATCATCAAAGGTTCACCTAATGGATCAATTTTCCGAAGAAGTATGCAACTATTATCCATACATGCACTAACATTCTGGAAAACATCTACCAGGAAAACTTTATCTAAAGTTTATTAGCAGGGTATTCATAGGTCCTGTCAATCTGCCCAATAAATTAAACTGTGTATGTTATAGCCCCCATTCTTTTAGATAGGGCTTTATCTCAATATTGCTATATGGGGATTTAAATAGTAGTATTCACTTTCCACTAATCAATAAGCTTTATTCTAAAAACTCTTCCATCTTCTTGCCCAGTCAGGGCAGGGTTGGGAGGGATTTCCCCACTATATCTCTTTCCTATCCTCATATACCTACCAGTTCAGGGAATTTGTTGTAAGTACCTTGTGGAAAGTAAAGAATTCTCTGTAAAATCATACTCTGCAGAACATCAGTCCTGGTGGTATGTCCTGACAGTCATCAAACATTTATTGAGTCCTTGCATGCATGGCCAACATGAAGCTTGTGATATAAAGGCTGAGATAATGTTTCTGGAAGGAATAGGCTGGTTTCTCCTTAATACACCCTACCTAGTGAGATAGCTCAGCAAAGTGAGCTACAGAGATCATTCTGTAGAGAAGCTTTAGGAATAGAAATATGAGTATATGTAAGGTTGATTATTTAAACTTCTGATTGTTCCATTTTGCCCATGTAGTTGGAAAGGATTGCTTAGAATGGAGGTATCATGAAGTGAATATGGAATCACTAAGGGAGACAAGTGAGTTAGGCACTGGGCAAGTTCTTTTCCTTCACATAGACTCAGTTTCCTCATGTATACATTAAATAATACCTATACTTAATAATTCATGGGTTGATTGTAAAAAAAATTATGCTAATTTTAAAATATCTTATAAATCTGACTATATAAAAGTATAATAATAATAATAAATAGTAGTAGTAACAAATGAGGGAGGGAGATTGGAGGAAGAGAAGGAAGGAGGGAGACAGAGAGTAAGTGAAAGACAGAGAGACAGAGGATAGACAGAGAGGCAGAGAGAGAGGGAGAGATTTGAGATATTCAGGTTGGGGGAAGCTAGGTGGCACAGTGGATAGAGCACCGGCCCTGGATTCAGGAGGACCTGAGTTCAAATCCAGCCTCAGACACATTACACTTACTAGCTGTGTGACCCTGGGCAAGTCACTTAACCCCATTGCCTAGCCAAAAAAAAAAGAGAGATATTCAGGTGTAGGTATAGATATCCGTAATTATATAAAGGTATACTAATGTATCAATATATAAAGGGATTTGGATATAAAGATATGGATATGGATAGTATTAGATTCAATGTATACTGTATATATACTACATATTTTGAATTACATCTCTATCAGTTTTATCCATCCCCACATGGAGAATTTCAGCTGCCTGTTTAGATTATAAGGACAATTTCATACATTTGTTTATCTCCAGCAACTCATACCGTCTTGGTACATAGTTGATGCTCAATTATTCTTATAGAATTGAATTGAAAGAATTAATACTCCATTACAGCTGATGTAGGAGAAAGAGAGGAAGTTGAAGGCATAAATGAATTCACAAATATGTAAATTGGTTCCTACAAATACTTTGGTATATATAAAATATATGTTGCTGGTTGGTAGGAGTGTGAGATTAAATGGATCATGGGAATGGGAATTTCTTTTGGAGGTCACATTCATTAATGGAGAAATTAGGTTGCTAATGGAAAGACAACATAGTATACTGGGAAGAGTACTGATTTTACAGACAGAAGGCATATATTTAAATCTTAGCTTCCATAATCATTGTATAGCATATGTGGCAAGTCATTAAATTTCTTTGCATTTCAGTTTCCATAACTTTAATATAGAGAAAATATGAGTAATATTTACATCACTGGAAAGCCATGAGGGAAGTACTTAGGAAATCTAAAAAAGTGTAGAAATTCAAATTATTATTAGGTTATGTGCTCTATACATGGAATGGAATTTAGAAATCATCTAACACAAATTCTTCATTTTTATAGATGATGAAAATTAGGACTACAGAGGATAAGTGACTTAAGAAGTGAATAGAAGAACTGCAACGAAAGAAATGGTATGAAATGGAGGAAAGAAATAGAGTTAAAATAATGGTAATAGGAAGATGATAGCTGGGTATCATTTATAAACCATTAGAATATATTCATACAAAATTAATGGAGATTCTGTGGGTCTCAAGCACATCAAAATGTTTTTATGGGAAAAAGTTTCCAAGTCCTGTAATAAGAAGGAGACTGAGTTAACAGCTGAGGTATGTTGGAAATAATGTTAGAGAATGCTATATACATCCTTAAAGAGACTATTTTACTTTTTTGGGGGGGGGGAAGGGCAGCTCCCTGAGGCAGTGAAGACACTAAAGGAATTCAAATGACTAATGAATGACCACTTGTCAGTGATGTTACAAAAGGAATTCCTGCTTGTTGTGGAAAAAAAAAATCTCTAAGGGTCTACTTTAACAAATGATAATTAAATTCCTAGTGAGATAACACTATAATTTGAGGGGGGGATGAGGCATTGCATTCTTTAATATATATTCAAAACAGCATATATTTCAAATGTTATCCATTACACCAGCAAGAGCACATAACTTACAATGCAGTCAGGTAATGTGTTCAAATCGCAGCTCTCCTACCTTACAATTTGTGTGACTTTTCACAAAGTGTTTCCTTTCTCTAGCTTTCCATTTTTTTTATCTGTAATTTGAGCAAGTTGGACAGAAGGTCTCTCCCAGATCTAAAGACTTCATCCAATTATCTTACCTGGGTTTGAATTTTTTATTGTCACCATCTGTGTGAACTTACAAGTCTCTTGCTCTTTCTAGGCTACTTTTCCCTCACCTCCAAACTTATGATTAGGTTATCTCAATGTTTCCCCTCACTTCAAAGGCTTTGATTTGAATGGTTCAATCTATTTCTACCTGCCATGCTGTATTTTAATATTTCTTCAAGCTATCTATGACATATTTATTTCATAAGATGATCCTATACTGAGAAGGCCTGAGTACAGATATCTTTCTCCATATGTACATGACTTAAATTATCATCTGATTTTCCTGAGCTTCTTTACTACATCTCCATTAGTCTTGATAATATCATCTTTCTTGAACATATCAGGAGTGCATGAGTTACCTTTTATCCTTTATCACTCAGCCTGCATTAAAGTCACATGTTTTATAGTATCTCTAATACTACATGTACAGGGAATTAGTAGAAATTCAGCTGAGTGAGGCTTGTATTTGAATATTAGAAGAGTTAATAGAATATATAATAAACTAAAAATATAAACCCTATAGGTTAATCACAATAAAAGAATATAAATTCTATGACTTATTTGTGCCTGATTCCTAGTCTCCAACTCACCAGTAATGATTCATAGATCTCCCTTTTCAGTAAAGCTTTTCAATCCATTCACTTTTGTCCCCGGCCCACCTCAGGTTTAACCCTGGGCATAGAGATCTAATATGTTTGACTTAGAATCCAATCATCCCTGAAGTTTCTTTCAATACCTAGAGACATTATGATTGAGCTGAAAGAACAATGGATTTGGATTTGGGAGAATTTGGTTCAATTCTTCTGTCTGACGCTTATAATCTTTGTGACCATGGGGAAGACCAATAACTTCTCTGAGTCTTTTTCACCTTATGTGGAAAATTGAAATTCTAATACCTGTACTATCTACCACACCAGGTAATTGTGAAGTGATATTTTGTATGATGGATCTAGGCTCTCAAAATATGTTTTAGGAGGTGTATTGTAATCAGCATTGTACAATAAAAAGGGGGTACATCTATATGTTATTAGAGCTTCATTCCAAATAACCTAAGGCAAAAAATCCACTACTTCAACTAAATATGCCAGTTTCACTAATGGGCTTTAATCACTTTATTTTTAAATATGAGTTCTTACATAAGAAGGGGCATTACAATTGCATTCAGAGTTTTGTTTTGGTGCTGTCCAGCACAACAATTCTGAAACAATCCTAAATCTTTAGTTCTGCCACGATTTCTTCTTTGAGAAAACTTTGCTAACAATGTAAAGTTTACAGTGTCATGCAAGTGCAAGGTATTAGTGGTAGTGCTGCTGATGTTTTTTTTTCAAAGCATGAATAAACTATCTCTCTGGATAGGGGGAAAATAGCTCCCTTTCATCTCATATAAATGTTTAAAAATTAAAGTTTTATAATAAATTACAATAAAGTTTAAAATAATAATAAATTTATTATTAACATTATTATTGGTAATAAAGTTTATTAATAATAAAGTTTAAAAAGAAAACAGGATTTATCAAAGATCCCAACAGTGAGTTTTTGCCTTTCAAGAAGCTGGACTTAAGCTCATAGATGGTGCTGGTCTCTATGCAAATACCGCAGGTGGTATCTTGGCCTTGGGCCATCCAAACAACAGGTGCATATAGCTCCTTTGGATAACCTGCTGCTGACAACCAGGACACTATTTTTTCTACCAGTGAAATTCCTTGGCACATAATCTGGAACCTCTTGTTTATCTACCTTTAATTCTACTGATCATTTTAAGGAATCAGCTACCCTAACCATAAATGACTCCTATGCACTATTATCTATAATTGTGCAGGAATAAGTGGTTGGCTGCTGCCAGGGCATTATGAGCTTATCCTCTTACCTAGATTCAATTTGAGAAAAGAAAGCTAGGGCTAACCCTATGCTGAGAACACAGTCCTGATCCAGAATTAATAAATTACTTTTCAGATACTCAGCTACTTCCAATAACCTGGCTGTACAATAGCAAGCTGAAGTAGAGCTATTGAAACACAATTTTGGGCTAAATTCTATTTTCTCACAGACAATAAATTACAGCTTACAAATCATAACTGCTTAGTGCTATTTGCTGCTGCTGCAATGTTGAAATACCTGGGAACACATCTGAGCCAAATGTTTCATTCCATTACTGCTTTTAAAAGGTGAGGTAAAAAACACTATGTGTGCATATAAATGCATTAAAGTAAGCTTCTGTGTATATATTGAATTTATAAAAGTCTATATGGTAGGTATAGCATGTGGTATAAATTAACAATCTTTTCTAATTCTTATCATTCCTTTTTCTCTCACTATTTCTGCTCTCAGGACTCTGGAATGTCCTCCTCTTGCCTAATTTAAATCAGCTCAAAGACCACTTCCTCCAAAAAGTGACCACAGCCCACAATGACCTCTGTCTCTTTCTCTCCCTTTGCCTCTATCACAGTCCTATCTCTGTTTATCTGTCTGTCTCTGTCTCTGTCTTTCACTCTCTCTCTCTCTGTATCTGTCTGTCTTTCTCTTTCTCCCCCCCCTTTCTCTCTCCTCCTTTTTTCCCCTTTTGTCTTCTGAATACCCGCATTCCTAAATATAACTTTGACACTCTGCATCATTTATTGGGCACAAAATGTGTGTGTGTGTGTGTATGTACGTGATGTTTTTTTGCATGTGTATATATATGAATGTGAATATATGTGTATGTATATATATATGCATGTGTATGTGTATTATATATGTATATGTGTATATATGTGTATGTGCATTGTGTGTGTATATATATATATATATGCTTTTCCTTATCTTTCTAGAATGTTGTATATGTTTATGGATACATATACATATATTCATATTGTATGTTTGTACATATACACATATACACATGTGCATATGTGTATAGATATGTGTTTATGTGTGTATACACGTGCATATACAAGTACATACATATACATACACATGCATACACACACATATATGCTTTTCCTTCTCTTTCTAGATTGATGGGAAATAACTCAATAAGGCAATAAGGGCTTTGAGGACAGGGGCTGAGATTTATGATTTTTTTATTCACCAGTGTCTTATTGATACCCTGCTCATAGTAGATAACTAACATGTATATGTATGTAGGTATGTATCTGTGTGCACACACATTTGTACTTATATGTATATATAAATCTATAAACATGCATAGTTTGTAATATATGACTATATAAATATATAGGTAAAATGTTCACATATATTTGGCACTAACTACCATCCACAAAGCAGACAAAACAAACTACCTGAAATAGCAAGATACTCTTAAGGAAACACAGGAAGCCCAATGTGCCAGAGAACTACTTTGGCTAATGTCTTCCCTCAGATCCTGATGGTAGAAACCAAGAACCTTGAGCCGAAGAAGCTTGGGAATATTAATATCCTCTTAAAATGTCAAAATCACTTCTATCTTAGCCCCCACAAACATGATTAAGAAGAGAACTTGTCAGAAAGAAGCCCACTTTCCTCAGCAGCAACAGCAGCAGCAGCAACTTCTGAGCAACTACTATCTATTAATATATAGATATAGCTATATAGACAGACAGACAGACAGATAGATAGATAGATAGATAGATAGATAGATAGATAGATAGATAGA
>NW_020946654.1:0-3740 GCF_900497805.2 Vombatus ursinus | reverse complement strand
ATGTAGATTAAAGCATACCATTTTCTCTTTTTTTGTTGTTTTTTTTTCTTTCTCATGCCTTTTCTTTTTTGTTCCAATTTTTCTTTCACAATATGACTAATGTGGAAATACATTTAATATGATCATAAAAATAGTCATTTTATTCTAGTTATCCTTATCTTAATTCTTAAATATGTTGATGGATCCCTGTTCTAATTGACATGAATTGTATACTCCTTTCACTGGGGAAAATTACAGCTCAATTATGCCTTCTCATCTTCTATCATCCTCTTTGTCATTCATAACCTCTTTAAGATCCATTGGAATTTTTTTTCTCTTGTTTCTTTATAAATTTGTGCAGTATATTTCAACTCTCAACCTATCTATTTGCTATCTCCAACAGATAAACACAATTATTTCTGTACTTTTATTTAAAAAATTGCATGATTTTAGCATACACATGGATAACACCGTGGTAAAGATGAACCTTCAAGTCTGTGTTGTGCTCTAACAAGTCAGATTTTTTTTTCATAACCAAAGATGAACACAAGATAATGTTGTATGTGTATCACTTAGCTATTTGCCCAGGAAGATGTGATTTGCTCTTAAAAAAAACTGGCTGTAGGAAATCCTTATTCCCCTTTCCTCTTTTTATTCCATCAGTAATATCTGACACCCATGTAGATCATTCCTCTTACTATTTTACATAGTGGAGAAGATAGGCAGATGATTTGGCTATTTATAAAGTCTTTTCAGTTGGTGTTTCCCCCTCTTTTCTCTTTAATCTTTTCCATTTTGGGGGATCTTCTCAACTTACATATAGTCTCTAAAATTGATACTTGAGAAATGCTTATTGAAGTTATGGAATAATTTGCCTAGAAATAAAAGTATGCTCCCTCAAAAAAAAAAGATGAGAGAGAAAACAAACAAACAAAAAACACGATCATTATATGTTTCTAAATAGAGTCTTCAGCATGTTTTTTTTTTCTCTCTGTATTTGGTAAGGTATAGTTTCTCACAACAACTTTGTCTATTAAATTCCATCATTTCCCACTTAGCATGGTAATGAAAATCTTTTAACCACATTTTAATGAAAGCTCTTGGTCCTGCAGTACTTTCAAATGTTATAAAGACTGGATCTCAATATGACACCATTTAAAATATTTTGTTCTGAATTTAAGAAATAAAACAAGCATTTTCATAACATAGAAGGAAAAATATTTACATGTAACTGCAAATTGGCTATGTGCCATTTGCTATTTCTTTTAAATATATAATAAATATATAGTAAAGTTATCACTTAACTTCATTTTTTCCTTTTTTTCTTCCCTTCCCTCACCTTGGTTTATATCCTTTTCATAGTGTCCATCAATGACTGTGTTAAGATGGTTTAGTTGATCTGCATTACATAGCTTTCTTATTGAGAAAGCAATCTATGTCATAGTTTAGGTTTAGGAACCTAAACACCTACAGTAAACAGGAAGACAGTGTTGTGTAGTGGAATGACCTACTCTTGGAGTCAGAAGATGGGTTCAAGTTTTGGTTACAACATGTCTGATCTTTATCTCAGGACAATTTGATCAATATCTCTAAAACCAAGTTTTCTCATGTAAGAAATTCAGTTAATGATAATTTTACTGAGCACTTTGTAGTGTTGTCACATGGCATATGATGCACAAGAGCACAAGGTATTGTGAGAATATGGGATAAAAATTGTGTAGTCTGTGTGTCCATGGCTATCCACACAATGTTAAGAGAGCAGAGAATATCATCCATCTTATTAAGTGGATCCCCTTAGATATTTACTAGAAGAAGCCCACAAGATAAATACTACAGAGGGATTGCAATCTGTAGTATCAGAGAGAAATACACTGAAATGTTGATGAAGAAAACATACAATGAATTATTATGCTTACCTTATGAAATTTTAGCCTTTGGAGGCAAAAGCAAAAAGAACAAAAATTTCATTGACTTTAACCTAGTTTCATATGATCACAAAATGTGATACATATCCATAGGCATCTACACAATAAGTATCCATGTTTATTGTTGTTGCTTGTTGTTGTTTAGTCATTTTTCAGGCACCTAGGTGATGCAATGAATAGCAGGGAGACCTGAGTTCAAATCCAGCCTCAGATATTTGCCAGCTGTGTAACCCTGTTTGCCTCAGTTCCCTCATTTGTAAACTAAGCTGGAGAAAGATATGACAAACTACTTCAGTATCCTTGCCAAGAAAACCCCAATTGGGGTCACAAAAGTCAGACATGATTGAAAACAGCAACAGTAATTTTCAGTCATGCCTGATTCTTTGTGACCCCTTTGGGGGTTTTCTTGGCAAAGATATGAAATGGTTTCCCATTTCTTTCTGCATCTCAGTTTACAAACGAGGAAAGTAAGGCAAACAGGATTAAGTGACTTTCCCTGGTTACACAGTTAGTAAGTGTCTGAGGCAGGATTTGAACTCAGGAAGAGTAGTTTCCTTGAGTCCATTGCTCCACATAGCTGCCTTTACACATGTACCTTTGTATGCATAAATATGCATATCATATTGCATTTTTCTATATGCTAAGAAATGTAATATGATGTATTTTGTGTTACAGATAGATGTGTTTTTCACCAAGTACATAGTAATTCAAAGGACTACATGCATGTATCTCTATGTATGTATATACATTTGTATATGTATGGGTAATATATATGCATATGTATGTCTAGCTAATTTAGCTTAATACAAATCAGAGACTCTTAACCTTTTTTGTGTCTTTAATGGTAGAGATGTTTACAAATTATTTTGATATACACATTCATTTTGTTAAAAGTTCATTGAACCTAGGTTAAGAACCCTTCACATCAATGGACAAGGCAATATTTTTTTTTTCCCTACCCACGTATTTACAAAGGAAAGTCAGGAAATGAGGCTCCAATTCTTTTTTTCATATGTTTTCTCTATTAAGAGGTAAACTCAATGATGTACAAATAATTCAATTTGAACAATCAAGATGCCAAGCTTCTCAAAATAGCAAATGTTATATTGATGTAAAAAAATCAGTTTTTCCTCTGTATTTGAGGGCCTTTGAATTTATATCTATATGAATATAGCTATAACTCTGTAAAACTGATTTGAGTGCTTACTTTGGAGAAAGGCCTTTTCCTAATATCATCTATGCTGATTGTATTTTATTTGATTTCCAAGTTATTTTGAAACTTAGAAATCTAACTCTCTGGATCTTTCTGAAAGCATGATGTGCGTGTGTGTGTGTGTGTGTGTGTGTGTGTGTGTGTGAGACAAAGACAGAGAGAGACAGAGACAGAGAGAAACAGAGAGAGAGAGAGAAAGAGAGAGAGAGAGAGAGAGAGAGAGAGAGAGAGAGAGAGAGAGAGAGAGAAGTTCTATTTAATAAACTATACCCACTAAATTGTCATTTGTCATTTGATTACAGACTCTTTCATGTCTAGGGGAAAAAAGAAAACATTACTAATTCCTGTATATGTAAGGTATTTTAATTAACTACTCTTCTTTTCCTTATAGTCCAATATTCTCTCTTGGCTCTTTTATTCTCTAATGACCAAATCATTATGCAGAATTTGGAGCCAAAGGACCTCAGTTGAGATCCTAGATCTTCTATTTACTACCTCTATGTGTGTTCAGATATTCATATGTATATGTGTATATATGCATGCATATATATGAAGAATGTATATATATGTGTGTGTGTATATACATATATACATTATATATATCTATATATATATTGAGAGAG
>NW_020946653.1:0-3745 GCF_900497805.2 Vombatus ursinus | reverse complement strand
ATGTAGATTAAAGCATACCATTTTCTCTTTTTTTGTTGTTTTTTTTTTCTTTCTCATGCCTTTTCTTTTTTGTTCCAATTTTTCTTTCACAATATGACTAATGTGGAAATACATTTAATATGATCATAAAAATAGTCATTTTATTCTAGTTATCCTTATCTTAATTCTTAAATATGTTGATGGATCCCTGTTCTAATTGACATGAATTGTATACTCCTTTCACTGGGGAAAATTACAGCTCAATTATGCCTTCTCATCTTCTATCATCCTCTTTGTCATTCATAACCTCTTTAAGATCCATTGGAATTTTTTTTCTCTTGTTTCTTTATAAATTTGTGCAGTATATTTCAACTCTCAACCTATCTATTTGCTATCTCCAACAGATAAACACAATTATTTCTGTACTTTTATTTAAAAAATTGCATGATTTTAGCATACACATGGATAACACCGTGGTAAAGATGAACCTTCAAGTCTGTGTTGTGCTCTAACAAGTCAGATTTTTTTTTTCATAACCAAAGATGAACACAAGATAATGTTGTATGTGTATCACTTAGCTATTTGCCCAGGAAGATGTGATTTGCTCTTAAAAAAAACTGGCTGTAGGAAATCCTTATTCCCCTTTCCTCTTTTTATTCCATCAGTAATATCTGACACCCATGTAGATCATTCCTCTTACTATTTTACATAGTGGAGAAGATAGGCAGATGATTTGGCTATTTATAAAGTCTTTTCAGTTGGTGTTTCCCCCTCTTTTCTCTTTAATCTTTTCCATTTTGGGGGATCTTCTCAACTTACATATAGTCTCTAAAATTGATACTTGAGAAATGCTTATTGAAGTTATGGAATAATTTGCCTAGAAATAAAAGTATGCTCCCTCAAAAAAAAAAAAGATGAGAGAGAAAACAAACAAACAAAAAACACGATCATTATATGTTTCTAAATAGAGTCTTCAGCATGTTTTTTTTTTTCTCTCTGTATTTGGTAAGGTATAGTTTCTCACAACAACTTTGTCTATTAAATTCCATCATTTCCCACTTAGCATGGTAATGAAAATCTTTTAACCACATTTTAATGAAAGCTCTTGGTCCTGCAGTACTTTCAAATGTTATAAAGACTGGATCTCAATATGACACCATTTAAAATATTTTGTTCTGAATTTAAGAAATAAAACAAGCATTTTCATAACATAGAAGGAAAAATATTTACATGTAACTGCAAATTGGCTATGTGCCATTTGCTATTTCTTTTAAATATATAATAAATATATAGTAAAGTTATCACTTAACTTCATTTTTTCCTTTTTTTCTTCCCTTCCCTCACCTTGGTTTATATCCTTTTCATAGTGTCCATCAATGACTGTGTTAAGATGGTTTAGTTGATCTGCATTACATAGCTTTCTTATTGAGAAAGCAATCTATGTCATAGTTTAGGTTTAGGAACCTAAACACCTACAGTAAACAGGAAGACAGTGTTGTGTAGTGGAATGACCTACTCTTGGAGTCAGAAGATGGGTTCAAGTTTTGGTTACAACATGTCTGATCTTTATCTCAGGACAATTTGATCAATATCTCTAAAACCAAGTTTTCTCATGTAAGAAATTCAGTTAATGATAATTTTACTGAGCACTTTGTAGTGTTGTCACATGGCATATGATGCACAAGAGCACAAGGTATTGTGAGAATATGGGATAAAAATTGTGTAGTCTGTGTGTCCATGGCTATCCACACAATGTTAAGAGAGCAGAGAATATCATCCATCTTATTAAGTGGATCCCCTTAGATATTTACTAGAAGAAGCCCACAAGATAAATACTACAGAGGGATTGCAATCTGTAGTATCAGAGAGAAATACACTGAAATGTTGATGAAGAAAACATACAATGA
This sequence comes from Vombatus ursinus, assembly GCF_900497805.2. Taxonomy (NCBI): domain Eukaryota; kingdom Metazoa; phylum Chordata; class Mammalia; order Diprotodontia; family Vombatidae; genus Vombatus; species Vombatus ursinus. The sequence goes on along the minus strand of NW_020946653.1, from coordinate 1,859 downwards.
ATTATTATGCTTACCTTATGAAATTTTAGCCTTTGGAGGCAAAAGCAAAAAGAACAAAAATTTCATTGACTTTAACCTAGTTTCATATGATCACAAAATGTGATACATATCCATAGGCATCTACACAATAAGTATCCATGTTTATTGTTGTTGCTTGTTGTTGTTTAGTCATTTTTCAGGCACCTAGGTGATGCAATGAATAGCAGGGAGACCTGAGTTCAAATCCAGCCTCAGATATTTGCCAGCTGTGTAACCCTGTTTGCCTCAGTTCCCTCATTTGTAAACTAAGCTGGAGAAAGATATGACAAACTACTTCAGTATCCTTGCCAAGAAAACCCCAATTGGGGTCACAAAAGTCAGACATGATTGAAAACAGCAACAGTAATTTTCAGTCATGCCTGATTCTTTGTGACCCCTTTGGGGGTTTTCTTGGCAAAGATATGAAATGGTTTCCCATTTCTTTCTGCATCTCAGTTTACAAACGAGGAAAGTAAGGCAAACAGGATTAAGTGACTTTCCCTGGTTACACAGTTAGTAAGTGTCTGAGGCAGGATTTGAACTCAGGAAGAGTAGTTTCCTTGAGTCCATTGCTCCACATAGCTGCCTTTACACATGTACCTTTGTATGCATAAATATGCATATCATATTGCATTTTTCTATATGCTAAGAAATGTAATATGATGTATTTTGTGTTACAGATAGATGTGTTTTTCACCAAGTACATAGTAATTCAAAGGACTACATGCATGTATCTCTATGTATGTATATACATTTGTATATGTATGGGTAATATATATGCATATGTATGTCTAGCTAATTTAGCTTAATACAAATCAGAGACTCTTAACCTTTTTTGTGTCTTTAATGGTAGAGATGTTTACAAATTATTTTGATATACACATTCATTTTGTTAAAAGTTCATTGAACCTAGGTTAAGAACCCTTCACATCAATGGACAAGGCAATATTTTTTTTTTCCCTACCCACGTATTTACAAAGGAAAGTCAGGAAATGAGGCTCCAATTCTTTTTTTCATATGTTTTCTCTATTAAGAGGTAAACTCAATGATGTACAAATAATTCAATTTGAACAATCAAGATGCCAAGCTTCTCAAAATAGCAAATGTTATATTGATGTAAAAAAATCAGTTTTTCCTCTGTATTTGAGGGCCTTTGAATTTATATCTATATGAATATAGCTATAACTCTGTAAAACTGATTTGAGTGCTTACTTTGGAGAAAGGCCTTTTCCTAATATCATCTATGCTGATTGTATTTTATTTGATTTCCAAGTTATTTTGAAACTTAGAAATCTAACTCTCTGGATCTTTCTGAAAGCATGATGTGCGTGTGTGTGTGTGTGTGTGTGTGTGTGTGTGTGTGAGACAAAGACAGAGAGAGACAGAGACAGAGAGAAACAGAGAGAGAGAGAGAAAGAGAGAGAGAGAGAGAGAGAGAGAGAGAGAGAGAGAGAGAGAGAGAGAGAAGTTCTATTTAATAAACTATACCCACTAAATTGTCATTTGTCATTTGATTACAGACTCTTTCATGTCTAGGGGAAAAAAGAAAACATTACTAATTCCTGTATATGTAAGGTATTTTAATTAACTACTCTTCTTTTCCTTATAGTCCAATATTCTCTCTTGGCTCTTTTATTCTCTAATGACCAAATCATTATGCAGAATTTGGAGCCAAAGGACCTCAGTTGAGATCCTAGATCTTCTATTTACTACCTCTATGTGTGTTCAGATATTCATATGTATATGTGTATATATGCATGCATATATATGAAGAATGTATATATATGTGTGTGTGTATATACATATATACATTATATATATCTATATATATATTGAGAGAG
>NW_020946652.1:11647645-11648383 GCF_900497805.2 Vombatus ursinus | reverse complement strand
GTTGGGCTTAGAAAGACAGGTTTCCCACATTCATTAGGCTCACTAGGTTTCTCTCCAGAATAAAGTCTATGATATGCAGTAAAGTCTGATTTAGATGTAGAAACTACCTCCCTAGAGCAAATTTTGTGACCTTTCCTTGGCTCTGAAGATAAAATGAAGCTCTCTCTGCCTGTACTGTATTTGGGAAGATCCTTTTCTAGAAATACTCTATGTTGTACAAAAAGCTTTGGTTCTAAACTGATGCTTTGGACATATTCAATACCGGTACAATCCATCATTTTGCTGGGGGTCTTCCTCTGCGTGAAATTTACTTGCTGAGAACTTCTATTCTCCATGCTCTGCTGCCTTTCTAATCTGGCATCACAGTCCCAGGCTTCTCCCAAGCTAGAGACACAGAGACCATCCTTTGTGAGTCTGTCCTGGAACAACTGCCTCACAGAAATGTCCAGTTTTGGAGTTGACTCCTTGTTTTCAGGCCTTGTATCCCAATCTGTAAAAAAGAAAGAAAATGGAAATATCCCCAGTACCCACTTGCTATACACTTCCTCCTTGTTCTGTGCCTCTTCCAGAAGCAATTATTGTTCAACTTTACAAGGGAGAATAAGTCAGCCTTGTTGGCACAGTCCCTTCTAGTCTAAACAAAGATTTCCCATTGACCCTCACCACCACCTTGTGAGGGAGGAAGGATAGCGATTATAGTTTATAAGAGAAAACGGAAGCTCAGAACGATTTTCATGA
>NW_020946652.1:11642159-11647545 GCF_900497805.2 Vombatus ursinus | reverse complement strand
CATCTCTCTGGTCTTTTGGCCACACCAAGCTGCTTCCACACAATGGAGGGGACATGTTTAGGAAAATGGAAACAAGAACAATGAGTCTGAGTAACTCATTTTCTTTTCTGTGTGTCTGTGCACTAGGGGACTCTGTATGTGACACAGAAAGGCACAAAGTGCCTAGGTACCTACATGTCTTATGAGACAAGGATTAAAATTTAACTTGGTTCTAAATGGCAAGATGCAAAATGAAGATTTGGGTGAGTCAACATGCATTGTAAAGCATTTATTATATGTCAGGCATTGTGGTAAGCACAGGGGATGCAAGAAAGGCAAAAGATAGTTTCTGCCCTCAAGAAGCCCACAATTTAATAATGGGGGCCCCAAGAAACAAGGCACATACAGGATGAACAAGATATTGTTAAGAGAGGGAAGACATTAGAATTAAGAGGGGTTGGGAAAATGTTTCCTGTAGGAGGTAAGATCTTAGGTGGAACTTGAAGGAAGCCAGGATGTGGAGAAGAGGGAAAGGACTCCAAACGTGGGAGACAGCCAAAGAAAATGCCAGAAGCCAATAGGTGGAGGATCTTGTTTGTGGAACAGTAAAGAGACCACTGTCACTGGATCTGAGTGTGTGTGTATAGGGGAAGGTGAAGTAGAAAGGAGTAAGAAGACTGAAAAGGCGTGTTTAGGGAGTAGGTTGGGAAGAGCTTTACCAACTAAAAAAGAGGATTTTGGATATGATCCCGTCATCATGCCAACCTAATGAGTGTGAGGTACCACCTCTGAGGGTCCTTCCCTCCCAGATTGTTTTGGGAAGACAAACTAGGCCATCTTTCGTCTCAATTCTAACCTAGCCTTTAATCACCAAATGGATGCTGCCTCAGACAATGAGTCCTGGGAAAGACCTTAGCTTAAAAAGGTCAAGGTCTCCCACTGCATCCTGGCCATTGCCAGTTGTCTTAACTTATGTCTTGCCCCTGTACTCTGATGACTCCAGAGGAGTGAGGCTGATGGTTCTGCACAGCTCAGCCTCATTTATATCCAATTTACTTGCAAGGCATCACCCTCTTGATGTTAATGGTCCTCTCTGAGAAGAGAGGATGATCAGTAGCCACCTCTGAGGTATTTATATCACTGTTTCTTTTAATCTGGCAGCTAAAGGTCACCATTGTGAACCCAGCATTGGTCTGGAGTTAGGAAGACCTGAGTTCAAACCCAGACTCAGATACTTCCTAGCTGGGTGGTCCTGGGCATATCACTTAACCTCAGTCTGCAAAAGTTTTCTCATCTGTAAAATAGGGATAATAACACCTACTTCCTGTGGTTGTTGCAAGGGTAAAATGAGATATCTGTAAAGCATATATATATAAATGCTACTTATCATCATCATCATTATCATTATTATTTAGTACCCATAATATGGAATGTATTTCGTGTCATTGGTAGTTTTCATTTCCTTTTTCAAGAAGTGTTTGGGGGGAAAAAAAAGTGTTTGTTCATGTCCTGTGATCATTTATCACTGAAAAATGCCTCTTGGTGACATGGCTGAGTCCACTGTCCTCATGTTTAGATTAAAATGAAGCTTTTGCACCTGCTTGTCCTAATCTCAGTGTGTGAAAAAATCTGAAAACTTCCTGCCGTCACTGAAACAGTCTCTTTTCTGTTTTAGAGTCACCTCTGTCCGTCTAACTTCAGGGAACTGTTGCTAACCCTAATTGCGCTGGTGTTTGCACCATGAGACCACCCATCTACTGGAGAATGGTTTCTAGTCTTCTCTACTGGGGTCAAATTCCCACACATTTTAGATCTGAGATGGAGAGTTTCCCCCAGTAAGGGTTTCTTGTCTTACTCTGGTTATTTCGTTTTTCCGAAAAAGTTTTTGAATTTTACGGAACTGAAATTGTCCATTTTATCCTTTCGGATCACCTCCATTCCTTGCTGGGCTGTGAATTCTTCTCGGCCCAGGGAGCATCTCCTTCCATTCTCCTCCTGATAGGACCTTTAACATTTAAGTAGAGTCTTCACTGGCACTCACTGGGGTATTTGGTGTAAAATGCTCACCTGTGCCCACTCCCAGGGAAACTGCTCTGTAGTTTTCCCTGCAGCTCTTGTCAAACAGGGAGTGATTCATCCAGTGGTTTATGCTCACCCAAACCTGCAATAGTGAGTTTGACTGTCTCTGGAAGAAGGAGAAGGACTCAGAGATAAGAAGCTGATATAGCCAAGACGAAGGAGAGAGAAAAAGAACATCTGAGGAGTCTGTGTCACCAGGCCTTGGTACTAAAAAGAACAAAAAAAATCCCCCAGACGTGGCACATGTAATACTGTGCCAAAGATGTCTGAGAGATCAGAAAGGCCGGAGTTGTACAGCAGAGATGGAGAATGGCAGACTTCAGGATTTTCAAGAAAAAAATGGGAACACTGGCTGTAAACAATAGGCCAAAGACCGTGACTCCATTTTCTGGAAAAAAATCTTTAAAATGTATCATTAAGGGAATAGTTAGTCAATGTCTAGAAATGGCAATGGTGATCACAAAGGGCTGGCCTGGCTCCCACAAGAACAGGTTGTGCTATCTGGACTCCATGGTACCAAGCTACCGTGGCCGTGGATCCCCATTTCTCATTCAGGGTTTATATAAAAGTACTAATTATGAACAATCACAAAGCAATGTTTACAGAAATAAAGGAAGGTCAAAATGATTAGCAAGATCTTCATCAAAAAGGATGATGTTACCTGAATTCATCTACAGATTCAATGTTCTATACTAATCCAATGGCCAAAGGGATACCTCATGAAAAATAAAAAAGATAAAATTCTTAATAACAAACAGATATACCATTTTGAGTAATTAATGAAAAAGGTAGAGATTCAGGGAGCCTAGCAATCCACATCTTGAGTTATTTTATATCCATCAATCAGCATTTTTAAGCCATAGAAACATAACTTGTATAAAGTTTTGATATCTCTCTAGGCAGAGAGTTGACCCAAATGTATATAACCCAAAGCCATCCTCCCATCGACAACGGGTCAACAGGCATCCACAGATATGGTTCCACCATGGCTAAGAGAGTAATATACATATCTGAGATCTGAAAGTCACCTGGAGAGAGATGGTCATTGAAGGCATGGCAGCTAAGGAGGTGACCAAATGGGACAGAGGACAGAAATGAGAAGAGGGCCCTGGACAGAGGCTGGAGGGATACTTACAGTTAATGCTATGGATGAAGATCTGGCACAGGATACTGGGAAGAAAGAACAGTTGCCCTAAAATCCAGAGAAGAGAGAAAAGAATTTCCAGGAAGAGAGAGTGATCCAGTGTCAAAAGCTGCTGAGAGGTCAAGAACAACGAGGACCGAGGAAAGGCCAGTTGCCTGGGGACTCTGGAGAGAAGAGTTTCTGTTGAATGGGGAGGTTGGAAGCCAGACACTGGAGGGTTTAGAAGAGAGTGAGAGGAGAAGTGGCAATACCTTTGCCATGTTGAGATGAAAAGGAGAGGAGAGATATGGGAGGACAACAGCTGGAGGGGATGGTAAAATCAAGCTAAGGGCCCCTCAACAAGCTTACCAGATGGAAGCCCAACCCCCTCAGAATGCGCCCTTGGGGCTGCATCAGGAATATCTCTGACTTCTACCCTGTGGTTCGGACTTCCCCTTTACTGCAAAGGAAATTTCCAAATAGACCCTGGAGATACAACCATAGTGCCAGTGACGGGGCTTAATTCTGCCCTCCAAGCAGCCCTCGTGGTGGGCCTTTCACTATATACCCCCGTTATTGTCCACACCACGGTTATTGCTCACCAACCCCAGCAACAGATTATAGTAACTAACCCACATGACTCGGCAGCTTACATAGACAAAGGGGCGGTAGTGGCTCAAGCCCTCCCCCTGTTGGATGGCCACAATAATGATATTAATTGGGTACAACATATAGAACACAGTAAGCCATGGGCAACTATCCAAATTAAGGGGCGATCCTTCAAGGGATTATTAGACACAGGAGCTGATCATTCTGTCACCTCACAACTATTATGGCCCCTCCCTGCAGGGAAAGCCCAGGCTTTACGTGATATAGTGCAGCACCAGTCACGGGTGGGGCACATTGAGCCCACATCCAGCACCTGGAACAGCCCAGTGTTTGTAATAAAAAAGAAATCAGGGAAATTTTGAATGTTAATAGACCTCAGGGCGGTTAACACCACCCTAGAGCCCACGGGAACCCTACAGTCTGGCCTCCCCTCCCCTAAATGGCCTGTGACAGTCATAGACATCCAAGATTGTTTTTTCTCTATCCCATTATCCCCAGAAGATAGAAAGAGATTTGCTTTACCATCCCCTCGGGCATGGACTCCTGCTGCTAAGGCAGCAGTGTCCCAAATACTCTCACTTGCTGCCCAGACCCAGACCGCCAGATGGGACCCCAAAGGTACAATAGAGGTCTCCTTGGTCAATCAACAGAGCCCTTTTTGTGTTATACACCAAGGTCCCAAATTGTTAGAATTTGTATATGCAAAGAAGGCTCACAAGGAGCTGCCAAATTATTATGAGACGTTAGGGGAACTAGCCTTAGCTGCCATACAAAGGGCTGTCCACTTGTCTGGGCAGCGACCTTTACTTTACTTACCTTTTGAACCTGGACAGCGAGAAGCCATTATGCAAACCTATTGGTCTTGGGCACATTGTTCCCAATGGGCCGAAGTGAGTCCCCATTCCTCCTGCCTGCTCCTTCCTATGCTAGAGCAAATAACCTTAGTACCCCCCCAATGAAAGGTTATGGGAGAACCTGTTCAAGGCCCAAATGTTTTCACTGATGCTACAAAAAACCGAAAGGCCTCTATTTATCATGAGGCCTCCAAGGAAATAACAGTATTAGAAACCCCCTATGACTCTACCCAGAAAAATGAGCTCTTTGCCATCCTCCATGCTTGCTCCATGTTTATTCTCATCAGTCCACCTCAGGAGGCATTTTTGAGGGCAACGATGTAGCGGATCGTGCTTTACAGTGCTCCCTACTGCCAGTCCTCACCCCTCCTGAACAAGCCCATGATTTTTTACACCTACCAGTGAGCTCCCTGAGACGCCTGTATGGTTTAACTCGTGAACAGGCTCGACAAATTGTGAGGCGATGTGTGTGCTATGTTCCTTTTCTCCCCCCTCCATCCAGAAAGGGGATTAACCCACGAGGTCTTTTTCCCAATGACTTGTGGCAAATGGATGTTACTCACCTTGGCCGTGTTGCTATCCATGTCTGCATTGATACTTTTTCCAAATTTATGATGGCCACTGTATCCAGTAGGGAGAACACCCCATCAGTTTTTAAGCATCTGTACCATTGCTTCGCCTCTGTGGGGATCCCACACGTCATTAAAACTGACAACGGGCCTGCCTATTTATCTACACAAAT
>NW_020946652.1:11636698-11642059 GCF_900497805.2 Vombatus ursinus | reverse complement strand
CACAGGTCAGGCTATTGTTCAGCGAGCCCATCGTACCTTGAAAGCTACCCTCAGTAAACAAAAAAGGGGAGTAGGAGGTTGGGGCTCCGGGCGGTGGCCTACCCAAGCAGACATGGATAAAGCTTTATATACATACAATTTTCTCTGTCTAGATAGAGACACGGGCCTATTCCCCAGCATGCTACAGCTAATAACACCACCCACTTGCAATTCAACTGGCCCCTTAAAAACAGCACTACATGCACCATCCCTTAACCAGAAAGTCCTCTGGAAGGACGATGAGGGAAACTGGCAAGGCCCATCCGTAGTGTTGTGGAGAGGGCCGGGGTATTTATGTCTTACAGATCCTGATGGCCGGAGCCACTGGGTACCAGAGAGAAGAACAAAACGAGTTGAAGAAGCCCCGGGAGAGACAACAAGGATGGGAGAAGAAACACAGTCAACAGAAAATTCAGAGAGAGCAGAAAGAAAAGACAGTTAGGATGACTAAACTGAGTAAACTGTTTTCACTTTTTGCGTGATCAGGATTTTGCCCCAGGTTGCGTCAGCTCCAGTGCCCTGGGCACCCCTGTCAATTATCGTCGACACAAGAGAGAATGGCTGGGGGCACTTGCGTTGGCGGCATCCATCTTCGAGGAGTTCCAGATACAGGACTTATATAGCAGACAGCAATTGCTTGCCTCACAAATAGAGGAGCTGGCCAATAAATTCGCCCATGCCCTCCAAGTGCAGGCTGATATTGATCAGCAGCTGGAGGAACAGATTCAAAAAATAGCATTGGCTACCCAGGACATTGGGAATGAACTTATGTGGCTGGAATTGAGACAGCAGTTGCCATGCGGTGGCCAATATTGATACATTTGTGTAACACCCTTAAACCATAACGCCACTTGCGACACCCCTTCACAAAGCATAAATGACACTCTCCAGGCTTTGTGGGTGTTAATTAGACTGGTGCAGAACCTGACACTTGGCACCAGCACGAGACTGATGATATTGTTCATCACCTTAGTGATTGGATTAAACATACCTCTTTCCCCATCCCCTCCCTTATAACCCATTGGGCATTTATAGCTCTTTTTGCATTTATACTGTTATTGTTACTACCCACTATATTAGGATGTTTCCTTAGGATTCTTAGAGGTTCAATAGAGGCACTCAAAACCGAGGCCCTAGTATTGAGACCCCGTCTCTTCCCCCTCAATTAAACAAAAAGGGGGAATTGTGAGGGATTGTCTGATGTTGGCTACTGCCATGTGGAGGTTGTGGCAAGATGGGGCAGAGACAAGATATTAGGAAGTAACCGGAGCTCACGCTCCCGAGGCAGGGAGCTGTGCCATGTGGAGTTGTGGTGAACTGGGGTAGGAACAGGATACGGGGAAGTAGCCGGAGCATGTGCTCCTGAGGCAGGGGGCTGTGCCACGTGGGAGTGGGATGGCAGAGAACGAGCTCCCTTTGTCTAGTCCTCTCCCTAGGTGCAGCGCTAACCCAGACGTCTCCTTCCAGTATCCGGGCCTAGCTTCCTGTGTCATGTCCTCTCCCTTGGTGCAGCGCTAACCCCAGACATCCCCTTCCAGTATCTGATCCTACAATCATTCACTGGTAGGCGGGCTGAGGAGGAGGGGCTAGGAAGGTATATAGGGGCGGTAGGGATCGGAGTTCGCTCTCTCTTGCTCTTGCTTTCCTGCTTGGCCTTGCTGTGATGGCCTCTGAATAAAGTTTGAGTGTTTGCACCTCCTGATTGGCTCGTCTCTGTGTTTATCCAGGTGGGCTCCAAAGACTGGCAAGTATGACCTTGGCAGCCTGCTCCTGTTAGAAGGAGAGTGCATGGCGCGACCGGCACAGGTCTGAACCAGCAGTTTTCAGAAGAAGAAATCAATACTATCAATGGTCACATTTCAAAAATGCTCTAAATCACTATTGATTAGAGAAATACAAACTAAAATAACTGTGAGGTACTCCCTCATGCCTATCAAATTGGTTAACATGACAGAAAAGAAAAATGACAAATGTTGGAGGAGATGTGGAAAAATAGTGACACCGCATTATTGGTGGATTTGTGAACTGATCCAACCATTCTGGAGAACAATTTGGAACTATACCCAAAGGGCTATGAAACTGTAAGTACTTCTTTGACCCAGCAGCACCACTACTAGGTCTGTATCCCAAAGAGATCAAAGAAAAGGGAACATGACTTATTTGTACAAAAATATTTTATAGCAGCTCCCTTTGTGGCGGCAAAGAATTAGAAAATGAGGGGATGTCCATAAATGGGGGAATGGCTGAACAAGTTGTGCTACATGACTGTGATGGAATACCATTGTGCCATAAGAAATGAGCAGGCAGACTTCAGAAAAACCTGGCTAGACTTAGATGAACTGATGCAGAATGGAGTGAGCAGAACCAGGAGAACGTTGTGCACAGTAACAGCCACGTTGTGCAGTGATCAGTGAAAAACCTAGTGCTCTAATGAGTACACTGACCCAAGACAGTTCTGAAGGGCCCACGCCCACTCTGCACCTCCAGAGAGAGAACTGACCAACTCCGAGGGCAGCCTGAAGCCGACGAGGTTCGTTTCCTGGGTTTCTCTGGCTTCTTTGTTTGTTTTTGCAACATGGCTAACGTGGAAGTGTTTTGCATGACTTCGGACATGTAATTTACGTCGTATTGCTTGCCTTCTCAATGAGTGGGAGAGAGCCTGGAGGGAGAGAGACAATTTGGAACTCTAAAAAGAAAAGAATTAAAAATAAATAAAAATGAAAACTTTGAAGCTAAAAAAGCCATCTTTCTAGCCACTATACCACACTGCCTCTCATACTGGCCCCTGATAACTTGGACTATATACAGAATTGTTCGCGGTTCAGTAGGATAGATCATTATGACTGGGTTCATTTTAGTTTCAGGAATTAATTTGACTCCAGGGGCTGGGTGTGTTCCACCCTGCTGAACACTGGCAATTGAAAACACTTAGTCATCAACTTAATTTAGCCAGCACTTTGGGTCTGATTGGAGCCACTGAAATTTAAGGAAAACATCCTTTAAGAAGATGAGGGACAAGGGGAGAAGGGCAGGGTCCCCTGTGGGCAGAAAGAGCCAGCGGCCAGGGCTCTGGGGCCACAAGGGCAGCCTGGAGCTCTGTCTCCTGGCCTGGCCCTCCCTCCCTCCCTCCCTGCACACAGCGTCCTGCCTGGGGTCCTGCTTGTGGGAGCTCTGACACCCCCCCCCCATGTGTCTGCACCCTTAGCCCTCTCCTCTTCTGCCTCTCCACCTCAGTCAGCTGCAGGGGACTCTGGTCTCCCTCTCTCAAGCCCCAGGCCCACACTCGGCAGCTGGCGGGATCTTTCCTGAGATTGCCTCATCCGTGCTCTAATCTCCAGGTGGTGGAAAGCGGACTCACCAGGACACCTTCCCCACTAAACCCGTTTTTCTCGTCTTTCCCCACTTCTGCCAACGGTGGCCGCCATCTCTCTGTCCGGCAGCTGGGCCTAATCGCTTCTGGCATCTGTAGCCCTGGGGTACGGTGCCTCACATCACTCCCTGGTGGAGGAGTCAGAGAGAAGACACTTGATGCCCCTTCAGCCGTGTCCCCTGGTCCCCAGCTTCAGAGGAAGAGGTGGGTGGAGGGGCCGAGAGGCAGTGACAATGGCGGGTGGAGGGGCTGACCTGCAACGACGCTGGAGAGGAGGTCTGGGGGTGAGGGCAGAAGTAGGGATGGGAGCCAAATCTGAGTAGTCTTTGGGGCTGGACTCCTCCAGCCAGCCCAGCCCAACCCTGATGGGGGGGACAAGACCACGTCCCGAAGATGGGGAGAGGGAGGCAGGGAGAGCCCCTCCTGACCCTCCTAATGTCGCCTGGTGGAGGGCAGTCACACAGGAGCTCTGGGAGACCTGGTTCCCTGCAGACCTTGCGTGGTCAGTCCTGTCCTTCTTGGGAGCCTAGCCCAGTGTGGAGGAAGGGGAGGAAGCCTTATTAAGCACCTACTAGGTGCTGCACCAATATTCTCTCGTTTGACCCTTCCAAAAACCCTGCCACGTGGTGGCGGCTGCTATTACCACATTGCACAGAGGAGGAAACTGAGGGAGTGGTGAAGTGATGTGCCCCAGGTCACACAGCTGATAGGTGGCTGAGGCTGGATTTGAACTCAGGTCTTCGCTACTCCAGGCCCAGTGCTCTCCCCACTGCCTTAGACTGAAGGATTTCTGCACTGCTGCCCCACTCTACCCCAGGAGGACTCACAGCTGGTTGGCACAGTGAACAGGAAAGCTAGGAAGACCTGCCTGTGGCCCCTTTCAGCCTCAGTCTCCCTTTCTATAAAATGGGGACAGTAAAAATATTTAGGGCCATTGTGAGGCCCAGATTAAGTAATATTTGTAAAGTGCTACACAGAGCCATCTGAGTGGTGGTCAAGTGGGTGGTGCTGCCCTCTCTCTTCTCTGAGCCCAGGCCCACCCTGGAGCAGGCTCAGCTGCGGCATGGCCGCCATGGTGCGTGGCCGCCGTGGTGTGTGGCTGCCAATGCAGGCTTATCCACTCACACATCCAATGACTTTCCCGTCCCTGGTCAAGCTGCCAGCTGTGCCGTGCTGTCCATGGCAGCCAAGACTACAAGAGGAGAAAGCCAGAGATAACCCACCCCTGGCAGCCCACCCCTGCCCCTTCTGGCTCTCGTGCCCACTGGAAATCGCAGCATTTGGGGCAGTGTGGTGCAGTGGGCAGAGAAGTACTCTTGGCCTCAGAAGACCTGGGTTCAAACTCTGCCTCTGACACTTAGTAGCTGTGTGACCTCGGACAAGTCTTCTCTGTGCCTCAGTTTCCTGCTCTGTAAAATGGGTGTACTAATGCCTGTCTCAAAGGGTTCTTGCGGAGACAGTAGATGCAGCCATTTTCTAACACAAGATCCTGGCTCAGAGCTATGCGCCTCCAGTTCCAAGGCCGCAGCACCTGACCTCCTGCCAGAATCCCACCAAAGCCAAGCATCCGCTGGCCCAGGAGACTGTCAGTGGAGAGAGGGGTAGCACCTCCTGGTCATCGCCAAGGCTGATTGAGGGGATGGGACCCTTCTGGGTTGGGCCAAGGTGGCTGGAGCCCCAGGGAGAGACGCCAGGCCCAAGAAAGGGTCCAAGGACAGGGAGAAGCAGCCAGAGGAGGGCCAGGCCCCCCAGAAGTCCCTGCTGCAAGGGCAGCTCACTGGCAGCCTGGAGAGGAGCAGGCCCCATGGGCTCCATTTTCTAGGTGACGCAAACTGAGGCTGAATGAGGAAGTGGCTGGAAGTTTGGGCAGCGTTTTGTGCTCTCCCACCAGACTCATCCCGCAAGTGCAGAAGAAGCACCTAGAGTGTGTGTGTGTGTGTGTGTGTGTGTGT
>NW_020946652.1:11621880-11636688 GCF_900497805.2 Vombatus ursinus | reverse complement strand
GCCAGGGAAGGCAGGTTGACCCACGCCCACACGTGGGGAAGGCCCAGGCAGGTGCTTCTTGCAGCTGCCCCACCTGGCCCAGCAGGAAGGGGATGGGGGGGGGAGTGTGTGGGTGGTCTCTCTGGCCGTGCCTCCGCAGGACTCCCCTCACCTCTCTCCACCTCACCTTCTGGGCTGTGAACAAGGGAGAAGTAAAACTGGCTGGCCACTGCCCACCTCGCAGACCCCCAGGAAGTGCTGGGCTCCGACTCTGGAGACCAGACAGCCACAAGCGGCCCTGGGGCTAGGAAGGCCTGGGGTCGAAGCCTCCCAAGCTTTCTAACTGCATGACCTTGGGCAGTTTGCAGTCCCTTAATTCCAGGGGCATCCTTGCTCATCTGTACAATGGGATGTTTCTCCTGGCTGAAAACCTGTGGCCCCCCCAGCCTGGCCGGAGTTGGGGTCAGCACTGGCTTCTGTTCTCCACGTTGGCCAGCCTTGCACAGGGGCTTGCGGGCAGCTGAGCTTTGGGGTAGCTGGGGATCCCCAAACTGGCACCTCTGGCCTTGAGTATTTCTGTCTCTCTGCTTTCCTGACAGCCAGGAAGTGCTTAGTGGAACTTGGAAAGCGAGAGTGTGTCCCAGGCCCCGCTGTGCCCCCAGAGAAGGGGATCCAGATGGCGTCTTCCTGGGAGCCGATCCCCACACCAGGGTGTCCAGATTCTGGTCCCCACGCTGGATGTCCCTTCCTCACTCTTGACCTTTACACCGGGGCCCCTCATTGCAGGCAGATGGTGGCCCGGCAGAGAGTAAGCTGATGAGGTCCCATTGCTGAGTGTGCTGACTGGAAAATGCACGACTGGCCAGTCACCGTCTGAGCCAAGAAGGCGGCACCTAGTTCCCCAGGGACCAGAAGGGCTGCACGAGAAACCGAGGGCAAATTTGGCCCTTTGGACAAGAGCCTGAGGTCTTCACTCTGGCCTCCAAGCCTCCGTCCCCTGACACGCCTCTGATTTTCCCCTTCACGCGTTTGGTGAGGCGGGTGCTGAGTGGACAATCACAAGAGAGAAGGGAACTGAGTCTTTGGCATCTGAGGCTCAGAGGAAGGAGCTTGAGCAGGAGCAGGAGACTGAGGCTAGAGGAGGGGCATGAGAGCTGTGTTCGAGGATCCAGAGGGCTGTCTGGTGGGTTCTGCTTGGCCCCAGAGGGTACAGCCAGAGGCAGGGAGAGACCCACTGAGGCTGGCCCAGAGGAAGGGCTTCCTAGCAAGCACAGCTGTCCGTGGTGGAACGGGCTGCCTCGAGAATGGGGGAGTTTCCCCTTCCTTGAGGCTTTCATCCATCCACAAGACCAGATTGCCACTCACAGGCTGGTCCTAGAGGGACCCAGAGGTCTCTTCAGCTCTGACCAAGAAGGAAAGAGTGAGCTGAAGCAGTTTCTCCAAGACCCTGCTGCTAGGGGTGTCTTTTAGTGGACGCTAAGAGGTGGGGACGATACCGCAGCACCGTGGGTTGCAATCTCCCCTTGGATCCTTTCTAGCTGACCGAGGGGCTTCTTCCTCAGGCTCTGCTCCCCGCCTGGTAGGGATAATGATAGCAATGCCATCCAGCAAGGTTGTTTTGAGTGAAGCCCAAAGGAGATCGGGGTGTGTCCTGCTTGTGCCCTGGGCTCTCATAGGGTGGCCTGCTCCTCTGCCCCACCGGGATGTGGCCTGGGCAGAGCTCCCCCTCCAGCTGTGCCTGTGGCTGAGGCCCCTCTGCAGGTGAAGGCTCCAGACTACCTACAGAGGAGGGACGGACAAGAAGAGTCCCGGAGGAGGGAATCTGCTTGGTTGGGCCCTCTCCCGACAAGCTAGCAGTCCACCAATGAGCTTCTATTAAGCTTTGTCTATGTGCCGGATGCTGGGGAGACCAGAGGGTCAGAGAGGAAGCCCCCTCTCTCCCTCCCTGGGGCTGGTCTGTTCGTCCTCCAGTGCCCACGCTGGGTGCTTTCAAGGCCTTAAGAATATGAGGACGAGAGTAATCCCAAATCCCAAACAGAGACTAATGCTCAGTCAGGCACTGGGCTCCCTCAGCAGCTAGCAGGCCTTCTCCTTCTTGGTGACAGCTTTCCAGAGTCCCCGTGGTGGAGACACTTGCCCAGTGTCTCACAGGTAGTGTCAGAGGAGAGATCTGAACCCAGGTCCTGGGACTCCTAAGTCAGGGCTCCTTCCACAGGGGAGCAACATTCCCTCTGAACAAAATGCATCATCATCCTTCCTTCCCACCCTCACCCCTAACTCTTCCAAACTTCCCACCCTCCCCATCACGCAGGTTCATGACTTCAGTGCCATGCTTGACGTATGCATCCAGGTGCTGAGTCCTGTGGATTCCCCTTTGACAACCTCCCTTCCCACCCCCACAGTCAGTGGTCTACTTTGGGTCCTCATGCTGAAGAGGAAGCCATTCTAGATCACTGCTCCAGCTTCCCTCTCCTGCCTCCTCTGAGTGCCCCTGATCTGCTGACTCCAGTGAACTCTTTGGCTTAACCTTTGCATGACATGCCCTGCCCCATCCCCACCTCTTGATGTGATTATTCTGTTAATTGTCCTTAATTATAAGCATTCATTAGCTCTACATCAACAGAAAGAGAACACTCCCTCTACCCACTAAAAAATCCTGTGCTAGTTGTATCAAGGCAGGTCAACAGGAACTACTACAACTATGGTTGTGCAACTAGGACAGAAATGAATGGATTTCTCTTTTGTTCTCCTGAGAACTTCTCAAGTGCACCACAGGAACGAGTGTTGAAACAGCGGGGTAATGTAGGGTCAGCCAAGCTGACTTTGGTGCAGACGCCCTTGCCCTGAGCCTGCCCTCACCAAGAGATGTCCTTAGTAGGAACCAATGGTATTGTGTCAGGGGCTCCCGAGTTCCAGCCTCCTATGACTGGTAGATGGAAGACCACAGCTAGAGCAGGTGAGAGGCTGGGAGATTCTGGTTTGAAGAAAAGAAAACCAGCCTCCCAGGGTGACTTTTAGAAGACTAAAACCTGCCAGGTCCAGACACTGTGTGTGCGTGTGCGTGTGCGTGTGCGTGTGTGTGTGTGTGTGTGTGTGTGTGTGTGTGTGTGTGTGTCTGCCAAGCTCCCAGGAAAGCAGTGCCAGCCACCTGAACTAGGAGGTGAACGGCCAGGAAAATGTGGTTCTAATGGCTGAGCCAAAGCCCTTTGTGCCAGCCTGGTCTATGAGCCTGTGACAGGCTTGCCTTCTCAGTAGCTGGGGATGTTTGAGCTCTCATCCTACAGGTGAAGCTAAAGCCAAGAGCTCCTCGTGGCCCAGTGCCCAGGTCTCAGATCTCATCCTCACCACCATGAAAGGAGCCCAAAACAAAAAGATAAAAGCAACATCAGGAAGGAGTTCAATAGGATAAGAGCAGGAATTTCCCAGCCAGCTCTAAATCCGAGATCCAAGAGGATTTTCATATCTTGGGATTTGGGAAAGGAACCTTAAGGATTATCTCCAACCTTGTCACTTTACATATGAGGAAACTGAGACCCAAAGGGGCTGTGGCTTGGCAGAGAGGGGATCTGAATCCCTGTTCCTGGCCTCAAAGTCCAGGGCCCTTTCCACCACCCCGTCCACCACCTTCTGGTGTCTCCTGATGGACGGAGGGCCAAGGCCCTGGAAGCACCCCTAGAATGTGCCCCAGGATGGCGGTCTTCTCAGTGGAAGCTGTCTGGACCATCAGAACCAGCCTGCATTAGTGTGGCTCCTCCTGAATGGCTGCGGCTGATGGGACGTGGGTATGTCCTGGGAGTCTGTGAGCCTGGGACTGAGCTTCGAGGGGCCCTGCTGGGCTGGCATCGGGAGGGGTGGTCCTGGCTGTCTCAGGCAGGATGTTGGACATAAGGTGGTTGGACTAGAGGACAGCCATGGACTCCTACAGCTCCTCCTCAGGCCCAGCCAGATACTTGAGGAAGGGCCTTCCACATCAGCAAAGAAGTCATTCAGTGAGTCATCACTGAGGGTCACTGGATGTCTAGCATTAGATGCATTTTACCATCTCCCTGTTTGCCAACAATTGCTCATCTGTGCGGGCAGAACCACCCTGGGCAAACAGGGAAGTCAGCCACTGGTGCCACGCTCCTGCCTGGGCAGGGCTGCTTCCCCCAGCCCAGGAGGCCGGTGCTTCCGGCTGCCCCAGGCCTGGCCCCCCAGGTCACATCCTTCTAGGCCCCTCTTCCCCCAGGCCACATCAGCCCTTTCCTGCCTGGGATCTTCTCCCCACCACACCCCCACCACTGTGACCAATGAGAAAAAGATCTTAGAATCCCAGTCACAGACTTTCAGGCTCTGTAGCCTTTGAGGATCATATTGTGGAGTAGAAAACCCCAGGATACCAGCATACAGCAAGTGTTTAAAAAATGCTTGTTACTCAGTTGTTTTTATGCAGCCCTGGGCGGTGCCTGGAGAAAATGTCCAGCCACATTCCCCTATGATGGCCTCGAGGCTTCATGGGCTCCAAGGGAGCTCCAAACCTGGGTCCTCACCCCCCCAGAGCCTGATGTCTAGGCCGGCCTTGGAAATGCTGGGGAAGTGGATGCCTGGAGGGCAGATGGACACATCGCCGAAGGCATCACTGCTCACGTGTGCCATGCTCAAGGACACGCTGAGCTGTCCTCACAGACACACATGCCAAGTCCCAACTTCCTTCCCCTCTTTGGACTGTCCTGGGATGAGCATTTGGAGACTAGGATGCATGGAAGAGAGATTCAGAGCGGGAGGCCATTAAAACATCCCCCCATCCTACAGATGGGGAAACTGAGGCCCAGAAAGGGGAAGGGATTTGCCCAGCAAGGCCGGGGTAGAGTCAGAATTCAAACTCAGAATCTGGGGTGCCAAAACCAGCGCAGTCTGCTGCACCTCCTGCAGCCCAAAGGCCCAGGGTCCCAGGAAACAAGGGCCCTCTAGAGCCCCAGCCCCCCGCTGTTTGGGCTGGGGCAGTCACTGCTATAGTGTCCTGTTCAGGGGGGGGGCAGCCAGAGAATGCCTGGAAATGACAAGGATGTGACAGCTAAAGATGACCCTCTACACATACATGCATGCATACACACATGCATCAGGCACGTATACATATAGTCACATGTGTGTGCACATGCACCCACACACATGGGCATTCACTCATGCATGCATTTGCACGCATGTGCACACGTGTGTGCGGTCATATATTCATGCAGCCGTGCATGTCTGTATTCACACATGCATGCAATATGTTTATACACACATGCATCCGCTCAGCCACGCATACATGCATACATTCATAACACACAATCACACATAATGTGCATGCATTCCTACATCTGTACATGTATACATACTGACACATACATATATTCACACGTGTATACACACATCCACCCACAATGCATTCACGGTACATTCATTCATTCATACATACACTCACACATACACATGCAATTTACATGTACATAATTCACACACATGCATTCATACAACACACCTGTGTTCACACATGCACACATGCATTCATACACAGATGCAGAGCTTCCTACACATGAAAAGAATACTCCCCCACCCACCCCCACATACATGCTTGCTTGTGCTTGGCTGAACTTTTCCGAGGTGATGGCCTGCCCACACCTGGAGGGCCCTGCCCGTCCTGGAGCAGATGCAGCTGCTTTTAGCCCTACACCAGATCTGTGCTGCTTCCAGCTTTGAGGGGTTCTTCCAGGACTCTGCCCCCTACAAAGCATGGGTGGGCACAGGGAAGCAGGTCTAGCCCAGGGCAGGGCCCCAGGCCTTCAAGGCCATGGCATGAGGCGTGAGGAGGCAGAGGCTTGGGGGGTGGGGTCCCATACGTGAGTGCGCTCTCCTTATGGGAGGTCTCTTGTGAGGGCACACATCACATGCGCGGATCAGGGCCCAGCTAAGAGCTGCCCGCTTCAGCCCTAACTCTGCCCCTCCCTTCCCCCACACCCATTATCCCAGGAGAGGGACAGGTGGCTCCTAGCTGCTTCCTGGGGCTGACTTCCTCATGTGGCCCAGCACCTGAAGGGAGTGGGCTGCCAGACTCACGTGACTGACCTTCCAAGGTAAACTTTTTACAAGTCAGGAAACTGAGTCACAGGAGAGTGTAAATGACTTGACCCGGGTTAACATCCAACCAGGATAACTGGGAGCAATTATTAGAGCCCTGCAGCGGGCCGTCCCTCTATAAAAGTAATTAGAACCTGCCTATAAAATCAGTGGGGGGCAGGGCCATGGGTGGCCAGGTTCATGGCCTGAGGCAGAAGAATCCCTTCATCTTCACAGAAAGAGGGACTGAGGGCAGACACAACAAAGATGAGGCATTATAGGCGTCCTAGCTGAAAAAACAGAATGAAGTGACTGCACCCCTGCAGGACAGCAGGCCCACAAACATGGGGAAGGGGCACCTGCTGAGAGGAGGACTGCACGGCCAATCAGGGAGGCCGTGAGGATGGTGGGCCGGAGGGTCAGTGAACAGCTGCTCAGAGCAGCCCTGGTGGCTGAAGGGAAGGTCCAAGAGGCACTGAGGACGCCCACAGATTCTGGGTAATGATGTGTTGGGGAAAAGCTGGCCCAGGAGTCCTTTGTGCTAACGCACCCCTCGCCTGCCACCTCCCTGGCTCTGGGAGCATCGCTGCTCTCCCGAGGGCCCGGTTTTCTTGATCAAGGCTCCCGTTAGATCCAGAAAGACAGTGGCGTTATTGAAGGGCGGGGGGGAGGGGTGCGTTATCACCATGGCCGGAAGCCCCTCTTTCCCTTCAGATGGCAAGATTTTAAATCCCCTGCAGTGAGGCACGAACAGAGTCCTGAACTTGAAAACGGAGAACCTGAGTTTGAGCCTGGCTCTGCCCTTGAAACCCTGGGCGAGGTCTCTCTGTGGACCTCAGTTTCCTCATTTATAAACTGAGGGGGCTGGATAGCTAGGTGGTGCCGCGGTGGGTGGAGCACCAGCCCTGGAGTCAGGAGGATCTGAATTCAAATCCAGCCTCACACACTTAGTGGCTGTGTGGCCCTGGGCAAGTCACTTCACCCCATTGCCCCCCCCCCCCCCAAAAAAAAAGAAAAAGAAAAAGAAAA
The DNA here is from genome assembly GCF_900497805.2 of Vombatus ursinus. Taxonomy (NCBI): domain Eukaryota; kingdom Metazoa; phylum Chordata; class Mammalia; order Diprotodontia; family Vombatidae; genus Vombatus; species Vombatus ursinus. The sequence continues at coordinate 11,629,605 of NW_020946652.1, read as the reverse complement.
AGAAAGTTGTAAACTGAGCAGGGCTGGGAGGTCAAGAAGAGCTCCAAGGTCTCTTCCAGCTTAACTCTACCAGCCTAAATTTCCAAATAGAAAAGAAATGGGAGGATTTGGCAGGAGCTGGAGGGAGGAAAGATTAGCTCCCTGAGCAGGCAGACTATTAAAATCCCAATTGTACCTGGACGTTTGTGGACAGACTCGCCACCTGGGTGGCCTGAATTTCCTGGGGTGAAGCAGGAGCAGGAAGGCCGGCCTTACCTCTCTCCCTTTCTGTTGATACCCAAAGATTACAAAGGCAGCTGGGTGGCAACAGCACCGGGCCTGGAGTCAGGAAGACTCATGTTCCTGAGTTCAAATCCGGATTCAGACACTTACCAGCTGTGTGACCTGGGCAAGTCACTTAACCCTGTCTGCCTCAGTTTCCTCATCTACAGAATGAACCGGAGAAGGAAATGGCAAACCACTCCAGTATCTCTGCCAAGAAAACTCCAAATGGGGTCACCAAGAGTCAGATAGGACTCAACAACACTGATTATAACTGATACATGCCAGCCACCAGACCCTAGCTCAGCAAGCTGTCACCCCAGGTTAATTCCCTGATAGATCCCTGGAGTACAAAGGCTGCGTTAATAGGTGGGTGTGTGCTGGCTACTAGAAGATACCACCCATCGTGTGGAAAGCTTCATTTACCCACTTACTGGGAGGAACTGGGTCTTTTAGAGCACCTGGCAGTCCATCACCCTGGGGCAAAGGAGGGTGGGCAGAGGCATTTCCTGAAGAGCGTCAGGGGCTTAAGAAGAATCCGAAAACAAAGAAAGCCTAGACGCAGTACTCCCTTCGGAGGCCCAGCGCCGTGATTCACAACCATCCTGGCAATTACGTTTATATAGTGTCCAAGCCTCCCGGATCGCCGCGAGCTGATCTCGCCCTCCCTGCTTCCCATAAGCAGTGCGGGGGCAAGAGGTGGCTCACTCAGGGGTCTTACCGGAGGTCGCCCAGCTAGGGGGGAGCAGGCCTGGGTCTAGAACATGAGGCATCGGAGCTCGGTTCATAAAGGAAAATCAAAGCCGAGCTGAAAGACGCTTAACAAAGAGAGCTCGAGAGACTAGCCCACGCAGCTGCACCTCAAGGCCTAGGCAGGCACCTGGTTCTCCAGTGACGGGGAGGAGGCAGCAGCAGCACCTTCACCCCCCCCAGGGCGGGATGGGGGGGTGGTGTTAAGCCTCCTTCCAACCGATTCCTTTGTTGGTTAGCTAAAAGGCCCCTCTCCCCTTCCCCCGTTAATCAAAGAAAGTTGAGAGAGGAGCGATTGGGGCTGGGATTTCACTGTTGGCCAACTGTCCGGAGCCCTCCGTGCTTAAAGGATTTGCCCAGGGTCAGACAGCCCGGATGAGCCACGGGCTTCAATCCCGGTCTTCTGGCTGCTACGCCCTCTCAGTTCTTCTTTCCCCCTCTCTCCCGCCCCACCTCTGCCCCGTCCCCAATGCTAGGGAGTTTTGTATATCCAATGGAGGGCAGAGGTACATCTGCAGACAGGCCCAGAGAGGCAGCAAAGAAGTGTTTCCAAGGCGTATGACCCCCGGCAGCAGAGAAGAGAGTCTAGAGATTGATTCTAGGGAGAGCTAGTCCCAACAGCGGAGAATCAGACTGGAAAGAAGCGCAGATCTTAGCCGGTGATGAGTCCAAGATGGGGTTCCTAGGGAGAAACTCCACAGGGAACGCAGGGGGAAGAAGAAAGCACCAAGACGCCCCAGACGCCCTCCCTCAAGGCATCTCTCCGGTGACACATCTCCAGCGGCACCACGACTCCCTCCCATGACCCTGGACCGGTACCCAACCTCACAAGCTCCAGCTTTATCTCCCCTCCGCTCCTACCCACGCCCACACTAGGGACTGTAACCCCCGCGTCGTGGGGGGTTCTGGAATGCCGGGACCCCCACTTCCTCTGTGCCTGAGCTTTTAGTCTTGCGATCACATAAGCCTGATGCCCCACCCGCCTGCCAAGACTTTCACCCACAGCTGAGACTTTCTTAGATTGTCTGTCCTGCTCAAGCCAGTTGGTTCAGTTTATGAGCCTACAAAAGCCTCATTCTGGCCCATCCACCAGCCTTTAAATCTGGATAGGGAAACTGACCTCCAAGCTGAGCCAGAGGGGCAGATACACTTACCTGGGGGAAGAGTTGGAAAGAGCTGGGGAGGGGGGAGGGGAGTGCAGTGGGTTTGTAGCAAAGCCGGAGCTGATGGGCAACAGCAGGGATTATACCTACCCCCCACCCCCAGCCGAGCTTGACTGCAGCAGGGGTTCTTAACTCTGGGCCATGAACTTGTCTTTTTTTTTTTTTTTTGGCTAGGCAATGGGGTTAAGTGACTTGCCCAGGGTCACACAGCTACTGTTATGTGTCTGAGGCTGGATTTGAAGTCAGGTCCTCCTGACTCCAGGGTCAGTGCTCTAACCACTGCACCTCCTAGCTGCCCCAAACCTGGTTTTTTTCCTTCATATTTTGACAACTGTATTTCAACATAATTGGTCTTCTTTCTATTCCCTACCTCACAGGGTTGTTATAAAACAACAGGAAGAGGAGGAAAACAAGTCAGGTGTTAGGCCCAGGGTCACAGAGCTGCGAAGTACCTGATCTGGGATTTGAACTGGCATCCTCCTGACTCCGGCCCCAGAGCTCTATCCACTGCACCAACCGTGCTGGGTGTTGTTATGAGGATCTACTGTGGTCATGCATGTGAAACGTTGTTAGAAATGTGAGCCCCCAGAGCAGAGGTGTGAGGCACGGACCTGGTTACTTGCTTTTTTTTTACAGCATCAGATGAATGACTGGTCCTAGTGGGCCCCAACAGCCCTGCTAATGGTCCAAGGTTAGAGTAGGTCTTGGGCCCGGTCTAACCTGAAGGGCAATCACCTGAACTAGTGACCAATCCTGTGATTTCAGAAGTCCCTTTGCTTCCCTCCCCTTCCTCTCTTTCCCTTTCCCCCTCCTCTCCTCTCTCTCTTGTCCCATCTGGGACAAAGTTCACGAAACATCAGGAGTATGGATGGAGAGGCAGGTCGAGGCAGCGACAAGTCTCTTTTCAGGGGACAGGGGCTCCACCATGCTTCAGCTACCCCTTGACCTGGAGGTTCTTCATTGTCCTCCCAGTAAACTTGTGAAAACATTGGGGATTCCACATTTACATGGTATCTAGATTCATGTTCTCCCTCTCACAATTACAGTCAGGCTTCCTCATTCCCAGACTGGTCTCCAAAGATGTTTCTGAAGTCTGACTCTGAAAGATGAGGAAAGGGTGATGGGTGGGGCAGGACTCCACCTGGTAGAGTTAGGAAGAGCCAGGGAGCAGGTCAGAGGGAAGGGGTAACCAGGAATTCCTCCCCATGCAGCCTGCTCTCCTGGGACAAAGGGCTCTCCGAAGTCTGATCAGAATGTGGTCCCTCGCTTCCACGACACTCTCTCTCGATCTCATCCTCTGCCGGCCCCTTCTCCTTTTGCCTTCAGTCTTTTCCAGCATAGGAGTATTTTCCAATGAGTCCCATTTTCTCATTATGTGGTCATAGTATTTAAACTTCTGCTTCAGGATTTGATTTTCCAGTGAATGGTCTGAATTAATTTTTTTTAACTATTGACTAATTTGATCTCCCTGCTTTCCAAAGGACTCTCAGAAGTCTCCTCCAGCATCACAATTCAAAAGCATCAATTCAGAAGCTCTCAGCTTTCCTTATAGTCCAACGCTCACAGCCATACACGACTACTGGAAAAACCACAGATTTGACCGTATGGACTTCTGTTGGCAAGATGATGTTTCTGTGTTTTAGTCTGCTGTCCAGATTTGCCACAGCTTTCCTTCCAAGGAACAAGCATCTTGTAATTTCAGGCTGCAGTCACCATCTGCAGTCATCTTGGAGCCCAAAAACATAAAATCTGACACAGCTTCCATTTCTTCTCCCTCTATTTGCCAGGAAGTGGTGGGACCAGATGTCAAGATTTTAGGGGTTTTTTTTTATGTAAAACTTCAAGCCACTTTTACTCTCCTCCTTCACCCTCATCAAGAGGTCTTTTAGTTCCTCTTCACTTTCTCCCATCAGAGATCAGAGTGGTATAGTCTGCACATCAGAGACTGTTGGTATTTCTCCCAGCAACCTTTCTTCTGGCTTTGGATTCCTCCAACCTGGTATTTCACATGATGTACTTTGCATATAAGTTAAATAAATAAGGTGACGATATGTAGCCTTGCCATACTCTTTTTTTCCAATCTTAAACCAATCAGTTGTTCCATGTTTGGTTCTAACTGTTGCTTCTTGACCTAAATACAGGTTCCCCGGGAGACAAGTAAGATGATCTGGCACTCACATCTCTTTGAGGATGTGGAAGGCTTTAGTGCAGCCAATGAAGCCGAAGTAGATGTTTTTTCTTCCCCCTGAAACTCCTTTGCTTTTGCTATAATCCAACAAATGTTGGCAATATGGTCTCTGGATCCTCTGCTTCTTTGAAAAGCAGCCTGCTCTTCTGGCAATTCTTGGTCCCCATGTCACTGGAGTCTAGCTTGCAGAATCTTAAGCATAACCTTGCTGGTGTGTGAAATGAACAAGATTGTTCAGTGATTTGAGCATTCCTTGGCTTTGCCCTTCTTTAGGACTGGGATGTAAACTGATCTTTTCCAATCCAGTGGCCACTGCTGAGTTTTTCAAACCTACTGGCGTACTGAGTGAAGCGCTTTAACAGCCTCATCTTTCAGGGTTTTAAATAGCTCATCAGGAATGTCATCACTTCCGCTAGTCTTGTATTAGCCATGTTTTCTAAGGTCCACTTGACTTCATTCTCCAGGGTGTCTGGTTCTAGATCAGTAACCACACCATCGTGGTTATTGGCGACGTATCTGTGATCTTCCCTGTACACTTGTTCTGTGTGTTCTGGACACCTCTTAATCTCTTCTGCTTCTGTTAAGTCCCTACCATTTTTTCTTTCATCATGCCCATTTTTATATGAAACATTCCCTTGATACCTCAAATTGACTGGAAACCAGAAGCCAACAAGGGAGAATCTGTCTTGGGCCTTGGGGGTGTGTGTGTGTGTGTGTGTGTGTGTGTGTGTGTGTGTTTGTGTGTGTGTGTGTGTGTGTGTGTGTGTGTATCTGCACCCATGCATGCATGCTCAAGGACTGGGGCAGGTCTAGGTCTTTGAAGAGGGTGGCAGCTTTCCAGACCACCTGGCCCTGACGGGGCTTCAACCATCAATGACACTGAAAGGACAGGGCCCAAAGGTCAGGAAGCCGCCAGGTCCCTTCTGCTCACAGCCACGGTCTGCTCCATGCTCTTTAAGTGAGAGTGGCCCATGGCACTGGAGCCTGCAGAAAACCAGACTCAGCTGCTGTTTTCCCACCTGACAGTTTAGAATCAGCTGCCTCTGCCAGCCCCATCCTGGGTGCAGGCTTGCTAGGAGGCCGTGAGCTCTTGGCTCGTGGCCTAGCAGGAGACAAGCAACACCCCCCCCAACACACACACACATACACACACCGCACACATACCACATACACACACCACACATACACCACATACACACCATACACACACACCATACATACACCACACACACACACCATACACATACCACACACACAGACAGACCACACATACCACACACACACACACCACACATATACCACATACACATACACACCATACACACACACACACCACACACACCACACATACACACACACCACACACACACACACCACACACACACACACCACACATACACCACACACACACCACATACACCACACACACCACACACACACACACACCCCAGAGCATCAGGAAGGAGAGACCTGGGAGCAAATCTTGCTCTATCAGCATGTCCCTGGGTCTGTGGCATGCACCACACTAGACATGTCCTCCTCATGGCAGAGAGAGGACATCTGTGCTTGTTCAGAAGTGGGGACGGCAAAGGGGCCCCCGTACAGAGCGGTGCAACACTTGTCTGCCCTTAGAAATAATCAGCTTTTTGCCCCACGCCCTCCCGCCTCCATCAGGTTGCTTGCCTACTACGTCAGACACATTTTACAGATTTGAAAACTGAGTGACGTACAGTCTCTGAAGGACTCCAGATCTCCAGATTCCTCTTTGCTGTATGAGTTTGGGGCGATGGTGGACAAGCTCACAAGGCAGGAAGCAGCGATCTGCACAAGCTGGAGCACGAGGCCCAATGGAAGATGAAATTCCATCCGGCTAAATGTCAAGCCTCAATCCTCTGAGCAGGCGGGGACCGCAGGCATGGTTCTGATAAAGATCTGGCGGTCTGGGTGAAGCCCACGCCCACTGGGAAGGTGAGCCCATGCTGCAGGGGCAGGGCCAGAAGCCTCAGGGTCATCAATGTAATGAGGGTGTTCAGGGGCTGGTTACAAGGTGTGGACAACACTATAGCAAAATGTCCACCACAGCCTGAGAGCTGTAAGGGTCTGTAACAAGAGTCAGAGCTCACAACGTATTAAGGCTTGCTATGTTTGCCAAGATGATCTCACTGGAGTCTCCCAACCCCACAGAAGGTAGGTGCTGTTATGATCCCCATTTTTACAAATGAGGAAACTGAGGCAAGCAGTAGTTAAGGGACTTGCCCAGGGTCACAGCTAGCGTTTGAGGCTGGATTTGAAGTCAGGTCTTGCTAACTCTCCAGCCCAGAGTTCTGTGCACTGCACTGCCCACAGGCTACTCGTCTAGGAACTGGACCCTCTCATGGCTTTACAGATGAAGAAACCGAGGTCCAGAGAGGCTGACTCTCAGGTAGGGCGGAACAGCGACAGGCTTCACGCCCACATGCAAGAGTGGAGCCACCGGGATGCTCGACAGGAGTCCGAGCAGTCTGAGCCCTGACCCAAAGGCACACTCGGGTGACCTTGTGCCCGTGCATCTGGCCAACCAAAGGTGGTGCCCAGGACAGTGAAGACATTACTGAATCTGCTGCTGCTGAACCACAGGACACAACCACCCAACCCCAACTTGGGTTCGAATCCTCTAAGGGACAGATAGTTAGGCTGGTGGTGCAGGGGGGCAGCCACACCCTAGGGAAGGGAGCTCTGAGCTCCACTGTCAGGTGTCCATCTCTGAGGCCTCCAGCAGGGCCGCCCCAGCTGGAAGAGGGGCTGCTGGGGAAGGCACCACCCGGGACCCAGTCTGAATCTTGGCTGTTTCCGACCTGTATGGCCTCGGGCAAAGTCACTGACCTGTTGTTTCCTCTCTGCACCGAGGGACACGGCCTCACTGGGCCCCATTCCTCCTTGTCCCAGCTGACAGACACTCAAGAGAACCCCCCGCCGCCCCCGACCACACAACACCCACGTCGATCAGGGAAAACAAGTCAGGAGATGGACATTCAGGTTTACTTTTGTGCAATTCTTAGTTTAAACTTAGGGATTTTAAAAAACCATAACCATCCAAAAGGCACTTCACAAATGGGTTTACAAAGAACATCGCCCCTGTCCCTCCACGCCAGGCCGGGGCAGGAAGGTAGGAAAGGCAGCCGGCCTCCTGCCCGCCCGGGGTCTCCTCCCCTCCCATTCCAGAAGCCAAGCCCCCCCGTGCGCGGGATGCCTGTGGTGCTGGGCCTCAGAACTCCTTCCTGACGAAGCCTGAAGCTTTCCCCGACTTCTCCAGAGACGGAGCAATGAGGCTGTTACCTGCCCCAGCCCCAAGGAACAGCCCCCAAAGCCCAGGAAGCGGGTGCT
>NW_020946652.1:11577006-11621870 GCF_900497805.2 Vombatus ursinus | reverse complement strand
CCCCAAGGAACAGCCCCCAAAGCCCAGGAAGCGGGTGCTCCAGCCCCTCTTGTCCCTGGGCATCCTTGGAAGCCCCGGACGCTATTCCTGAGGCAGACATAATGCCTGCCCCCAACTGACAGCTGCCCAAAGCCAGACACTGACCAAAGCTCAGAGGTGTACAAGCCAGGAGCCCCATGTGTGCCGTCTTCCTTGGACCTGAAACTGCAGTAGGAAATGAGCTGGGAAGGCTGAGGACGGAGAGGCTGACCACCAGCAGGGCTTAGTAAGCACCTGAGCTTCCAGGTGTGGGCCAGGAACGGCATGGACATTGCTCCGGGCCCTGCAGGCTGGCTGGGCGAGCGAGGCACCCTCGGGAGAATGAGGCAGAATAGGGATCCTGGGGTCCCAGGGGTGAAAAGACAGTACCTGGTTCTGGGTGCCGGTGAGAAAACTCCCGGACCCTGCCAGCCCCTTCCCATCCCCTGGGCACCACCTGCCCTCCTCCTTCAGAGGACTTCACTAGTCTCAGCACCCACTGGCCCCAAAGCCAGGGACGGGAAATGACCAGCAGGCCTGGAACATAGCCCTCAGCTGGGCTGGAGGCAGATGGGATCTGGAGAGGCCTCCCCCACTACAAAGGGCAGTGCCCTGCACCCAGTAGGGGTTTTACAAAGCTGTGGAAGGCCCCCAGAAGCTGGCAGGAGCCCGGGGGAAGGATTCCACCCAACAAGAATACCCGCTTATTTAAATTCTCTTAGGTCAGGGCCCCTTGCTTTAACCTGAAATGTATCTGCACAGCTTATAGGAACTGTCGTGGGAGCCATGGCTGAGCATTCCAGTGAGGGTGACCTTCATTCGAGCGATCCACGTGGACCAGGGCTCCCATGTTTGGAGGAATAAAAACACTGCCTCAGTCTGCCCTGAAAGGGCTTGGCTCTGCTCGTGCGGGCCAGGCCCCTAGAGGGTGGGGGGCCTCGAGGTGCTCCCCACCCCCATAGAAGAACCCAAATACACTACGGAGGAGGGGGGAAGCTAGGCCCAGGTGCCTCCTGGCTCCCTGGGGGAAGAAGCATCAGGGCTGGCCTTGCCCCGGAGGCACTCGAAGGCCGGCTCCTTTGGGTGGCCCACCCTCCAACCCCTGCCAGTGAAAGAATGGTCTTGGAAGCCAGACTGGGACTTGGGGGGCCCTGGGACCCCTCCCCAGATGGTGGCCGGACGCGCTCTTTCAGAGCACCTCACCTGACAATCACCCAGTGCGATATTTTACTCTAGGTGCTCTTCTGGAAACACTGGGGAAAAGGGCATTCAGAGAAGACCAAGAGGGGCATATGGGAGAAGGCAGGCAGACTCAGGGCACAGCCAGGTCCCCAGGCTACCAGACAGGCCAGCCTGGGGATGGACAGTGGCGTATCTACACTATACTGGGCAGGTGGAAGGGTGTCTTCCGCTGGGTCCTGGCCCAGGCATCTGGGCCACCTTCCTCCAGAGTTGGCCACAGCGAGGTCTGGGCCAGGAATGGAGCTGCCACGGTCTGCAGGGTCCCCCACTTTTCTCATTCATGGAGCAGAGACAAGCTCAGGGCATGAAAGGCCAGGGAAGCAGCAGCGACAAGCTCCTCTGTGCTCAGAGGGGCTCTTCTCTTTAAGGCAGGTTAGATTAGACTAGAAGAAGCCCCCTTTCCACCCTAGACCTGCTGCTTCCAGGAGCACACGGGGAGCCTGGGTGCTGACCTCCCTCCATGACAGACATACAGAGGATGGAGGGCTCCGTGGCAAAAGCAAACTCTTTTACTCAGGCTGTCTCTGAGCTGCCAATGCAGGTATTTAGTTTAGGGAACACAAATTCTTCACATTTCCATCTGTCCACCCAAACATCCACCCATCTTCTTCCCCTGGGGAGCCAGGAGGCACCTGGGCTTAGCTTCCCTGCCCCCATACTGTGTTTGGGTTCTTTTATGGGGGTCAGGGAGCTCTGTCCAGCCTGGGGGCACCCAGGTGGAGTCCATCCATCCACCCACCCGCCCACCCATCCACCCACCCACCCACCCACCCACCCATCCATCCATCCATCCATCCATCCCTGTACCAACAGCCTGGCACACTTCACAGCTGCTATCCCTGCTTCCTACAGAAGGTGGCACACCCATTTCAAACTGATTCCTCGGCAGGCTCCCAGTGTCCAAAGAGCTCTCATCCCTGCACGGCTGCTGGGGCACAGGGCCCCCCTCATCCTGCCTCCTTTGGCTCAGGAGGGTTCCCTCTTTACTGGTTTCCTAATTTCTCTGGGGGGGTCTTCTTTTTTGTTGGCCTCGCTTGTTTGCTTGGCTGGCACCTCGGGAAAGACAGGCTGATATCTGTAGGAATAACCATAGGGACGCAGGTGATGCACGAGGTACTCCAGCTGATACATAGTGGTAGAGTCAACATAGTGGAAGGAAACTGCGAGGTCTGAACAGCAACCTGGGCCCTGGAGAAGAAAGAAGAGAAACGAGGTGGAGCATTCAGAACAAAGGAGATGCTTCACACACCTGCATGGGTGACAAGGATGAAGGACTATCAAAGAGGAGGCTGGAAAGTGGCGCCCTAATGCACTGTTGGTGGAGTTGTGAACTGCTCCAGCCATTCTGGAGAGCAATGTGGAACGATGCCCCAAGGGCTATAAAACTGTGATACCCTTTGACTCAGCAATGGCAATGCTAGGTCTGCATCCCAAGGAGATCGTACAAATGGGAAAAGGACCCACATGTACAAAAATATTTACAGCAGCTTTTTGTGGGGGCAAAGAATTGGAAACTGAGAGTCTGCCCATCCACTGGGGAATGGCTGAACAAGCTGTGGTATATGAATGTAATGGATTATTATTGTGCTATAAGAAATGATGAGCAGCCATTTCTAAAATATATAGAGAATTAAGTCAAATTTATAAGAATACAAGCCATTCCCCAATTGATATGTGGTTGAAGGATATGAACAGACAGTTCTCAGATGAAGAAATTAAAGCCATCTAGAGTCATATGAAAAAATGCTCTAAATCACTATTGATTAGAGAAATGCAAATCAAAACAACTCTGAGGTACCACATCACACCTATCAGATTGGCCAACATGACAAAACAGGAAAATGATAAATGTTGGAGAAGATGTGGGAAAATTGGAACACTAATGCATGGTTGGTGGAGTTGTGAAATGATCCAACCATTCTGGAGAGCAATTTGGAACTATGCCCAAAGGGCTATAAAAATGTGCACACCCTTTGACCCAGCAATTGCACTTCTAGGGCTATATCCCAAAGAGATCACACAAACAGGAAAAGGACCTACGTGTGCAAAAATATTCATAGCAGCTCTTTCTATGGTAGCAAAGAATTGGAAATTGAGAGGATGCCCATCAATTTAACAAGTTGTGGTATATGAATGCGATGGAATACTATTGTGCTATAAGAAATGATGAACAGGCTGACTTCAGAAAAACCTGGAAAGATTTGTATGGTCTGATCCTGAGTGAAGTGAGCAGAACCAAGAGAACACTATACACAATAACAGCCATATTGTGTGATGACTAATATTGATAAACTTAACCCTTGCCGGCAATACAAGGATCTAAGACATCTCCAGAGGCCTTGTGATGGAAAATGCTATCCACACCCAAAGAAAGAACTATGGAAGCCAAATTGTTATTTTTTTTCTCTTCTGTTGAGTACAACATCACTAATGCGAAAATGTATTTAATATGAATGTAAACGTATAGCCTATGACAGATTGTGTGCCGTCTTGGGGAGGGTGGTGGGAAAAGGGAGACAAATTTTAAACTCAAAAGCATATGGAAGTGATTATTGATAAATCAAAATAAATTAATAAAAAAAAAAGAAAAAAAGAAATGATGAGCAGGATGATTTCGGAAAAACCTGGAAAGACTTAGGAACTGATGCATAGTGAAGTGAGCAGAACCAGGGGAATGGTGTACACAGTAACAGCCACATTGTGCGATGAAGAACTGGGGATGACTTAGCTCTTCTCAGCAAAACAATGATCCAGGACAATCCCAAAGGATTCATGATGAAACATGCTATCCACCTCCAGAGAAGGAACTGATATTGTTTGAATACGGACCAAAGCATGCTGTTTCTCACTTCCTTTTTTTTTTTTTTAAATGCAGTTAAGATTTATTTGAGGCACTAGAGCTTAGTACAAAAAACAGTTTATCTACAATACTGTTGCAGGGGTTGGCAGAGAAAGAAGAAACACTGTGTCCCCCATTTCCTCCCCACCAAAACCTAGGGAGCTCACCCTCTACTACTACAGAAGGGTTATTATACTCTACCAGCCTCTATGCCACCTGGTTCAATGAGCAAAGTGTAATTTCTACAAGAGCAGAAGGGTTCGTGGAAAGACAATCACGGGTTATGGTCTGAGTCACTCACGGATGAGGTCTAGAGACGCTACATTCCTACTTCCTGTTTAAATCCTGACCCTGGGGATGAGAGGGGAAGGTCCATTTCCCCTATCACTTACTAACCAAAACCAAGCCTGGGCAGCTGGCTTCTCTAAGCTGAAGGAATGATCAGGAAGTGTCATGACCCCACTGGCCAAGAATCATCTAGCTTTCTAACACAGAATCTCAGAACTGGGCAAGGCTCCTATGGGCCATGGCTGCAGTCTGTCTTCTCTGACTCACTAGAGGTCTGGCCAGATGAAAGAAAGGGTGCCACAAGCCACGTGAGGGGCATTGTGAGTGCCGTGCTAAGTCGTCTCATCAGGGACTCTCGGGCCTTGCTGACCCGCTCTCTACTCTGGGTCAGGACGCTGCTGGAGGTCCTGGAAAGGCAGGGCTCCTGAAAAGGAGGCCTGAAGGGCCCGGCACCCTGGGGGGAGCCTGGGGACAGGCTGTGAGCAGTATCCTGAAGCTGCTAGATGACGTCCTGGAATGCGGTGGGGCGACAAGACTCGGCGGGCTCAGGCGTAGCAGCTCCCCTGTGGGGTTTGGGGGCCTCCTTGTGTCTCCTAATGAAGGACCTTGAACCCGAAATGTCAAGGAGCCTGAAAACGCCAAACAGTCTGGACTGCCAAGGATTTCTGGAACCCCCGAAGCTTCTATCACCCGCACATGTTCTGCAAAGTGCCCTCAGTCACCCCCTCTGAGCCTGAGCACAGGTGTAGGAGGTGGGCGCTCCTACTGTGCCCACTTCACAGAGGATGAGGCTGAGGCAGATAGAGGTTCAGTCACTTGCCCAGGGTCACATGGCTAGCAAGCGGCAGAAGCTGGGTTCCATGCCAGGGTTTCCCAAAGGCAGGCACCACTCACTTCCTGAGCACCGCGATCCTAAAGGCCATGTGGGCGGGTCCTTCCCAGTGCCCCGCGTTGGGGGCACGACAGACTGCCACTGACGTGCTCGGCAGGCAGTCCAGGGACCTGGGTTTCCATCCTGGCTCTGCTCCATTAACTTCTCTGACCTCCACAAGCCCCTTCCCCCCCCCCCCCCGGCCTCAGTTTTCTCTTGTGTAAATGAGGGACGACGAAAGTTGCTCCTGATCTTCTTGGACAAAATCACTAACAGGGAGAGGTTTCACACAATCGATTATACCCATACAATCTACAGAGGACTGCCTACCATCTCAGGGAGGGAGCAGGGGAGGGAGAGAATTTGGAACTCAAAACTTTTTTTAAAAAGTTTAAAAAGTTGTTTTAACATGTAATTGGGGGGGGGGAATAAAATACATTAAATTTTAAAAATTACTGAGGCCCTCCCCCTGCACAAAATAAAGTCCCTCCTGCCACTGCGGGGATCCCGCCCTCTGCTCCCCCTCCGGGGCCCCTGATTTCCTGGTATCCCCCAGGGAAACCTTTGCTCTGCCCTCCTTGCCCCAGCCCCCAGCCTCTCCTGGGCCTTCAGCTCAGTGTGGCGTTAGGAGGCGGTACCCCTTCCCCAAGATGGCCCTCCCGGTTTCCCATCCCCCTTCTAGAGGCCCTGGGCATGGCAAACCTTTTCCCTACAATCCTGGGCATTTGGGTTTCTTCCCGGGGATTCCTCCAGCCCGTTTCCACTGACAACGAGGTCATATCCTGGGCTGGAGAGTGGGAAGCGAGCTTCCCCTGGACCACCAGCTTGTTTCCCAAACCCTACAGTCTCCACACCTCTGCACGGTATACTCCCTCTCAGAACCCTGACTTTCCTCCCAGCCTCCTGGAGAACTTTCCCTGCCTGTTCTCTGGTGGCTCTCTTTATGGGGCATTCCCCACCAACAGCAGCGGTCACCTCAGGCTAGGGTGCTTGGGTTCTGGCTCTGTATCCCCGGGTCTAGTTCAAGGCCTTGTGGGGAGCGGGGACAGTTTTGTGAGGTGAACGGCATTAGAACATCAAGGCCGAGGCTTTGTCTGACAGATGAAGAGCCTGGGGCCCTAGTGGGGAAGCAGTACCTGCCCCATGTCCAGCAGTGAGTGCACAGAAGGCCAGAACTCGAACCCAGATACTGAGGTTTCCTCTAGGCCCTGCCTATGCACCTCTTGGCTGCCACCTCTACAACAGAAGGGATTCCCCTAACACCAGGGGCAACCTCTCTGATCACCCAGGGTCCTGACCTGGGTCACCCTGGGGTCACCGGAACGGCTGGCCCCAGTGGCCTGGGCGCTGTGGGCATGGGCCACGTTCTGCTGGAAACGAACGGTCTTGGGCCTGGGGCCAGCCTGGTCCCCGCTGGAGTCTGTGGGAGCCCAGGAGCCTCAGGAGCAGCTGCCTCTGGGGCACATCCCAGGGAGGCCAAACCAAACACCAGCTGACATTTACACAAGGTATTAGACAAACAGTCTTTAGCGGGCAGTGCCCGCATCTCCCAGTAGCACAGAGCGCCAACAGCAGCCTTGCCTGAGGCTCCAGTGAGCTGGAGCCCCGTCACAGTCCAGGGTAGGGGCCTGGGAGACTGAGGCCCATTCCTTCATCTACCCAAGAAGGAATCCTCAGTTTGAGGTTTTACCTCAGTATGAGGCTCAGGGAGGAAGGAGCAGAGCCAGGATTAGAACCCTGGGCATCTGCCTCGGAAGCCACTATCTTTGCCTTTGGTGAACCGAGCGTCTGCGTCTGGGGAAGGGTCTCCAGACTGTGCCCCCTCAGGTGGGGGAGGGGGGGAGAAGGCAGCAGTGTGTGTGGGGGGGGTGAAAGGAGGTTAATACCTGGGGAGGGGGCAGCCAGGTATATGAGTGTATATGAGTATGCATGAATGAGTGTGTCTGTGTATGAGTGCGAGCATATATGAGTGTGTCTGTATATATGAGTGTGTGTATAAGAGCTGTGTGTGTGAGTGCATATATATGATTATCTGTGTGTATATATATGTATATGAGCATGTGCATGTGTGTATGAGTGTGTGTGGGGGGGGTGAAAGGAGGAAGTGAATACCCGGGGAGGGGGCAGTCAGGCATATGTGTGTATGAATGAGTGTGTCTGTCTGTGAGTGCATGTGTATGAGAACGTATATGAGTGTGTGTGTGTGTGTGCGTGTGAGTGCATGAGTGTTTCTGTACAGATGAGTGGGTACGTGTGTAGGGGGTATACAAGTACGTGTATGAGTGTATCTGTCTATAAATATGAGCATGTGAGTGTGAGTGTGAGGCCTCCTGGAGGCCAGGCTGGTGCGGCCACTCCCATGCCTCACCAGCCCCTCCCCATCCAGCAGGGAAGCCCAGAAAAGGCCTAATGAGATTGACCCACTTCTAGGCAAAGAGACCCACATTTACTACAAATATGTCAAACAGATGAAGTGGAAAGGAAAGAATATTGGCTTTGGAGCCAGGGGCTCTGAGTTCAAATCATGACTCTAAGAAGTGACTCCCTGGTAAGCTTGGGTCCCCTTTTTGCCTCTGCTGTGAGATGAGGCCCCTCTGGGCCCAGACGCAGTGCCCCGCCTCCTTCCGGGTGCACTCGCCAGAGCGGCGTGATGCCCCAAAGGTCGACCACGGAGTGGCCCGCGCCGCTCCCCTCGCTCAGCTCCCCAGCCTCCTGGGCCAGCCCCTTACCTCGACAGGCGGGTAGTAGTTATAGTTCCAGTACCAGAAGGTCTTGGGCAGGTAGCCCCTGATGAGGTGGTGTTCGGGCACAAAGGGGTGGAAGGTCTCCTTGCCGCTGGGGTCCCGCGAGTCTCCAGCCTCCACGCCGATGGCCTCCATGCACTTGCCGAGTGCCAGGTCCTCCACGGAGGAGCTGTGCGAACACTTGTTGGTCCTGAAGGCCTCCACAAACCTCCGCAGGGCCTCCTTGCTGAGCACGTAGCCGGCGCCCCCGCTCATGTAGCCCTGCTTCACGTAGGGCTTGAAGCGTCGCCCGAAGTAGATAGGCTTGGCAGGGTCGTGCCGGGACAGTAGCCAGCGGAGATTGTCCAGGACCACGTAGGTGTCGTCGTCGGCCTTCATGAACCAGTCGGCGTCATCCGGGTGGTGCTCGTACACGTACTGGAAGGCCTTGATGGTCTTCCAGTAGAGCTGGTCGCGGCCCTCGCGGGCGTCCAGACCCACGGTGGGGAAGTCTTTGTTCTCCTCCGAGCTCATGAACAGGATCTTATTGCAGCGCTGGCCCCACGTGGCCTTGACGTGTCTTGCCTTCTTCTCGAGGTTCTGAGGCCCCGTCATGACCCAGCAGAGAACCCTGACCTTGCGGTAGAGCTCCTCGGCCACGCTCTTGTCCTCATCTGGGGAGCAAAGACAGCGGGAGTCACGGCACAAAGCTGCTGCGCCCACCCCGCCCTGAACTACCCGACCGCGGACCACGGACGGCCCAGCTCAGGTCACAGACGTGCCCGTCATCCATGAGCAGCCCTCCCAGTTCACCACGCACAATGTCGGGCACGTGTGGGTACCGCCACGTCCCTGGAGCTCAGGGAAGGGAGCAGGGTCGGGCCCACAGAGAAGCTGGGGGGCTGCTGTCGGCAAAGTCCTGGATCCAATCTGGAACCACCTCCCCAGGGCGCCCCTGGCCTGCTCTGCCCATCCACAGTGGCCAGCATCCACACGGTGTGTGGCTCCAGCAGGACCAACCCATCGCCAAGATTGTGGGTGGTCTAGGGTGTCTGGACACGCCCAGCCCACAAAACCTGGCTCTCATCGGGGCGGATTTGTCTCTCCTACCCCAGCCGACCAGCCAGCCTCGTCCTAGATGAAGGGCCACCAGGCCCCACCTCAGGAGGTCAGTCAGTGCTCACTGATCCTGAGGAATCCAGGACACGGGATGAACCGTTCCTTCCCATTTAACCAGGCACATGAAGGAGTATGCGTTTCAGGGTTCCAAGGGCTCTCTGGCCACCCTGTGGGTCCTCTGCCTCTCCGTCCTCCCCCAACCAAGAGCCCGTCTCCACTTTAGGTAGCCTGAACCCCCAAACTTCTCATCCGGGAGAGGCCTGGCCCCAGCTTGGGGCCCCCGGGCTCTCCGAGGGCCAAGCCTCTATGGATACCCCAGAACCCTGGGTGATGCCCACAGAACAAAGGGCCCTGAGTGAGCAGAGGCATAAGGAGCAAGGCCTGGGGCCCAGGAAGAGGAAGAAGAGAGGGGCAGGGCAGGGTCAGGAGACCCAAAGTCCCAAAAGCCAGCGAATCACCTGGTTAACAGGTGCTGACTGGCAGGGGCCAGCCACCTGCCCCCTTCCCCTCAGGCTGCCACACCCTGCACGTCCCCTCACCTCTGTGCTGTACGATGTCTGCACCGAAGTCCATCTGGCCTTCGAGGTGCCCGTGGCCGGCGTCCTCCGAGTGCCTGGCGTGCGGATCATTATGGAGAATGTGAGGTTGGGTCTCGGCCGGCTTCTCCAGGAGGATGTGCAGGAGCTGATAGCAAAGGAAGAAGCCCACGACGCAGCCACACAGGAAAGGGAACAGGTTGGGGAGCAGCTTGGCGGCCATCTCCTGGGGGCGCCCCTCTGCAGGGTCGGGGGGCTCATCACCTGCACGGAAGACAGAGGCGCTCAGAGATCCAGATATCAGCGTCCTCGCCCCACCCACCACTGCTCAGGGAGGAGGCAGGCCAGCGACGGTGCAGCCAGATGGAGGGCATCAGAAGGGCCCCCCCCCGGGGCCGAGGGGGAGGGCCTCCACGGGCTCCCCTTCTTAGACATACACAGTGGAGGCTGCATAAGCAGGCAAGAAGACCACAAGCCCTCCCAGCTCATCTGACAAGTGCTGGTGGCCGTGCCCAGGAAGGAGTCTGAGGTCTGCTGCAGGCTTACAAAGCTCTGGTTGGACAAGAACTCCAGGGCATCTGAGCTCACTGGCCTCCCAGTTAACCCCCAGAGCTTGGTCCTGCAGAGAGCAGCACCAGCATGGGAGGCCCCAGAAGTGTGCACTGATAAGTCACTAATTCAGAGGAGGTACAGAAGCAAACAGCCAACCCACATTTATTAAGCACCTACTAGGTGCCAGGAAGGGTGCTAGACATTGAGATACAAAGATAAAAGGGACCATCCCCACCCTTCTAATGGGGGGGCGGGGAATGACGTGGGGTGGGGGTGTGTGTGTGTGTGTGTGTGTGTGTGTGTGTGTGTGTGTGTGTGTGTACAGACACAAAGATCAATGGAATACCAGAGAACCTGGACGACTGAGCCCAGAGACGAGAAACATGGCGGCCAACGTCCCCCTGCTCCTCCTTCACCGTGCTGCTCTCTCATGGCTGGGTGCAGGGTGGGACTGGCAAGGGGTGGATAGGCAACTCCAATGCCAGAATGAGGGCTCCCCATGGCCTTGGCCAGAGCCACTGGGGAAGCAGATGGGGCCTGCCAAAGCTGCCCTGGGCACAGTACTGGTTCAGACTGGTGACTGGTCAGAGGGGAGGGCTGGCCACCAACTGCCCCTGCCTTTCTGGATGATGTCACCAAGCTCCGGGAGGCTGAGGAATGAATGCCAGCGACGGGGACCGCTTGGATCTTCGGGATTTACCTGAGGAACCCTAGTTCTTCCTGTGTCCACGATGGAGCCCCCGGGGCCAGAGGTCCAGACCTCCAGGGTGGTCATGGGTCCAGTACACAGGGAGGGGTCTGTGGCCCCCCAACTCTGAGGTGCCTCCCGAGTCCAGGCACGGGTTGGGCTGGGTTTCCGTCTGTTTGTTTTCAGAAAACAGTGAGATCATTTTGCTGATGTTCACCAACTTCAGGAGAATGCATCACTCCTCCCTCCCCTGGAGGAAAAAGAGTTCCCGGAAATGCTTGTCTGAATTTCTCTGGCCTTTCCTCCTATCACTTCTCTACTCTGCTCACAGGAGGCCTTGAATGCCGGGAGATCGTCTCAGCAAAGCTGCTGACTTTACAGGACCACAAATGAAGGGATCTGCCCACCCAGACCCAATGCTTGTCACTCGCTAGCCCCAGGAGCCACTTGCTTTATTTTTTTTTGTTTTTGGTGAAGCAATCAGGGTTAAGTGACTTGCCCAAGGTCACACAGCTAGTATGTGTCAAGTGTTTGGTCTGAGGCCGCATTTGACCTCAGGTCCTCCTGACTTCAGGGCCGATGCTCTATCCACTGCGCCACCTAGCTGCCCCTAGCCACTCACTTTAGCAGAAACGTCTGGGGAATTCACACTGAAGGCGACTTCTTCCTGTAGTTTCACCACAGGTAAGCCTACTGGCAGCACGGCTGTTGGACCTACCGGGAGCCTTGGTTTCCACATCTGTAAAAGGGGCATCGTAATGGATGCACAAGCTGCCTGCCTCCCAGAGGGACATAGCAAGGACAGCCTTTGTCACTCTTCGGTGGAACGTCCTCATCTGTCTGTCTGCCCTTCTTTGCGTTTGTGTTATACATATGCCGGAATGCTCTGTGAATAACACTTATGCTTGTTACTATGACTATTTTTATAATACGTTATTTTCCCAATTATGTGTTAAAAACCATTTTTAACATTTTTTTAAGTGTTGAATTCCAGATTCTATCCCTCCCTCCCTAAGGCAGTAAGCAATGCGATACAGGTTACACGTGTGCAGTTACATGAAACATCCATGTTGGTTATTTTGTACAGAAAGACTAGGAATGAAGGAGGGAAGGAGGAAAATGGTACGCTTCAGTCTGGACTCAGATGCCAGCGCCTCTTCTGGAGGCGGACGGCATGCCCATGAGTCCTTCGGGACTGATCATCGTGCTGCTAAGAAGAGCTACGTCGTGCGCCTGCCGCGTGCCCCCCCACCCCCATTCTTCATGGCACAATGTGGCTGTCACTGTGTCAGTGGTCTCTGGTTCTGTTCATTTCACTTTGCATCAGTTCACGTAAGTCTTTCCAGTTGCCTTTCTGGCAGAGGATTTGAGGTCCCCTCGGGCACTGCTCTGATACCTGCAGCCCATTGGGCCTATGCTGGATCCACTCAGATCTGCAGTCTCTTCCTCGGCTGGAAGCCCAGCGACGACTCAGCTGGACAGTTTTCACCTGGGCAACTCCAGAGGTACTGCTGGTCATCTGGCAGCAGACTTGACCAGAAGCCGCTGTTCTGGCTGTCCACAGGTGGGGGACAAGCCCGTACCCAACAAGTATAATGTAGGGCAAACTGAGGGAGGAGAATTCCATTCAAGATGATGACCATGGACTGGAGATACCTAGGGATGGTCCCTCAAATGAACTTCATGAGGACGAGACGGGGAAACAGCGGCTGCTCAGGTGGCGGCGGTGGCCTCAAATGACAGAGCGCTCGAGGTGGGGCCCCCCACCCCCGGCACCTAAGACGATGGCTTCCACCCCCAGGATTCTGGACAAACAGCCCCCCCATCCCCCCCTCTGCTGGGCATGTCCTCTGCCTGCTGTCCACGTCCACATTAAACCACAGAGGCCACTGGCCACTCTCCTGGGGTGTCACACAGGGAGGGCGCTGTACCAGCATTTGCTGGACAAAACACACACACACCCAGGTCCAATCAGAGCACACCACTGGACTGGATGGGATGATCCTCCTGAAATCCAGCCTTCGGGGCTTGAGAAACACAAGTGTCACCTGCTCTGGGCAAATCTCAGACCCCACCCACCCTCTCGAACCTGTGGCCATTCTCACAGAGCACTGGGCCTGGAGGCAGGGAAGTGAGTTCAAATCTAGCCCCAGACACTTAGGAGCTGTGTCTTAGACCCTGGGCAAGTCATTTCATTTCTCCCTGCCTCAGTTTCCTCGCCCATAAAATGGGGGTGATAACAGCACCTTCCTCACAAGGTTGTTGTGAGGCTGCATTAGCCCAGTGCCTGGCACCCAGTGGGATCTCAGTAAATGTGTATTCTTTGCTTGCAGGCAGACTGCACTCAGTGCTCCCCAGACCCAACAGAAGCTCCAAGCGGGGCTCCCTGGGCTCTGCCACACCCTGGCCCTGGCTCCCGCCCTCCAAGGAGAGCAGATTGAGAGGTAAGGGAGGGTCCCCGTGGCTCCTGAACCCCAGCGCCTTCATGCCCATGTTCTCGCTGATTCCAGCCCCACTTTGGGGACAGAACCATACTTTCCCCACGGCCCTGCCGAACAGGCTGACCGGCCCAACCTGGCCTTGGTCCTCAGCCCCTGCCTCCAACCAGGCACTGGAGCCCAACCCAACCTCTTTGACATTTCCATCCAGATTCCCATCATCTCCACAAAAGGTCATCATCAGCATCACTGACTTTCCGTGTCAACTTCTCTCCTCCCCAGCCCCAGTCTCCTTGCAAAGCTGGTTGAACCGCAGAGGGCAGAAATTGTCTTAGCTTCAGTCCAGGCTAACTGGAGCCCTGTGGACTAGCCCAGCACGTCCAGTCAGAATCTGAACCCAGGGCCTTTCCCTCTAGAGCCAGGGTCAGCTAGTACCCCACCCCACTCCCACTTTGGGAATCGATCACCAACGTGCCTAAAGGGGATCCACACAGGGGCCTGAGAGAGCCCACCTCACTCTGCCCTGGGCTGCACCCCACTCAATGGCCTTGGCTGGGTGGGGGGGATGGGTCCTTTCCCAGGGCTAGGAGGTCAGCTAGGACTGAGGACACTAACGCCTTCAACACCCCATCTCGTGTTGTCGGGGCGCTCCCACAACAGCCAACACGGTGCCTGAGCGGACGAAGGCCGAGGACCTCGTGATCTGAGAACCCAAAGCAAGGGCCCTGCCGCCTCTGGGGCCTGACTCTTGGGCAGAGGCGCTGGCCGCTGCAGCCTTTCCGTCATGAGGAATGACCACGCTAAGGGGCCGCGCACAGGCTTCTGGGACGTCCTCAACATCCCACTGGTAACAGACACCCACGTGGTAAAACATCACAGCTTCAAGTCAAAATATCTCTGTCCACAGGGGGCTCCCGTCTGCCCCCAAAGGCGAGAGGCGCAGCCCGGCCCACTGGAGGCAGCGGGAAGCCTCGTGGGACCTCAGCAGGCACCGTCAGTCCAGACCCAAGGGCTGGAGCGAGGCGGTGCACGGCGAGGCCTCTCCAGGCCCTCACGGTCCGGTCCTCACCCCCTTCTGAGAATTTGTGGGATTCCCTAAAGCACAGTCCTGCGACTCAGTGACCCTGAGAGGCAGATGGAAACTGGATCAGGAAGCAAAGGGACCTCCCTGCAGGTAGGTCACTGCTCCTCTGCTCCTTATCTGTGAAATGGGTGGAGAAGGAATTGGATTACACTAGGTGCATTCCAGGGCAGGCATGGAGCCCAGCCAAAAGGAAAAGGAAGCAAACCGGGATACAACAGCGTGGCAGCCTCGGCCACCTGCCCAGGAAATGAGGTGGCCCCAGCCAACGTGAGGCCGGCACCACACCAGGCAGGCAACGGCAGGAGGACCCAGGTTCGAGGCCCGAGGCCAGGCGCAGAGCCGTGCAGCTGCTTGGGTCAAATGGGGGAAAAAGGAGGCAGTAGGCCTCCAGCCGCAGGAGGGAGGCGCCACAGACTTCGCTCACAGCGGAGCAGCCCGGGGCCCAGAAAAGGAGCAGCCAGGGGCCCAGAAGTGCCTTCGATCTGCAGCCTGGGGAAGACTGATTAGGGAGCAGCCCTCTGAGCTCTGCCTCTGGGATCAGGGAAGGAAGGGAAGGCCTGCTCGTGCTCAAGCACTGACCCACACAGAACCTCTGGGCTGTGGGTGTAGATCCTGCCTCCACCAGTTAAAGGAGTGGAGTGAGGGCTGGGCCCAACCTGGGAGGGAGGCAAACGCCCCCATGATGTCATTAAAACGGCCATTCCTATAGGCCTGGGCCTTTACACAGGCCCCCACTTACAGCTGAGGAAACTGAGGCAGGCACTTGTTAAGTGACTCACCTGAGGCCACACGACTAGGTGTAGGATGCTGGATTTGAATCCAGATCTTGACTGGAGAACCAGTGCTCTACCTAGTGGAGCCCAGGGTGGGTGGTGATGGCTTCAGTCTCTCAGTGCAGCGCATGCAGCACCAGGATAGGCCACCTCTGGTTCAGTGCCCTGGGGACTCTGGGATGTGGGGCCAGCATCCCTGTGGCCCGAGCCGGCTGGGCATCCGGTGAGCGCTGAGGTGGAAAGGCCCTTCCAGCGAAGCCCAGCCCCCTCCCCCCAACAGATAAGGAACCGGAAGCCCAGGCAAGCCCGTGGTCCCCGAGGTCATGTGTGGCAGAAGCCTCCGGCTTCACCGGCGGTCTCCTCCTAAAGGTCCAGCACCGGCAGCAGCTCCCTCCAGGGAGGGTCTGACCCCCCAGCAGCGAACTTAAGTGCGCCTCCGGCACCTTGCTCCACCCTTTCCTCTAGTTACAGCCCCCCACGGGAAGAGGAAGCCCCCCCCACAACACCAAACCTGGCACTTTTCTAGAGCTTGGCTCCAGCATAGAGGGGAGGGAGGGCAGTCTGGCCATCCCCGCCGGCCCTTCGCTCCCAGAGACCACAGGAGGGACAAAGGGTTACTCACTTCGTGGCCACGCTCGCTGAGCTTCCCGGGGGGGGGGGGGGGGGGACGCACGCAGGGCCTCGCCTGCCCCCCACCCTCTTATCTAGCAGCTGGGCACAAGCCGCAGGTCACGGCCGCTGGTCAGTCCAGCTCCAGCCCCGCCCCTCCCCAAGTCCAAGTCCAAGTCCAAGTCCAAGTCCAAGCCAGGCGGCAGGGACGGGGAGGGAGCCCCTAGGTCAGGGGTCCCGAGGCTGGCGGCTTCCTCCCCCGACCCCGCTCTGCCACGACAGGGCACGGGGCCTCAGTTTACTCCTCTGCAAAACGAGGGCTACGAGGCCGCGAAGACCCAAATGGGGGAGCCCCTCCCCCTCTGCCTTTAAAACCCGCGCGCTCCCAGAGCCCCCGACCCCGAGTCACGCCACCAGGACCCGAGTTCGAGTGCCGCTCCCCCCCGCCCCGCCCGGGTCTGTCCAGCACGCAGCGAGGGGCCTCGGATGCGGGACGCGGGACGCGGGAGGCACCTGCAGCCGCTCGGACCGCGGGCCGGAGACGGACGGCCTGGCAGCGGCCCCGCCGTACCTGAGTCCGGCTCCTGTCATCGCCCTCCACCCGGGCTGCTGCTCTCCGGCCCGACGCCAGGCAGGGTCGCTAGCCCCAGCCGCCCAAGGCCTGCCGGACCTCGCCGAGCCCGCCGGGCCGAGTCGGGCCGTGGCGGAGGGGGGCGGTGGCGCAGGCCGGCCCCGGGACCCGGGCCCCGCCTCTCCCCTCCCCCCTCCCGCCTAGGGCGCAGCCGCCGCGGCCGGCGCTCTGGGTTCTCGGAGCGGGCGCCGCGGGCCGGGCGGGGCGGGCCGGGGCGGGGCCGGCGTGACGCGGAGCTCGAGGATTGGCTGCTGGGCCTCGGAGGCGGGACCTGCGGGCCGCTAGCCGCGCTCGTTCCGCCCCTTCAGGTAGGGGCTGGGGGGAGGGGCGAACGTCACGTGCTCAGGGAGAGGCTGCGGCAGGACTCGGAGGCGGGGGAGGGGGAGGGGGGGGTCCGCGGCGGGAAGGGGGCGGGGCTCCCAGGCTCCGGCCGGATCGGGGGCGCCTGTGCGCCTGCGCCTGAGCGACGGCCGGGGCAACTTTGTATCTACCGGGGCCGCTTGGCTACATTTCACTGAAGGAACCCGCTCGGCCCCGCCCTTTGGAGGGCGCTCGCCTACCGTGGGGCTGAAAGCAGCGCCGAGAGGCCTGGCCCACCCACGAAGCCCCAGGAAGCTCAGGTAGTGCCAGCCCCGTGCCCAGGCCGCAGGAAGGAGCGGGATCCACCAAAGGATGCCTCCCTGGAGACCCCAGATCTAGAGACCCTGGGTCTGCCCATCGGGGGCTTCCTTTCCATCAGCAGTGGGCCGGTGTGCTGGACCAAACATCGAGATTCACTAAGATAGAAAGGAGGTGCTCAAGCTAAAAGTGTTCTTACTCTGTTGAATTCCACAAGCCCATATTAAGCACCCACCGTAATGGAGGCACTATGCCACCAGCTGGGGACACAGAGACAAAAGCCCAGCCCCCAGGAACCTTACATTCTTCTGGGGGTGCAGGGACAGAGTACTAGCAATCACCTTTCTGGAGATGATGACGAGGACTTCCCAAGGTAGGTGGCACCTGAGCCTAGCCTCATTTCATTGAAGGGGAAATAAGAAGAAACCAGTTAACAGAGACAGCGGAGGAGTTCCTGCTTGAAGCCTCCTGGACATTGTTGTTGTTCAGTTGTTTTCAGTGGTGCTGCATGACCCTCACTGGGGTTTTCTTGGCAAAGATACTGAAGTGGTTTGTCATTTCCTTTTCCAACTCATTTTACGGATGAGGAAACTGAAGCAAACAGGGTGAAGTCACTTGCCCTGGGTCACGTAGTAAGTGTCTGAGGCTGGATTGGAACTCAAGAAAAGGAGTCTTTCTGACTTCAGGCCTGGCACTCTATCTACTGCACCACCTAGCTGCAAAATCTGGACTTCAGATACCAGTCCTGTGACAGCAGGGGATATGTACCACTATACTAATGAGGACAGCGACGTCAGGTCATAGGGCAGGGATTTGTCCTTTGGGGTCACCTGGACAGCTGATTTTTTCTGACTTTCATGGAACTTTGCCCATGCAGTTAGAGCAGCTTTACTGGGCAAGTGAAGTTGACCAGGAGGTTTTCACATTTTCAGTCTCCTAAGGTACATAATTACAATGTGTTCCATTTTAGTTTCCTGAATTAATTGGTCACTGTGGCTCTAGCAATTACAGTGAGAAACCCAAATTCATCCAGTGCTTTTGGTCTGACAGGAATTGCTCAAACTAGAGCCAAACACCCACTCCAGCAGAAAAGTCAGTGTTCTAAGTTCCCCAACTTGTGGGCTGAGACTGCCTGTCACAATCTCAAAGGCCCGCCTTACTGTGCCGTGCAATGCCATAGGACTGAGATGGAGCAGCTTGATGGCATAGCTATGATGAAGGCCTCCCTGGGAGATCTCCTCACTCCACAGCCATTGACAAGGAACCTGTCTTCTCCCCCATCCCCACCCCCAACCCCAGCATAAATCCAAGGTTCTAGGGCTATTCAGAGAGAACTATGAAGAGCCCTGGGGAATGTAGGATGGCTGGATAATACTATTCAGTTCTCTGTCTAGAGCTCTGATGCTTCCCTGTGTTTATCAACCAGAGGAATCTTGATTTTATAGAATTTCAGAACCTCAGAGGCATCTAGGCCAATACATATCTGATCAGGAATCCCGCCTACAGCATCCTGGGACAGCAACCATCTAGTCTCTGCATTGTACCTCCCTGCCCTCTAGTTGACTTCCACCCCAGGCAGTCTATTCCCAGAAGGAAGGAAGGAAATAAATAAGCAATTATTTAGTGCCTAATGTGTGCCAAAGCCCACAGACTTGGGAGGTAGGTGCTATTATTATTATTATTCCCATTTTCTGGTTGAGGAAACTGAGGCAGACAAAGGTGAAGTGACTTGCCTAGGGTCAGCCCACTAGTAAGTGTTAGGGTTCCATGAATGGTGGCAAAGGCATGGAGGCTGGAGAAGGGATTCCAAATTCAGGCAAGAACTGCTGGGACAGTGGCTAGAACCTGGACAGTCACCTCTTAGGACTTTGCTTTCTAGTTTTGGTATTTCTTCTCTCTATTCCAAATGGAGGTTTCTTGTTCAGTCATTTTCAGTTGTGTCCAATTCTTTGTGACCTCATTTGGGATTTTTGGGCAGAGATACTGGTTTGCCATTTCCTTCTCCAGCTCATTTGACAGACGAGGAAACTGAGGTAAACATGGTTAGGTGAGTTGCCCAGGGTCACACAGCTAGCAAGTAAGCCTCTGAGGCCAGATTTGAACTCAGGAAAATAAGTTTCTCTCACCTTTCAGGCCCTGTGCTCTATCCATTGGGCTACCTAGCAGTCCCAAATGGAGAGTACCATTAGTCTCAGGGAGACAAGGTGTTTTGTTTTGTCTTACCAGTAGTCTATTTAACCATACCACTTCCATCTTGTACTTGTGAGGTTGATATTTTGAGCCATAGTTTACATTTGTCCCATTAAATTTCACCCTATTTAGTCTGGACCAACAGTCTAGCCCAGGGTTCAGAAAACCATGACCTGGGCAGCTCACCACCTGTTTTTATAAGACTGGCTAACCAATAGTGGTCTTTACGTTTTTTAAACATTGTTTTATTGTATTTTAAAATGCAAAACTCTTCCTTCAAGGGACAGGTGGTACAAAAATAGGTAGGTAGGAGCTAGATTTGACTCAGGAATCCTGCCTTTGCCCACTAGGCGTTTGCTTTGGGTCATCTGCAAAGTTGATAGGGTCCAAGTCTGCCTTTATCTAAGCCACTGTAAAAATGTTTAACAGTTTGGGGCTAAACCCAGATCTCTGGGGCTCTTGGCTATCAACCTAGATGTGAGCTGACCTGAAAGTGCCTGCTCCTCGGTTTGACCGTTTGGACTATTCTGCACTCTCCGAACCATAGGACTGCCCTGGGGTGGGCCCCATGTGGCCCTCTAGATCCTCAAGTGTGACCCTTTGACTGAATCCAAACTTCACAGGATAAATCCCCTTAATAAAAGGATTTGTTCTGTAAAACTTGGACTCAGTCAGAAGGCTGCACCCAAGGACCTGGAAGGCCACATGTGGCCTCGAGGCCACAGGTTCCCCACCCCAAAGGGCCATTCCTTTCTGTGTTTCCCACAAAAAGAGCAGGGAACATTGGTAGGTGGTTTGCTGAAAGGGATGCAAACTGGCCTGCCCACACTTTCCTCTGCCACCAGTTTCATGGCTGTCGGAACAGGAGTTAAGGCTGGTCAGTCAGCAGCTGGATATGAGGGGGCCAGGCTGGCTCTGTCATTAGCCTTCCCTTTCTAGATTCTGGTCACTACCCATCCCTTTCATGACTGGCTCTGGAAATCGGCAAGCGATCCACACGTGGCTCCTGTAGGTTGACCCCAGTCTTCTCCCTTTTGGAAACCAAGGTGCCATCTGCCCTTCTTTGGGCCTGTGGCTCCTTGCCCATCTTCCACGGTCTTTCTAATAGGGCTCTCTAGCCATCTCGTTACCTGTCGCATTCTGATATCTTTTCTTCTCCCTCTGATGCGTTTGGTGCCCCCTTTCAGCATCGTGGCATCTTCGCCAGGTGCTCATCATCAGGTGATTCATGAGCAGTGCCCAGATAAAGATCAGAAACAGAGGAGGGGAGCAGTGTGCCTGGAAGGAGCGTTCCACCGATTAATGCTGGAGAGGAAATGTTTTTGCTTTATTATCCTGCTCTCCCTAATTCTGCTTACACAGTCATGCCTGGGGGTGGAGGTGAATGAGGAAGGGAAAGGGAAAAGACCCCAGAAGGTATGGAGCCATCTTCCGTGGTTCTCACTTCCAGAATCCTGGGATTGTAGAAAATGCCTTTCCCTGAAGTGGGTGTGGTGATTGCTCCTGGTTTCCCATTAGGGATACCTGCCAGAAGGAAATGTCCTTGCCCAAGGTGAGCTGGGGAAATGATCTTTGAGAAACAAACCAAACAACCAGGAACGCTTCTGGTGGGCAGAGTTTGGCAAGACTTTCAGGGTGTTTGGAAAGTGGGTGGGTAAGTCTGTGGTGCTTGCCAGAGTTCAGTGGGAGAAGGGGGAGAGAGAGGCTGGGCAGTGCTTACCACCCAAACCCCAAGTACTCACCAGGACTCAGAGTAGGCGCTGGGGCAGAGGTAGGGGCTGGGGCAGGGGCTGGGGCAGGGGCTGGGGCAAGGGCTGGGGCAGGGCTGGGTTTGGGGCAAGGGCTGGGGCAGGGGCTGGGTTTGGGGCTGGGGCTGCTGCCTAGCAGGGCAGTGAAGAAGCCTTGGCATCAGAACCAGGCTGGTTTTCCCTCCATGGGATCTCCCTTGTCACTGGGGACCCAGTACTCACTTAGGGCCAGAATGAGAATTACAATTTTTCTCTCTGGTTCAACTGTTTTCCCTGACAACCTGGCCAAAGCAGAAAACATTTTCAGATGGAGAAGGAAGACTTCTACTTTGTTT
This sequence comes from Vombatus ursinus, assembly GCF_900497805.2. Lineage (NCBI taxonomy): Eukaryota > Metazoa > Chordata > Mammalia > Diprotodontia > Vombatidae > Vombatus > Vombatus ursinus. The sequence goes on along the minus strand of NW_020946652.1, from coordinate 11,600,568 downwards.
TCAGAGTTCAGGCGGGGAATGGTTTCTGGATCTATAAGAGGCCTGGCCAGCGGTGAATAAAGAAGTGTCCAGCCGGCCTGGTAAGCAAAAGCGCCTCACCATTGCCCACTTATCCTGCAGGTTTTCTTTGTGAGGGCAGGGATGAGGAAGGGTTTTACAATTCCACAATCAATCTCAGTGGGCAAAGGCAAGAATGTTCCCTGTCCTTTCAGAAGGGAAAATAGAACCTGAGCTCTTCTCTGAAGGACTAGAGGGAGATTGGGGAATTGGGGTTCAATAAGCGAGGGCAAAGCAGCTTTTCTCTGCCAAAGGACGGGGAATTGGCATGAGCAAGGGCAGGACTTCTTTCTTTGACTGTCCCAAGAGGGGCTCGGAGCTGGGGTAGTTGGACTGTGTATGTCGTCTATATAACTGTCTCCTGAACCATCAGCTCAGGGACAAGGGAGATTAATTCTGTTTTCTAAAATCCAAGAGACAGAGTTACTTCTTGGCTGGAGGCTACTTCCCAAGGCAGAAAGAGGAGGCTCAGGTCCCGCCTCAGATCCATTAGTGAGGTTGCTTAACCCGTGGCTTTTCTCAAAGACTGAGTTATAGAGAAGGGGGTGACTGGCAGGGCTCGAGGGAGCTTCTGCACGTAGGCTTTCCCTAGGGAACCCCTGAAGTCCTGGCCTCCTTTCCTCCTCTCGATTCTGAGGATGTTCTTCGAGGAGACCCAAGGTTATTGTTGGGGAGGAATAGAGGATGGGAAGATTCAGGAGGAAGAAGGAGGATGGTACCCTGCCACATCTAAGATTCAGTGGAGGGACTGCTGGAAGGGAGAGGCGCGCGTGCATGCACATGCACACACGTACACGCACACACATGCACGCATGTACACACGCATGCACGCACATATACACACGTACACACATGCATGCATATGCACGCACATACACACATGCACACACCCTGTGTTTTGGGGGGTGGTGAGTGCAGCGGGATTCCCTCTAGGTCGCCCCTCAGACAATGGGCCTGACTGTCAAGGTCCACAAGGGGCATGAAGAGTTGGACACAATAGAATGACTGGACCATAATAACCCCTATAGACAGCATGGAGTTAGAAAGAGACCTCTTGGAACCATTTTCTCCTAGCCCCCTGAGAGACTCCTAGAAGCTGCTGGCTGGCCCAGTGAGCCACCCTACCTGAGGCAGTGGGGTTCGAGGGAGAGACCTGAAGCAGCAGGTACCAAGCAGGTCCACCCCCACCCCGACCAGGACTCTCATCTGCCCTGAGACCCTGACAGAGACAGCGCAGGGCCCTGAGCCTTGGGCAGAGTCAGGCTGCCAGCCCAGGGCCCTCAGCATCCTCCCAGGAAGTGCCCCCACGGCTCCTGCAGGGGCTGCAGCCACACCTGCGGAAGACCCAGGAAGGCTAGTTCTGGCCACCAGAGTCCTTGGCCGGGGTGTCAAATGGCTCATCATCAGACACTGATAGGATTTCATCGGCTGACTGCAACCTCTCCATGTGGCTCATAGCTGAAACCTATGATCTGCATGGTGTCCGCCATTAGGAGTGAGCTTCTGGAAAACAAGGAGGGTGGGACTTGTCTGCTTGTACCCTGGTGCTTTGCATACAGTGAGTGCGTGATAAATTCTTTTTTTTCATTCTTTCAAAGGAAGGGGCTGTGGGAACTGGGTGCACAAACAAGGCTTAAAAAGCCCCTCTCCCCATCAGGGGCCTTCCCCTCCCCTCCCCTTCCCCCAGCAGAGACCTCCCCTCCCCCGCCTCAGGAGAGGCCCTCCCCCTCCCCCTCCCCCTCTCCCTCTCCATCTCCATTTCCCTCTCCCCCCTCCCCTCCCATCCCCCACTCCCCTTCCACAGAAGTGAAAAGAAGGGCCATTCACCAGCATCTTTCTCTTCTCCACTTCTCTTCAATTCAAAACCCCTTGGTGCTGATGCAGTTTAGGGGTGTAGGGACCCCAAAATATCAAGGTACAGGGCAGAGTTGTCTGGAAAGAATTCACAGATTCAAGCAGTCTTCCAGTCAGGTGGCAAAAAGTTGCTTATAAGGCTAATAAAGGCAGGGCCATGCTAGAGCTTAGACAGAAAAGAGAGTGAATTGTGTGGCAAGTATGTTGATTGGTGGGGGGGTGGAGAACAAACAGTCTCTGTCCCTTGGGCACAGGCAGCATTTACTACTGGGATGGCCTGGGTGGGGGGTCTTCTGAGGGGTCTGCATGTCTCTGTCTGTAACAAGATAGCCTTGGGAGTTGAAGTGACGTCTGGATTGCATACAGCAACTGTGGGAGTCAGTTATCAGTACAAGACCGTCCTCTTCATACCAGGGAGATTCTCCCGAGGTCAGCTTGTTCCTGAGAAGGGGAGAGAGTTTGCCTCACTGGGTCCTCTCAGGAGTTATTGCAGACATAGGGTCTTTGGACTGTGGTCCAAGCCCCCCATCAGTGCCTTTCTCCATTTTCTCCTCCTTTATAAATTCTAGCGTCTGATGAAGAGAGGTGGCCCTTCTTCGTGTCGACATCCAGGTTGGGCCATCTGCCCAGGCCCCCAGGCATCCTCTCTGTATCGGCTTCCATTCCTCCCCAAGTACCAGCTGCTTCCCTGCTCTTCACAAGCAAGGCCAAGTCTCCCTGAAAGGCACTCGTTAGATGCTACCATCCCCTCAAGCCCTTGACCTGGCTAGAGTCTCACATCCATCGAGGTCCAGCTTCTAGGAAAAGTGGCCACACTTGTCACCTCTACTCTCTCTCCTCTGACTCATTGCTTAGCCCTTTAGAGTCTGGCTTCTGACCTCATTTCTTGACCACCCTCTCCAACATTATCAGTGATCTTTTAATCACCAAAGGTGATGGTCTTTTTCTCGGTCTCCATCCTTCTTGACCTCTGTGAAATGTTTGACCTTCTCTCAAGTCCTGGTTCTCTTCCCACCTGGCTGCCTCGTACTTTCCAGCTGAGTCAAGGTTCCTATCCTGCCCCCCTCCTCTTGATTATTCTCCCAGGGCTCGGTCCTGAGCCATCTTCTCTCTCGGTGATTCTATTACCATCTCTCAGCTGAGGATGCCCAAATCCCAACTCCCATCTAGGCTCTCTTCTGGGTCCAGCCCCACTTCCCCCACTCCCTACAGGACCTTTCAAATGGGCTGTACCCCAAACATCTCAAACCTAACATGTTCCAAACAGGACTCATTATCTTTTCTCCCCAACCAGATCGTCTTCTGGATTTCTCTCTTACTGTCAAAGATCAAGGGTCCTGCCCTCTTGGGTCTCCCAGGTTTGCAGGCTCATTCTCGTTCTTCCCTCCTCACTGGCTCTCCTTGATATGTCAAGGCAGTAGCTGAATGGTCACCATTCTTACCTCCGTAACATCCTCTTCTCTCCATTCACATAAGAGCAAACATTTTCGAGTGCTTTAAGATTTGCAAAGTGTCATACAAGTGTTATGTCATTCAGTCCTCACGACAACCCCTTTTACAGATGAGGAAACTGAAGCAAACGGGGGTAAAGTGACTTTCCCAGGGTCACACGGCTAGTAAGTGTCTGGGGCTGAATTTGAACTCAGGTCTTCCTGACCAACCTACCTTCTATCCCCTGTGCAACATCTCAGTTCAGCCTGCTACCTTTCCCCTGGACTATTGTAACAGCCTCCCTGCTGATCCCACTGCGCTGTCTCTTTCCTCCCCACCCCATCCTCTCCATAGCCGCTAGAGGAACTTGCCTAAAGGTCAGGTTCCCTGTCAGTAGACTCCAGGGGCTCCCAAGTGCCTCTAGACTCAGATAAAGCTTCCCGTTAGACCATTAGTCTTCCACACCTGGTCCTAGCTGACCTTTCCAGCCTTGTTACACATTCATTTCCTTTCTCTAATTTCAGCTGCCTTTACTCTCTCTCCTCCCCTCCCCCCTGTCTGTCCTCCCCAGAGGATCCTTGGTCCTGGGCTCCATGATGGAATCTCCAGCTTCTTCCCAAGTTAATCTCAAGATTCACCTTCTACCCGAGGGCTTTTCAATTCCCCGCCTTTAAATTACCCCATATTTCTGTCATCTCTCTTCGATTTCTGTGTCCCTGTGTCCACGTTGTCTCCGCCAGCTGAATGTAAGCCTTGAGGGCAAGGACAGTTTCCCTTTGGCCAGGAAGAGCAGTATGCTGCCAGCCCCTGAGCACAGGTAAGTGTTCTTTCAACCAGCTCATTTACCCTGGGTTTCTACTCGCTCTTAGGCACTTAGAACCCAAGATTCTTTCTCTTAGAGAAAACAGAAGTCAAGAAGGGTCGAAGGCACAGAACCTCCTTTCCGCGTTCTTCTGTGGAAGCAGACCCTCTACCCCAGCACCGCTCTCCTTTCCCCCATGTTGGCTGGAGCAGGTCTACGCTGTCAGACACCAGCCTCCTGCCTCCACCACTCACTGGCTGGGCCCCTGAGGCAAGTCACTGGACCCTGTTCAAAGGGGGCCATGCTGCTGGCCTAGACAGACTTCAGACTGGCTTCAGTCACATAACGTTTGTAAAGCAATAGATGAATCCTAAATGTCTAACACGCTGTAGAAACGTTGATTACTTGTGTACCGAGGAGTTATGATGATGATTATTAATAGTGGTGGAGGTGGGTGCCTAACCCTCATCCTAACCCCATCTGAAGCCCCCAGGCAGCCGGCCCAGGCTGAGGCCCCGCATGGTCAGCACCCACGTATGGGACAGCTCCTGAGCCCCACTGAGATTTTACTAAGCCACCCGGAAAGGACACTGTTTAGTCAAAGCCAAGATCTTCATTGAATGAAACACCATAACAAATTTAGTGACAGGAATATTTCCCCATAACCGTAGGGTTTCCCCACCTCACCACGGGGGTGGGGGGCAGGTGTGCCCAAGAAAGCCCATGGAGGGGCTTGTCTAGAGCCAGGGAACATCTGGCCAGGGCAGCTCACACCTCAGTGGTGACTCTGGGGACCCTGGTGATGTCATCGCTGTCCATAGATGGCTCTCTGCTGCCATCTGCTGGGCCTCAGTCACACCCCCCCGCCCCAATCTCCTGTTCTTGGCTACCATTTGCTGGGAGCAGTAAGCCTTTCTAGAAAACGGTGGGTTTGTGTGAGGGTTGAGTGTGTATGTGTGTGTGTGTGTGTGTGTATGCTGGAGCCAGCTCTGGAACCAATTGTTACATTTCCAGTGTGAACAGTGTGAATAAATCTACAAATGCTTCAAATTAGACTTAACTTATTGTTTGGGTGATTGTCTAGACTGAACAAAGTGATGGAGATAATGAAAATAATGCAGATAAAACTGAAAAGAATGCCTTGTGTACATTTTTTTTTTCTTGAAGAGCTAGTTGTTAAGCATTTGCCAGCATACCCCTGGATTCCAGGTTCTTTTTTCTTAAACAAATTTTTATTGGTTTCTTACATTTTTATACCACCTACAATCTGCCATGGGTCCCTCTTCCTGACTCTCTCAGCCATTCCATAAAACAGATTTTTCAAGAAAAAAGCAAAGCAGAGGAGGAGAAAAAGCAGGAAGCCTGCCAGATGGCTCTCGGCTCCCCAGAAGAGTGGGAGAGGGACCTCCTCCCCTCCCTTGGCGCTGAGCTTTCTGCTTTCCTTGGGTGGTTTTGTGATTGTTGTGGTCACTGGGTTGACTGGTTCCTTGGCTGTCCTTACTTCATTTTGCATCAGTTCATGTAAATCTTTACACATGTTTTACCGCACAGTAATATTCCACTTATTCAGTGTCAGTCAGTCAAATAAACATTTATTAAGCACCTACTGTGTGCCAAGTACGGGTGCTAAGTGCTAGGAATCCAAAGAAAGACAAAAGCCAGTCCCTGCCCTCGGGGAGCTCCCATTCCACCCGGAGACAACAAACAAAGTAGCCCCTTGGCAAAGCTCTATCTACAGAGCCCACAGGCAATATCAATGGAGGAAAGTCCTCGGATTTCCAGCGATCAGCCAAGGCTTCCCGTGGAAGGGGTGATTTTAGCCTCCCTCCTTCTGACCCTCTCCTCGCCTCCTGTTTCCCTTCCGCCTCCTTGGCTCCCTGTTCTCTGGACCCCAAGAGCACATTGCCTTGAGTTCCATCACAAGAGGAAAGGAAACATGTGAACTCAGAAATAATGCAGCCCATAAAGAGACTGGTTATGGAACAGTGCTCAAGGCCGTGAATCAAACTTGGGAACAGCCTCAGCAAAGCTCTGGTGCAAGGTTTCCTGAATGTCCGGCAAGCTCATTCTAGTTTCCGTGGAGATGACCATGGCCTGGGAGGAAAAGAGGAAGAGACAGAGAATGGAGGGATAGAAACTAGACGTGGAAAAGCTTGGTGGAAGTAGGACCCCAATGCCTCCTGCTCTCAGCCAAGGAAGATGGCGGGGGGGGGGCTCCCAGGTGACAGCATGAAACTCTGGGTACATTTGAGAGAAAGGCCAGAAGGGCGGAGCAGCCACAGGAGCTCTCCCGGGACGGGCTGTTGTCATTGTAGACCAGCTAGGAGAGGGGAGAATGGGGAAAATCCTTAGAAACATAAGGGGGGAAAAGAACAATTGTGATTGTTTACATTCTGCATTTCTTTCACAATATTATAATTAAAACAATGACTGCCATTTATCTGGCATTTTAAAGTAAGGACAGGAAAGTGACTCTATTTCTCAGGTGAATCCGTGTGGAAGATAAAGAGGTAGTCAGAAATTCAGGAATACCCAGGTTCAAATCCTGCCTCAGGCATTTTGTGGCCTCTCTCTAAGAACAGAAGGTGCCAGCCTGCCTTGGTAGAGGGGGCATCCTGGTTCAAGAGTTCTCTAGACCAACGAAGCCTCAGATCTGGCCCTACCTTTATCCAGTCTTCAATAAGCCAAGCACATATGTCCAGCCTTCATCTAGAATCCCAAATGAAGCTTGGGGAACACAATGAAGAATGAAATGAAGTCCTGAAGTTAAGGGGCTACAGAAGTAACTAAGACTAAAAGAAAACAGCAAATCAGGAAATGCCCTTGTTGTGAATCCAGAGACAGGGGCTGGAACTGGGAGACAAATGGCACCTCGGTGGCTTCTAAGGAACTGGGGTCAACTTTGAAGGCCACACCCAGCCACCACTGGGTAAATTGTTCAAGGAGATGAGTGAACAGTTTACAAAAGGGTGGGGGGAAGGGGGGGACCCATGTTCAACGATTCACTTCGGTGCCAGTATTTTCCTAGGCACTCAGCTAGACTGTGGAGATGCCAAGACAAAAACAAAGCAGTGTCTGCAGTCCAGAAACTTCCTTTTAAAGGGGAGGGGACATAGAGATACAGAATACTTAAGAAGGAATTGAGAGAGTTCATGATATCCTAAACAGTTTCTTAAAACGTAGAAGTTCACTGATGACCAGAGAAATGCCAGCTTTGAAGTTTCATGTCCCAGTCACCAATGTTGCAAAAGTAATTAAAGGTGACCCAAGTCAATTCTGGTGGGGACCTATAGAAAAGGCTCTTTTCACCCATTGCTGGTGGCACGGTCCATCTGTGGACTCCCTGGGCCATGGAAAACAATCAACCTCTTCGATCCAACAGCCACGTGAATGGGAAGATACTCTGAGCGTCACCACAAATGAAAAGATAGATCTCGTGGAAAACTAATATTGTGTTTAATTGCAAAGAACTGAAAGAACCCTGGAGGTTCAATAGTTGGTGAGTGGCTGTGAAACTGAAAATTATTATTCCTACATATTAACATTTTAAACATGATGAAAATAAATACATTTGGAAATCTATTAAATTAGTCTGAATCAGAAACACACTTCCCACCTGGCTGCACTCGTTTGGTTGGACTTCTCCATCAGTGCCCAGGAGCCCCATCACCTTGCAAAGTCCCATCAGCCTTGATGCTCACATGACATGGGTCCCATCTGCCCTGGGATTCCCCTGATTGGAAGGCGGACTGGAGAGCTCCTCCCCAAATCTGCACACAGGTACCTTCTCTCCTCCGACACCCCCACCACTTCGAGGCTTCCTTTTAGTTCTTCCCCTATTAGACTATAAGCTTCTTGAGGGCACAGACTCTTTCTTTTTCACATTTGTATGCCCGGAGTTTAGCCCTGTGCCTGGCACATAGTAGGTGCTTAATAAATATTTATTGGCTGACTGACTGGTTTTGACCACGTGAAAGGAAAATTGCTCGTTTAAATAAAGGAATGAACAAAGAAGGGGGAAAGGAAGGAGATACAGGGGGAATTACTACTACACTTTCATGAACATATTGAATGCAGAAATTGGTTTTAATTGTGTATACATTTTTTGTTTACTTGTTAAAAGTTTAAAATGGGATGCCTATCAATTGGTTATTCTGTGTTCTCTTCCTTCTACCTGTTTCCCTTGCGTTCAGAGTTTTTCTTTCCAGGCCTTGCTCTCCAGGCCGAACTAATCTGCTCTATCCCAGCAGGAGAATTTTGTATTGAGACTTTGCCTTCCCAATGCCCAGTGCTTTGCTTTCTCTGGGTAAATAAGCGATGCTTTGTGGTCTGAAAGACACCTTCTGGCTCAGGCTGCTGCAAACAGAGCCTCCAGAGCGTGAAGGAGCGTGCTGGCTGGCGTCCCAATGGCCCGCAGTGATGTTTGATCCATCACACCACCAAAGTCAACAGAAGTCCAGGGAAATGAGTGGAGGCGGGTGGGGGCAGTCATCTCAGGGCTCAGCCGTTTACTGCCCCTTCCCCGGGCCTGCCCGAGGCCCATCCTTCTGCCAAGGCAGAGACTAGCAGCCTGGGTAGGCTTTCCAGGTGGTCCACTGGGATAACAGAGCCCTGGCCAAGTCGGCCATTGTGGTTTGTAACGGTGGTATGGGGACACGTGACAGAGGAAAGGGTGGGAAGAGAGAGGCTGCCCGGGGGCTCCCGTACGTGGGCCCAGGCCACTGAAGCTGCGGCTGCTCCAGAGTCGGGGCGGGGGGCTGAGCCCTACTCCGCTGCGCTCCTGTGCCCTTGAGCCCTCAGCGCTGACTGGGCATCTCTGCTGGCGGCTGGACGCACCCGTGCTGCAGAGTGGGGCTTCTTCAATAGACCTTTTGAGAGTCTGCTAAAGCCTAGGCACCCCTTCTCAGAACCATGTTTTTACTCGAATAAAATAAAATGCATAGGATCACAGAAGAAACTAAATGTATTGCAATAAAGATCATTTTTTTCCCACCCAAGTTCACAGACTCCCTGAAACAGACCCTAGATTCAGAACTCTGGCCTTTGGTGGTCATTATGAGTTGCTTGGGCCAATGCATTGGATCATCTGGTGGTCCTGCATCTGAGCATGATTGTCTTTGAAGATGGGGGGCCTGGTCCTCAGAGAGCAGCCATGCCGGCCGTCTCTGGGGCCTTCCAGAGGCACGTCCCCTGCCCAGTCTCCTGGCATAGCCTTGTCTCTGTGCTGCAGTAAGACACCAGAGGAAAGCAGTGGTGGAACGTCGGGCTGGATTACTAAAGGCGGAGAGGTTCAGAGTGAGCCCAGGGCTCTGCACTCACCTCCCACTCACCTCCTTCCCAGCCCACCCCCAACCTTGATTAAAACTGATCTCCCAAGGTTAGTGATGACCTCACCAGCTAAATCAGGGGCCTCTTTTCTGTTCCACTTCCACACTGGCTCTTGGTGTGGTTTCAGACACAGTTAACTGGCTCCTTCCCATGGCCAGCCCTCGCTTGGCCCCTGTGTGTCTGCTCTGACTTGGTTCTCCTGGGGCACCAATTCCTCCTGCTCAGTCTTTTGGACTGGATCATGGCCCATCTCCAGGTCCCGAGGTCAGATGTTCCCCCAGCTCGGTCCTGAGCCCACTTTTCTTCTTCCTCTCTATCTCTGTCTTTTTGTTTGTGTCTCTCTGTCTCTGTCTCTATATCTGTCTCAGTCTCTAGTCTCTGTGTCTCTGTCTCTCTCGTCTCTGTCTCTGACTCTTTCTCTGTCTTTGTCTCTGTCTCTTTGTCTTGTCTCTGTGTCTCTGTCTCTCTCTTTGTCTCTGTCTCTTTGTCTCTTCTCTGTGTCTCTGTCTGTCCTCTCTCTTCGGTCTGACTGAAGAGAGTCTGACAGGGACCTCTGCATGCTGCACTGCAGTTTGTCCGAGGTCTGTCCCTGCAGAGTTGTCCATATTTTGGCCCTCAGCCCCAGGGCCTCCTCCCCCCTTCCCACTCATTGTCCTCTCCTCCCTTCCTGTCTCAGGCCTCAGGCCTCACCACCACTGAACTTGCTCTTTCAAAGGTCACGCAAAGTGAGAGACTGATGAGAATAGTTTTTGGAAATGCTGGAGATCCCCCTTATGAGCCAGCCCTGGAAAGACTTCTCTTGTCTGTGGCTGTTGGGCTCATCCCAGGGCCTCTGATGTTTTCGGGAGCAGAGCCTGGGTTCCCAGGAATGCTCAGCATGGAAAGGGTTAAGCTCAGGGGTGGGAGTGCTCCCTGGCACCTGGCATGGGGCTCTGTTTGCTTTTCTATGAGTGCCCAGGAAGAGGGAGGCAGAACTTCCTGCTTGCCTGCCCCTCAGGTAACAATTGTGTAGCAGAGGGAGTGTTGGGGCAGCCGGGAGGGGTGCCCGCAGAGGCAGGATTCCAGTTTGGGATTTATTTCCTGAAAGTCCTCATATCTGCTGAAGCTGACCTTCTGGGCATCTAGGGGAATGGCATGAAGTCATGGGCTCCCAGCCCTGCCATCTCACACTCCTCATGTACCCTTGCTGACAAGCCCAGCACCAACTCTGTCTCCATGACTGGCCCTCGTCTGGACGGGGGGCTCAGCCCAGAACCTGTTTATCCTCCCGAGAGGGTAGCCACCTGAAAGCTACCAACTCCTCAGACTTTGGGGGGATGTTCGGCAAGCGGAGGAGGTCCCCAGCAGTACAGGATGTGGGGTCTTTGGGTCACCCTTCCTGTACGTAAAGCCAGTGCTGGAGACATTCACGGGGGGGGGGGGGGAGACAAGGGTGCTGCCCAGGGTAGCCCTGGGACCTTCCCCCTACAGGGGAGTTCTGCCATTCACAGAGAGCGGAAGCCACAGCCACAGAGGGGAGGAGCCCCTGAGGCCCCCTGAGAGTGCTCAGAGAGAAGCAGCCGTCCCTGTCCTGTGGGTCCTCTGGAAGTCCTGGGCAGCCAGGGGAGAGGACGAGGGGCCTCCCCGTCATGGGGTCGCTGCCAGCAGAAGCCGAGGTCCTCGGGGGGAAGGGAGCCAGCCTCTGCCCTGGCGATCTCGGTCTGCAGCAGCCTCGGCTGGGGCTGAGGGCGCCGGCCTCTCATCTTCACCAGGTTATTAGCTGGTGCCTCTGCTGGGTTAAGGCCCCGCAAGGGTTGTTGTCTAGAGGGCAGTTTGTCCAGGTAGGGCTTGAAATGCGCATTTGCCAGGAGGGCAGAGTGAGGAGGGGGCCAGGGCTGTCAGGCAGAGAAGTGATGTATGCCAGAGACGAGGTGCCCTTGCCCCATGGCACTGGAGAGGGCCTTGCCCCTCCATCTGGGCGGCCAGCCTCGGTTTGGCCTCAGCTCAGACTCCTCCTTTCTCAGCCCCTTCCCAGCCCAGGCCTGCCTGGCTCCGTCTGGTGTCTAGTTTCCTCACCTGCATTTTGAGTTGCCTTCCTTGCCTGAAGAGGCTGTCTCCCTCTAATCATGGGCCTAGCCTGGCCTGGCTCCGCCCTAAAAGGCAAGGATTTGGTTGGCTGGGCTCAGGCCCAAACCCGAAACCATCCCCTTCCTTTACTCCCCAGACCTCTGGGCTCACACATGGGCTCAGATGCTCCCTGCCCACCTGGCCAGCAGTCTTACCTTGCTGCCACCTGAGTGTTCAGGGCTAGCCAGTCTGCAGGAGAGTTCTCAGCCTCAGGTGAGAAGCAAAGAGCCCCAGAAGCTAGGGGGAGTAGCCACTCCCCTTCCCCCTCCCGTGCAGCCAGGTGAGGCCCCTGGGCCCTGATGGCTTGGTCCAGCATCCCCCCCAGGGCCTCCCTCCAGTGGTCACTGGCCATCTGAGGGATGCTCCTGGTGGAGGCGAGGCTTGTCCTTGCAGGCTTCCTGCCACCTGACTGTAGCTACCTTTGAATGGGTCATGGCCACCTAATGGCAGGTGCTGCAGTAATGGGCTTTGTCCAGGAAGGATCCCGCAGTGGACAGAGGGAGCTCGGAGAGAACCAGGAAAGAGTCCCTTTCCCAAGCTGATGCACACCCGGTTGGCTAGCTGAGGCAAGGGCCAGGAGCTGGGTCAGACAATAAACCTAAGCCTGTCCTCTGAGGCCAGAAGCTGAGGCCACACCTGTCCGGGATGAAGCATCAGATGTTGCCAGCCTGCCCAAGGTTATCTGGGACCCTGAAGCCAGGAGACTTCCATTGGGTTGTGAATGAAGATGGAGCAGGTGGGTCCTTCTGGATACTCTTGTGCCCCCAACTTTGTGCATATGTATGTGTGTGAGTCAGCGTGTAAGTGTGAGTGTGTGAGTGTGAGTGTGTGTGAGTGTATGAGAGTGTGAATGTGAATGTGAGTGTGTGTGAATGTGCGAGTGTGGTGTGTGAGTGTGTGTGTGGTGTGTGTGAGTGTATAAAAATGAGTATGAGAGTTGTGAATGTGAGTGTGAGAGTGTGTGTAAGTGTGAGCATGAGCATGTGAGAGAGTGTGTGAGTGTGAGTGTGTGTGGTATGAGTGTGAGTGTATAAAATGAGTATGAGAGTTGTGAATGTGAATGTGTGTGTGTGAGTATGTGTGGTATGAGAGTATGTGAGTGTATGAGAGTGAGTGTGAGAGTGTGTGAGAATGAGTGTGAGTGTGAGAGTGAGTGTGAGTGTGTGTGGTGTGAGAAAGTGTATGGGTGTGTGAGAGTCAGTGGGAGAATGTGTGAATGTGAATGTGAGTGTGTATGAGTGTGAGTGTGTGTGAGAGTGAGAGTATGTGAGAGTAAGTGTGAGAATGTAAGAGTGAGAGTGTGTGAGGATCAGTGAGTGTGAGTGAGTGTGAGTGTGAGAGTTTGAATGTGAATGTGTGTATGAGTGTGAGAGTGTGTGAATGTGAGTGTGGGAGTATATGAGTGTGTGTGTGGTGCGTGAGTAAGGGGGGCTGCCCTCACAGCTTGCTCTTCCTGGGGAGCCATGGTCCACATTTGTCTCCCAGCTGGAGGGCACTGTACAGGCTGGCATCTGCCACTAGAGGAAGGGGGGGCCATGATGTTGCCCCCTCCCTGATTCTCCCCAGGATCACTTCCCCTCCAAGGGGGCCCACCTCTTTGGTCCACCTGTTCCTGACCCTTGAAAAAGCATTTCTAAGCCACCAGGTTTTCCAGGTGCCATCTTAGGTACAGCAGAAGTACGGATGGGTATGGGGTGGGTGTGGTGCTCGTGGGGTACCCCGGCGGCTCCCTGCCTCTCTGGTGGTAGCTGCCACCAAAATGCCTCCTCAGATCCAGGAGAGCCCTCTGTGGCCCAGAGAGGGGAGGCCCTGTGGCAGAGGTCTGGGGATCTGTGGGTGGGCGCTGTAGAACACAGACATTCCACCGGGCGGGACAGGCATCCTGATGGCCAACATCAGTGAGGCCTGGAGCCAATATCTGCCCTGTCCCGAGGGCCCTAAGGCAGAGCTCCCTTCCCAGTACCAGGGCTTTGGGGAGGCAGAGACGCATGTCCCCCTTTCCCTGGCTGGCATTCACCAATTCAGCCAGCGGGGTCTCAGTAACCAGGCCAGCGGCTTGAGTCCTTTTGGCATTTCTGGCAGAAGAGGTGCCTCTGGCCCCCCACTGTCCCAACAGAGCCCTTGAACCTGGTCAAGCAAAAGTGAGGTGGTCAGGACACTGCAGGGGGGGGGGGCAAGGGACAAAGCAGCTAAAACGACCCTGGGGCAGAGGCCTGGCTGCCACAGCCTCGTCAAAACCACTCAGGCTTTTTAAAAGAAAAGGCTTGGCCAGTAGGAGGGAGACCATGGTGGGTGTGGGCTGTGCTAGGCCAGGTAGGAGCCTGGGCCTGGCTCTGGGGGAGGCTGCAGTCTGGCCCAGGGAGAGGAAGCAGGACTGAACGTGGCCCAGAAGCTGAGGCTGAGGCCAGGAGTGTGGGCCTGCTCCAGCTACCACAAGGGCTCTGGCTCCCCACCCCTGCTGAGGTGAGGTCAGCAGAGCCTTGGCAAAGTGCTGCCTAGGAAAGAGGTTCCTGCTGGGGCTTCTGCCCAAACTTGGCGGGCTGTGTGGCCTCCTCTTAGCATCTGGAAGGCAGAAATCAGGCCCAGAGGTGGGAGCATTTCTGCCGATATTTGAACCTCCCTGGCTAGAGGAGGGAGGGTTTCTTTCCAGGTTCTGGGGAGGTCATCTGTCCACCAGCAGTTGCAGAATCTCAGCCCCAGGGGCCCTTCAGTGGCCTCTAGTCCACCTAGACTTGACCGAGTATCCCCTGTGCCCCCACCCCGGGTGGTCCCCGACCTTCTGGCTCAGCCTAATTCTACTGCTTGAAGCCTCCAGGGAGGGGTCCTGCCCATCCCCCAGGGCAGCCCAGCCACTTAGGACCCAGGTTTGCCTTTTCACAGGGCACCGCCCCCCGCCCCCGCACGTGCCCACCCCTCCTGTTTCCATTCAGCTTCTGGGACCAAGCAGGGCAAGTGGAACCTCTCCTTCAAATACCTAAAGGCGGTATTGGTCCTCATTGACCTGAACTCCTGATGAGCCCCTGGCCTCCAGACCTGCTGAATGGGTGTTCTTGGGCAAGTCATTTAACTGCCCTAGGCCTCCGCTTCCTCAACTGCAAAATGAGCACTGGGTGCCCCCGCCTTCTCTTCCCGCCCCAGGAGGACTCAAGGCAGCTCCTGGGGGTCGCCTGGGCTGGGCTACGGGGGCAAATAGCAGGCACTGTGGAGGCTCTGAAAGGCCGTGGCGTCTGCCCACTCTCCGAGTCATCCTGTCCAAAGTGGAATCGGTGACCTGCCTCCAAGGTGCTGGGCTGCCCCGGCCTCCATGATGCTCTTGTTCTCACAGGTGCCTCAGCTCAGCCGCCCAACAGGGCTAGGCCTCCCCTTCCCATCGGCTGCCGTGTCCTGTGGAGCCCTCCATTACTCACTCTCTCATTCTCTCTCTCTGTCTCTCTCTCAGTGTCTCTATCTCTGTCTCTCTCTCTCTGTCTCTCACTTCTTCCTCTCTTCCTTATCCCCACCCTCTTCTTTCTTTCCTGCTACAGCTGCCTGAGGTCAGGCCCTCCTCACAGAGTGGTCCTGCCCTGAACTCTCATTCCCCATACTTTCTTTTCTGCCCCTACAATCTTTCCAAAGAGTCCCCCCGGACACCTGACCCTTCTGTTTAAAAACAAAAACAGCCTGCAGAAGCTTGCTAAATAAAGGCTAAGTGCCTTAACCTCATCTCACTGTCCCTCATCCTCTGCCAGTCTGGTATCTTTGTTCAAGCTCTTCCTCTGGTCCGAGATGGATGGGTCAGGGGTGGGGGGTGGATGCCTGTGGAAATACACCCCCCCCCAGGTGGATGAGCAGCCCTCCCAGAGGTGCTGGTCCTCCCTGAACTAGGTGGGCTCCCATTCAGGCCAGGCGGGATGAGGAATGCTCAAGACCTAATTCTGAAGATACACACACAAAAGGAAACAATGCCAATGCTGGAAAAATGGGATTTGTCTGGAGAAACCAATGTGGATGCACAGGGAGCTCACCAACCAATCATGTCAAGGCGCCCCCTAATGGAGAGCCCTGCGGATCCAGATTTGGCTCCATTTAACAGGTGTCGAATGCCTCTGATAAGATGAAGGCACACATTCTGCTACAACCTTTCCGGTCTGTATGGCCACCTCTCTGGGCTCTACTTTCTTCTTCTCTAGGGGCAGTAGGGTGGCTGTTTAAGGGGGCAGGGGGTGGACTGACTGGCCTCTCAGATCTCTTCCAGAGCTTTCTCTCTCCTTTTATTTGCGGTCGCCCCAGGATAGGGAGGGATCATTAATGTGCTGGATGGGTGGGGCAGCCCCCAAAGAGAACTCCAGGGGCTGGAAGGAAGGCTGATCTAATGGGGTCATATTTAATTGGGATCACTCTCCACTTGGGTTAAAAATCACCCAGAAGTACAGGGTGGAACAGGGGAGCCATTTCAATAGCGATGTGGTAAAGGGGGCTGGGGGCTGGGCAGGGAGTCAGAAGAGCTGGGTTCCAATTCTCCCTTTTGGGCAATTGCTTCCCCTTGCTGGCTTCAGTTTTCTCACCTGTAAAATGATGAGCGAGATTGACCTCTAGGGGCCCTTTGGGCTCCCAATCTGACACTCTGGTCTGGGGGGTGGGGGTGGAATCTGTGGCCTCAAGGCCATATGTGGCTCTCTCGGTCCTCAAGCGCAGCCTTTTATTAAGAGGATTTGTTCTATAAAACTTGGACTCAGTCAAAGGGCTGCACTTGAGGACTTAGAGGGCCACATGTGGCTCAAGGCTGCCGGCTCCCCGCCCCTGCCTAGGGGATCTGATGGGGGCAATGCAGCTTCTGATCATTACTGGGGGGGAGGAGGACCCCAAGCTCTCTGTCCCAGGCCTGACCCACAATAAACCCATAGACCTATTTGTTTAGTTTGCTCTCAGAGGGCCGATACGGAGAGCAGTCTTAGAGGCAAATGTTGGCATGATGTGGTGCTTGAAAGACATTGAATGTACTGTCTGGGAAGAGAGTGAGTTCCTGGTCACTGGAGGTGTTCTGGCCAAGGCTGGCTGACCACTCCTTAGGCAGAGGGGGCTTCTGGCTGTTGTATGGACTGGACTGGAGGCTACTGAGACCCCCTCAGCTCTCAGCTTCCGCGCTTCTTTCTCCCTCCCTGCTCTCCTTCTTGCCCAAACTCGGCTTTTCCTGGTGTGATTGGGTAATTCAGGGGCCAGGTGTGATGTGGCGCCAGCCCTCCAAGCCTCTCAGATCATCTTCACTAGGGAGTGAATGAACGGGCTGTGCTCCTGGTGATCCCTGAGGCAGGGGTGCCCCCTTGTGGCATTGGTGAGAAGGAAGCGGGAGCCCAGCCCTGGGTTTTGTAGCCCTCTGGGGTCTCCAAGTTACAAAGGTGCCAGAATGAAAAGACGTAGGGGGTTCCCACTGAAAGAACTTCCCGGGGTACAGCCCTCTGGAGGGCTGTCCAGACTGCCAGAGCAAGCCAACTTCAATCTAATGGACAAGAGACAGAGATGGAGAGAAAGTAACAGAGACAAAAGTGAGACACACACACAGACAGAGGCAGAGACAGAGACAGAGAGTGACAGAGAGACAAGAGAGAGAGAGACAGAGACAGAGAGAAAGAGACAGACACACATACAGGGAGTAGCGACATAAAGACTGAGACAGAGAGAGAAAAAGAGACAGAGTTAGAGAGACAGAGAAAGAGAGATAGAGAGGCAGTTAGAGAGACAGTCAGAGAAGGACAGAGACAGACACAGAAAGTAGACATAGACAGAGCCACACATACCAGGCACCAACTTCTGCCAACATTTCTTGGTGGGATTTTCCAAGTACAGAAAGCTAGGGAGAAGTCGACATGCGCCCAGGCACCCTCCCAAGCAGTCCCAGGCTTCCCCACCCACAGAGCTGCAACCAAGCTCGGTTCCCAGGCCAGTGGGCAGTGGCCTGGAGGCTGAAAGGGCCCGAGCGTCCCCAGCTGACCATGGCTGCTCTCTTCAAGGCTCTGGCAGACCTGAGGATTTGGTGGCAGTCACTTCTAAAAGTTTCCTATGAGGCATGAGCTCTCGCGATCCTTCTAACAAGCCTGTGAGGGAGGATCTGCAGGCCTCAGCTTCTTCATCTGTAGGATGGGACAGCTGGGCAGAGGCAGAGACAGAACGCCAATCTTCAGGTGTTCCTGACCCCCACCCCTGCCTTGCCAGGAGCCTCTTCAGCAGGGATCCCTGGACTGAAGGTGTATGGGGAAGGGGGACAAGCCTGGAAAGGTAGGAGGGGGAGGGCTATGGAGGGCCTTGAACACCCACAGAGGGTTTTGTGTTTGCTCCCGGAGGCAATAGGGAGCCATGGGAGGTTACTGAGTCAGGGGCTGCCACGGTCAGACTGTGTGTGTGTTAGGAGAATCCCTTTGGTGGTGGACTGGAGGATGGACGAGAGGGGAGAGACGAGGCAGGCAGGACCCCCCCTCCCCGCAGCCACTGCAATGATGCAGGCGTAAGGTGGTGAGGATCTGTCCCAGGAGGGCAGCGGGGTCACAGGAGACAACGGGGCCCATGGAGAGATGCTGCAGATGACCGGTTCCCAGGAGAAGTGGTGGAACATTTGCTGGCAGAGGGACAGCAGGGGCCAGGGCTACCCTGTGGACCATCAGCAGGCCCCACACACCTCCGGGCTGTGCCAAGAGGGCTGCTGCACGGTCTTCGTCCTCCGGAGGACCCCATGGCTGGGAGCCCCACTGGCGGGACAGCTCACTGCAAGGCCATCGATCACACACCCAGGTAGCGGCCTGGCTGGGGGACCCAGGAGGGCAGGACCTGCCTTTGCTTTTCTGTCGTATCAATTTGGTTTTGCTTTTAGGGAAGAGATGGCTACACGCGGATGAGCTTTTGTAGGCCAGAATAGTAGGAGCCGAGGCATGGCCGCACTGCCCATGCTAGGACCTGTCAAAGGCCGTGTGGGCGAGGCAGCAGCCGAGGCCTGGGGAGCGACCTGCTTGACCCAGTCCCCCAGCGGCTGAGACCAGGATTCATCTATCTGCTCTGCACACTCAGAGGTGACCTTGGCAAGACAAGCTCTGTGGAGAAGCTGCCTGCTCTTGCCAGAGATTAGAAAGGCTCAGGGGGTCAGTGTATCCCCAGGTCTGGGGAGGAACACTTGTCATGCTGTTCTCTTCTCAGCAAGAATCCCTCTGTGACAACTGGTTGGTGTTAACTGTTTAAATGAAATCAGGCTTGTGATATATGATTGGGATGGAATACTATTGTGCTCTGAGAAATGATGAGCAGGATGCTGTCAGAACAACCTGGAAAGACTCACAGGAACTGATGCAGAGTGAGGTGAGCAGAACCAGGAAAATGCTGTACAAAGCAACAACCATGTTGTGCCATGATTAACCATGAACCAGTTAGCTCCTGTCAATTCTGAAGGGACCGAAGTGCTCTCTGCCCCCAGGAAGAGAGCTGAAGGAGTCTGAATGCAGACCCAAGCAGATGTTTTCACTTTATTTTTCTTGTTTGTTTGCTTTTTGGTCTGTGTTTTCTTTTACAACATGACTACTAGAGAAATATTTTTGCCTGACTGCACATACCTAACCTAGATCAAATTGCTTGCCTTCTCAATGAGTGGAGAGGGGAACGAGGGAGGGAGAGAATTTGGAACTCAAAATTAAAAAAGAAAACAATGGTATTGTTTTTAAAAGTAATTGTGAAAATAAAATAATTTAAAAATGAAATTGGGCACCAACACACCTAATAGTGTCTCAAGTCCATAAAAACAGAATCATCCCAACTCCTCGGTGACAGACCTAAAACCCTGATGGGGAGATGAAGGCGACAGAACTCCAGAGACCTGACCTACTTGTGTACATGTGGGCTAGAAAAGTAAGTCCAGAGCCTGGCTATATGAAAATTCTTTTTTTTTTTTTTGGCTAGGCAATTGGGGTTAAGTGACTTGCCCAGGGTCACACAGCTAGTAAGCATCAAGTGTCTGAGGCTGGATTTGAACTCAGGTCCTCCTGACTCCAGGGCTGTTGCTCTATCCATTGCGCCACCTAGCTGCCGCTTACATGAAAATTCTGTGTCTTATCCCCAATGCAGAGCAAAGATCAAGCCTGTGAATCTGGACCTGATGATTCCCTGGGCACAACTGAGTTAAGCCAATGGTGTCATGAGAAAAGAGGCTTGGGATGAAGGCCCCCCACCTGCTCCTGAGGAAGCAGTACAGGGAAGGTGTTAACTAAGGGAAAGTCCTGACCAGGAGGAAGCACTTGCTAAACCCTCACTATGTGCCAGGGGCTGTGCTAAGCACTTTCCAAATGTCTCCTTGGATCCTCTCAACAGCCATGGAAGGTAGAGCTGTTATTGTCATCTCATTTTACATTTGAGGAAACTGAGAAGACAGTGACCTACCCAGGGCTACACAGCTAGTAAGTGTCTGAGGCCGGATTTGAACTCAAGTCTTCCTGACTCCAGGCCTAGCGTGCCACCCATAGCACCACCCGGCTGCCTAGAGGCCTAGAGACTATGCCCAAAGGAAAGTCTGACCATCCAAGAGGAAGGGGCAATTGTTCTGTTTGCCTGGGGCCGCTCCAAGTGGTGAGGGCATCCGATCAGATGGGGCACTGCCCTCGGCAGCCTCCTTCCGACGTGGCCCGGGGGGCATTAATGCCTGTTCTCGAGCCCCATCTCTCCATCTAGATCACAATCAACACGAGATACTTTGTCTGAGGCTTTCTTTGCTGACTTCCAGGCAAGCCCCACGGGGAGGGAGCATTTGCTCAGCCCATAACTCATCAGTCTGGCCTGACCCGCGCCATCAGAAGCTGCACTGCCTTGTTCTTTTCTCGATCCAGCTTTCTGCCCAGCTGCCAAAGCCCAGGGGAACCAGCAAATAGGGGAAACCGGGTACTAGGGTCAAAATGATGGGACCCTGGGGAGAAGGGAGTGCTCCAGCTTAGACTCTGTGATTGAGGAGGACGGGCAGCCCAGACCTAGGCTGAGATGAAAGCAAGAAGTGAAGGGAACCCATTCCAAAGCATTCGGAGACAGGAGACCTAGAATTCTATAAGCAGAACCAGGCCCAAGGGATGGGAAAACACGAGAATGAGACTGTGAAGGCCCAGAGAGAAATGAGGGGGCACCTGGAGGGATGGGCACGAATGGGCAGAGAGCTCAGGGTCTGCTGTCCTAAGAGAAGATGGAAACACTGACATCAGGTCCCTTGGAGGTTTAATGATTGGTTGGACCCAGAGAACCATGGTGTGTCCCCTTGGAAGGAAGGCTCTAGCAGTGGGCCACGGGTCTCTCTCCTCAACATGAACCTTGTCAGTGTTTGCATGAAGGCATGCTGATCAAATTTTCAGATAGCCTGAATATGGTCCAGTCTGCTGACATGGCAAAATGCCACAAAGGAAGGGTCCCCAAGCATCCGGCCCCAGCATTCCCAAGGCTTGATCTCAGGGATGGCCCCCCCCTTCTGTTCGAGAGGTGGGGGTCTGGAGAGACAGAGGATTGGTGGCTTTGGGCTTCCCCTCTGAGGCAGAAACAGAGTGCTAATGGGCTTGGAGGCCAAGGGCCTGGGTTCGAGTCAGCCCTGACATTTGGCAGGTGTCATTTAAAAGAGGCCTATTTAGGGGGCAGCTAGGTGGCACAGTGGATAGAGTACTGGCCCTGGATTCAGGAGAACCTGAGTTCAAATCCAGCCTCAGACACACAGCACTTACCAGCTGTGTGACCCCGGGCAAGTCACTTAACCCCATTGCCTAGAACAAAAAAAAAGGGGGGGGGCTATTTGCTCATCTCTCACATGGTGATATCGATGCTGTCACGGGAGGGGCATGGTCAGCTGTAATTCATGGCATCAAGAGCTGGGAACAGCTCAGTAATCACCACCTCCTCCTCCAGAGAGCAGACAGGCTGCCAACATGGTGCCAAACCATCTATTAACACCTACTATGGGTCAGGGGCATTGCCAGGATGGAAGAGGGGTGCCAGGACCGAAGGAGCAACAGTCCCTGCCCTCCAGGGTGTGCCCAGCGACAGGCAGCTGCCCCTGGGGGAGGGGCCCAGCAGCGGCTGGACCAATCTTCATACAAAGAAGGTTCTGTCTCACGGGGGTGGGGGGTCTGCCTGAGGACCTCCAGGGAGGAGGATGAGGAGGAGGGGTGGGGGACGTCCAGCTTCTGCATGAAGACCC
The DNA here is from genome assembly GCF_900497805.2 of Vombatus ursinus. Taxonomy (NCBI): domain Eukaryota; kingdom Metazoa; phylum Chordata; class Mammalia; order Diprotodontia; family Vombatidae; genus Vombatus; species Vombatus ursinus. The sequence goes on along the minus strand of NW_020946652.1, from coordinate 11,578,813 downwards.
CCCAGTAAGGAGGAGGGGGAGGTGGGGAGGTGTGTCCAGCCTCTTCCTGACGACCACCCCTCCCCCCCAGGAAGAGGAGGAGGAGGAGGAGGAGGAGGAATGGGGATGTCCAGGCTCTGCACGAAGACCCCCCAGGGAGGAGGAAGGGGAGGTGTGGGGGGGTATCCAGCCTCCACCACCTCTGCTACCACTGCGCAGCCCCAGTTTCAGCAGCTGGACAGTTCTCAGTGATCTCTATCAGGCCCCAATCTGGAGCTACTCGCTGCCTCTTTCCCGTCCCCTCCTCTGCCCCCAGCCTTCTTTTCTTCAGTCCAGACACACCCCGATTCTTCATCAGACCCTCCCAGGATGACCCTCAGTCCTCCAGGGCAGGTGGGATCCACCCCTTAATCATCTACCGCAGTCCACAGTGATTTTAGGGCTTTGGGCCCTTCTCGCTTTGCCCCGTGCCGTCCCTTGGACACCCTCTGAGCTTGTGGTCCACTAGGACCCCCAGATCATTTCTAGAACTGATGACCTCTAAGCCCCGCCCCCTTCTACTTGTGAAAGCCATTATTTGCACCCAAGGGTTATGAACTGCGCCAGCCATCCTCGTCCAAGCCACTGGTCAGTGCGTCACACCCCCCACGGCTAAGAACAGAGCCCTGTGGCACTCCACTGGAGACCTAGGCGCAAGGGAGAATTCCCTGGGGAATTACTGGAGACACTTTGCCTCCAATCCAGGTCAAGGAGGCTTGTGGCGCAAGTGGCCTCTCGAAGGCCCACCCACACTTCCGGCTACGCATGCGCGCCTTCAGAGTGGGCGGGGCCGAGCGGCGAGCAGCGCCTCCTTTACGTCATCTCCCCTTGCCGGAAGCGCGCTCCCTCGCAGCCTCCTCCACGTGGGCCCCGGTATTGCATCAGATCTCGGCGGGCAGCGGGAGGGGAGGACAGGGCGGAGAAGGGGGTAGGGGCCTGACCTGGCGAAGGAGGGTGGGGCGGCCCCCCCCCCCCCCCCCCCCCCCCCCCGGCCGCTCCTCGCCTTCCCCCGCCCCGGCCCTGGGATCCAGACCCAGCGGCCCCCTCCCGTCGCCCGCGCAGTCTTGACAAGCTCCGTCATCAGGGGTAAACTGAGGCCCCGCCATGTGCGGCATCTGGGCGCTGTTTGGCAGCGACGAGAGCCTGCCGGCGCAATGCCTGAGCGCCATGAGGATCGCCCACCGGGGCCCCGACGCCTTCCGCTTCGAAAATGTGCGCGGCTTCACCAACTGCTGCTTCGGCTTTCACCGGCTGGCCGTGGTGGACCCCGTGTCCGGCATGCAGCCCCTCCGTCTGCAGAAGTTCCCCTCCCTGTGGCTGTGCTACAACGGCGAGATCTACAACCACCGGCAGGTGAGGAACCGGGGCAGGGGGCCGGACACATTCCCTCACACTGGGAGCGGGGTGGGGGGCTGGGGGCACTTGCCATCGCGCCTTCGGCTCGAACTCGGAGGGGGAGGGGGTCCCGGCTTCATTTCTGCTTTTGGCATCCCAGTTCTTCCCGTCCTCTGGGCTCCCCACTCTTTCCCCTGAGTGTCCAATATGGTACCAAGGCCTGTCCATTTCACCTCCGCTACGTCTGTGATCGATTTCACTGCCTGTACATCTCTGGTCAATTTCACCTGTCCTGCATCTCTGGTCAGTTTCGCCTCCTCTACATCTCTGGTCAATTTCGCCTCCTCTACATCTCTGGTCAATTTCACCTGTCTGGCATCTCTGATCAATTTCACCCGTCAGGCATCTCTGGTCAGTTTCGCCTCCTCTACATCTCTGGTCAATTTCACCTGTC
>NW_020946652.1:11561548-11576996 GCF_900497805.2 Vombatus ursinus | reverse complement strand
TCACCTGGCAGGCATCTCTGGTCAATTTCGCCTCCTCTACATCTCTGGTCAATTTCACCGCCCTTGCTCTCTCTCTCTTTCAAAAACACCCCTTTTTCTCTGCTCTGACCCTGCGGTGGAGGTGGGGGGAAGAGGCATCCCCGCTGCGGACCTTCTTCACCTCAAGCCTGGACTGTTGCTGTAGCTGCTGCTGGTGAGGGTTGGGGGTGCGGGGGGGGGGGGGCGGGCTCGGTGTCTTCCTGCCTCAAGCCTTTCCCCATTCAGCCACTAAATAATTTTCCTAAAATGTGGGTCTGAGCATGTCACGTTCCTGTTCCATAAACTGCAGTGGTTTCCTCTCGCCCCTGGGAAAAAAATACCAAATGCTCCGCTTGGCACTCAAGCCCTTTGTCAAACCTGTTCCCCCCTCCCCTTCCTTTCTAATCTTCTCACACCTCACTGCTGACTCGTCTTCTTCGATCCAGTGACCGAGGCCTCCTGGCTGTTCCAAGAACCAGTTCCTCCTTCTCTCCGTCTCGCCATTCTCTCCGGCTGTCCTCCATGCCTGGAAAGCCCTCCTTCCTTTCGGAGGACTCCTGATCTCCCTGGTTTCCTTCAAGCCCACCTTCTGGAAGTCTTAGCCAACCCCCGTAATTCCAGTGCCTTCCTTCCCTTCTCTTCTTTCCCATTTGTCCTATCTTTGCTTGCTTTGTACCTAACTGTTGCGTGGGCTTCCTCTGTTAGATTGTGACCTCCTTGAGGGTAGGGCTGTCTTATGCCTTGTTTTGTATCTAGGGAGCTTCTCACTCTTCATTGAATTGAATTTGGCTAGCAGCCCACGGTGGGCTGATTGAACGGACCCCCCAGGGCATTTGCTTTGGCTCTGGCTTTGCCTGGGTCGTACCTTATGCTTCACCCTTAGCTTCCGGCCCCCCTTAGTCACTAAGACAGATTGGTTTCATCAGCGTCTCCCACACTCGGGTCTTGCAGGCATACGCCCCTGCCCCGCCCCCTTCTTGGCCCAATCACAGGTGCTCACTTAGCACTTCTCTGGGGCCCTAAGTGCAGCTCCCGGGCTGTTTCCCTGCCTCTTTGTTCTCTGCTGTGGGACTGGGAAGCTTCTGGGTGCAGCCTGTCCTAGCCCCTTCCTCCCCTCCCTCCTTCCTTCCTTCTCCCTCCCCTCATCTCTTGTCCCTCCTTCTTCTTTCTCTCTCCCCGTTTCTCCCTTTCCCCTCCCCTTCCCCTGCTCTCTTTCTCCCCTCCTCTCCTTCCTTCTCCTCTCCCTCCCCTCTCCTCCCTTTCCTTCTCTCCTTCTCCTTCCCCTTCCCTCTCTTTCCCACTCCTCACCAACTCTACCCTTCCCCTGCTGTCTCCCTCCCCTTTCCTTCCTTCTCCTCTCCTCTCCCCCTCCCTCATTTCCCCTCTCCTTCCCTCCTCTCCTCTTCCTTCCTTCTCTCCCCCTTCCCTTCTTGTCCGCTCCCCTCCCCAGTATCCTCCCCTCAGAAATGGCTGAGTTGGATTGGTTGGACCCCTCCCCAGACTTAGGGCAGAGGACTGTGCCCAAGGTGGCTCCTGGAGGCACCGAGGATGCCTCCTCTTTCCTTGGCTGCCATGCATGGATTGTGCTGGGCTGTAGGGGAGGCATGGGAGGGCTGGTGCCAGGACGCATGGGCAGGGTGGAGGCGCAGACCGGAGCCCTCGGGAAGAGAGGAGGGGACAAGCATTTATGTGACACCTCCGGAGTACCAGGGATACAAAGGCAGATGGCGCTGACCATGCACTCAGCCCCTCTGCCAAACAGCTTACACAACAACCCTGCAGAGCTGGTGCTGGTTTTACATATGTCCATATTACGGTTGGGCACAATGAGGCACACAAAGGCGTGACTCGCCCAGGGTCACCCAGGTGGTTAAGGAGCCAAGGCCTCCTGACTCCAGCTGTCGTGGGACCCCATGGTCTTGAGTGGAAGCGACGTGTGCCGGCGAAGGGAGGGTAGGCGCAGGGTGGCTCAGAGAGCCTCTGTGGCTCCAGACTTCCTGTTCACTGGTGGCCTGGCCCGGAGCTGGTGATGCATGGCCCGCTGCAGCCAGCTCCTGCTCTGGGGTCTCCAGCCTGTGTCCCCCAGTCTGGGCAGGTGGCACCATGGACCCTGGTCAGGGATGGGGGGAGGAGGAGAGTGTAGACCAGCCTTGTTTCCAGAAGCCAGGACTGGCAGACACTGGGGACCGAGCCTCACCCCGTGTCTGATTTCCCCCCTCAGCTACAGAAGCACTTTGGGTTTGAGTACCAGACGCAGGTCGATGGGGAGATCCTCCTCCATCTTTACAACAGAGGTGGCATCGAGCAGACGGCCCCCATGCTGGACGGTGTGTTCGCCTTCATCCTGCTGGACACTGCCAACCGCAAGGTGTTCCTGGGCAGGGACACGTTCGGCGTCCGACCGCTGTTTAAAGTGCTGACGGATGAAGGATTTCTGGCCGTGTGCTCAGAAGCCAAAGGTAGAATTGGGACGCGGAAATGATGGCGGCCTGGATCTGGTCATTTAGCTCATGGACGTGAGCATGTGCGTGCATGCCTGCATGAGCCTGCATGTATGTGTGCATGTGCGTGCTTTGTACACGTATGTGTGCGCATGGGGAGAGGGTCTGATATGCCCCATTTGAGGGAGGGCCCACTAGGCCCCCTCAGAGGGTACAGGAAGGTAGGTGCCCAGATGCCACCAGCCACGTTCCTCAAGGCAAGGCTGACACCCGGAGCCTCCCAGTGTGGCCCAGGCCGGACGTGGGCTCTCTTGGCCCCTCAGATCCCCGTGAACCCAGGGTGGGGCCGTCCTGCGCTCACCCCTTATTAGCTAGTCCAGAGAACCGGGATCAGAGGCAGCTCGGTGGCTCAGTGGGCAGCGTTCAGCGTTTGGGACAAATCAAAGGATTTGACACCTCAAGTTTAGTGGGTCTGAGTGTCTTCTGTTTACACTTGGAGCAGGTGGGCTGAAGGTGTGGGCCTGGCCCATCCAGCTCAGCGAGGGTCCTGACTGCCAGACCTCTGGGGGGGGGTGTCCTGACCACTGGACCTCTAGGAAGAGGGGTTCTGACCGTCAGACCTCAGGGGGGTTTCCTGACCACTGGACTTCTGGGAGGGGGAAGGGGCGTTCTGACTGTCAGACCTCTGGGGGAGGTGTCCTGACTGCCGGACCTGGGGGGTGGGGGTGGTCCTTTCTTGTCAGGTATCACTCTGTTCAGCTGTGTGAGTCTGAACAAGGCCTAGGTGTGGCCCCACCAGCCTGGCCCCTGCTGGCACAAGCCTCTTCCTCCATGAAGAGAGTGCATGCATTCAGGTGCCACCTTATAGTGGGCGTGGGTTCCAGGAGTCCCACTGCCCTCTGTTCTGTCAGGCCACAGTGGGTCCTCTAGCTCTGGGAGTGTCATTTCAGGAAGGGCACCACGGGGAAGCTGGCACATCTAGGGCAGGGCTCCCCAGTGTGTCCAGGGGTGACCCTGGGCCAGATGCTGCTGCTTTCAGGACCTTCCCATTCCGAGGGCCCGGGGCTGGCCCTGGCCCAGGGTAGGCAGGAGCCTTGCTGGGTGTGAAGGCTATAGCCATGTAACCCACCCAGACCAAATAAATGTGCGGCCTTCACTGGCACAAGAAAGGCAGAGCCCGCTGGTCTTGGCAGGCACCGTGTGTTCCAAACCCAGAGCAGGAGCACAGGGTCCCTTGGCTTGGCTCCTGGCCAGAAGGGGCAGCAGCCTCGGGCCGATGGGCCCATAGCCCCATAAATCCAAATGAAAACCTAATGAGGGGGAGCTTCCTGCCCCCCCCACCGCCCCACTCCAGTGTCTGGGGCACCTGCTGCCTGGAGCTGAGGCCCACAGGACTTGGCATGGACAACTCCAGGCAGACAGCCAGCTCTGGTGGCCCGTATCAGCAGGGGCCATGTGGTGTTGGGATGGGGTAGGAGGAGCAGGTGTGGCCTTCTTACCCTGGCTGGGGGGCCCCGTGAGGGCAGGCCACCCAGGACGTGGCAGGGGGAGGCTGCTCTGGATCAAGCGTGGTTCCATACCACCCCTGTCCTGCCTCTGAAGGGTTGCTTCATCTCACCGATGAGTAAACTGAGGCTTGGGGGGGTCGTGACATGCCCGTGAGAGCAGCAGGGTCAGGCTTTATGCCCAGTGCTCTGACTCCCCGCCCCGCTAGCTGGGGTCGATGTCCGCCATCCCTCTCCCTCTCCCTGCGATACTGAGGGGAAAGCCGCGGAGGCGCAGAGTAGGGGAGAGCCTTGCCTGGGGCCCAGGGCCAGCAAGCCACAGAGCCAGGATTCGCATGTGGCTCCTCTGGTTCACACGTGTCCCTTGGTGGGGTGTCACACTTTGTAAGTGAGGAAACAGAGACAGAGAGAGCTTGGGGAGCACCACCAAAGTCACACCAGATAGTTAGTGGCTGAGCCCGGCCGGGCTTGCCAGCATCTTGGTGCAGGGATTTGGGGTCCTGCTCAGCTAGAAGAGTCCTCAGAGGTCATCGAACCATTTGACTGATGGGGAAACTGAGGCTCGGAGAGGGTACCAGCTTGTCGGTGTCAGTGTTTTCTGGTTTCGAGCCCAGCTCTCTCCACTCCCTTCTGTGGCCTCTGGCTTGAGCTGGGAGCCCATTGTGCCTAGGGCTGTGGGCATTAGGGTTCCCTGGCCCCGAGTCTCACCTGCAGAGCTGCCATAGCAGAGCTTTGTCCGAGCCTGGGCCCTGTGGTGGCCATCTTTATGCTGGGGGCCGTGCTCCTACCGTCTGAAGGTCCCGGCTTTCCGGGCCTTTGGGATCTGGGCTGCTGAGGGTGGTCCAAGGAGCACTCAGTGCGCCCCACTACATGCCAGGGGGGCGGGCTAAACATCAATGCCACCTGCCTGCTGCTGTCCCAGGGTGCCGGCACGGAGGCACAGTGGTGCGCGCTCCGAGAGTCGGGCGGCAGGGCCAGGACATCGCAGGCATGTCCATCCTTCCGTATCCCTGCACCCGCAGGCCTGGTCGACCTGAAGCACCCCACGGCTCCCCACCTTCAGATCGACCCCTTCCCTCCCGGCCATTATGAAGTCCTGGACCTGAAGACCAGTGGGAAGGTGGCATCTGTGGAGATGGTGAAGTTTCACAGCTGCAAGGACCTGCCCCTCCACACCCTCTATGACCCGCTGGAGAAGCTGTCCTCAGGTAACTGAGGCAGCCTGGGGAGGGGGACTGAGCACGGCCCCTGTGGGGGAGGGGGGGGGCTAGGCACGGCCCCTGAGGGGGGGGGGGAGGGGGCTGGGCGTGGCCCCGCGGGGGGGGGGGACCGGGGGCTGGGTGCGGCCCCTCTGGGGGAAGGGGCTGCCACCCTTCTGCCCTGTTCCCAGGCTTTGATCTCCAAGTGGTGAAGGGTAACATCAGACTGCTCTTTGACCACGCCGTGCGGAAGCGCTTGATGACTGACCGCAGGATCGGCTGCCTCCTGTCAGGTGAAGAGCAGGGGAGGGGAGGGCTGCGGGGAGAGGCACGCTGATGGGGGGCCGCCGGGCGGAGCTGACCTGGTGCAGAGCTGACCTGGTGCGGCTGGGGCCGAAGGCCGGACCCTGCCGCCAGCGCCCAGGCTGCTGTGGGCAGAGCCGGTCTCTGCCTCCCCCTCCCCCTCCCCCCAGAGGAGCTCCCGGGGCAGCCCCCCACCCCCCAGCATCTCCACTGGGTTAGTGCAGGACCTGCTCGGGTCTCCCTGAAGCCAGTCTCTCCCTGGATGCTGGTGGCTGCCAAACTGACCTTCCCAAAGCGCGAGTCTGACCCCGGGGGCTCAACAAGCATCTTCCCGCTGCCTTTCACTTAGAAGCTGGCTCCTCTCCTTGTGGCTTGAAGCCTTTGGCAGCCTGGCTCCAGCCAGGGCCAGGGCTCTGGGGAAAGCACAAATCCCTTCTCAGAATAAGGCCTTAAATGTGCAAAGTGAAAAGCATTTCCCGCTGAAAACTGACTGGAGCAGACCGAGCCCCACCCCCGCCGGGCCTCCTGCCTCCTGTGGCTTCCCTCCTAACCTCCTTTGCACCTTCCTCAGAAAGCTGACCCCAAGTCTTCTCCATCCCGTGGCTTCCCACAGGCAGACTGACAGACCTGCGCTCTCCTTTTCATCATTTCCTATGTTTGTGTGCTTGGTTCCCCCATTTGACAGGGAGCTCCCTGAGGGCAGGGAGCAGCTTTTGCTCACTTTCTGCTTAGAGCACTTCTCCGAACATAGTAGGCGCTTAGTACATGCTTCTCTGAGGGAGGCTCTGGCCCGCCCCGCTCTTCTGCTCTGTGCTTTTCCCTCTGTGGCTCTGCCCCAGTCCCTCCCATCTCTGTCCCCTCTGGGCCCTCCCCTCCCCCACCTCATTCCCACAGTCGGCCAGCTCATCACTCATGCTCACTTCCTCAGGTGGTCTGGATTCTAGCTTGGTGGCCGCCACGCTCCTGAAGCAGCTGAAGGAAGCAGGAGTCTCCTACCCACTCCAGACATTCGCCATCGGCATGGAAGACAGCCCAGATCTGTTGGCTGCTCGGAAGGTCAGCGCCCTGAGCCTGGGCACGTCGGCTGTGGGGTTGGCGAGGACCTTGGGCAGGGAGAGCGAGGCCTGGGGCTGGGCTGGGGGAGCATCTGGGAGACTGGGCTTGGGAAAGCCCCCTTCTAATAGAAGGGAAGCCCCTTCCCCCTCCTCCCCTCCCCCTCCCCCTGCTCCTCCCCCTCCCCTCCTTTTGCCAGGCATGGCCTGGGGGGTGGGGGGTGGGGTGGGGTGACCTCCTTCAGTTCAGATTGGCCCTGTAGGTGACAGTAGGCTTAGGAAGCAGTGTGGGTGTGGGGGGAGTCAGGAGGGGGTGATTTGACCTGGGGCAGAGGGCTGTGGAGGAGGGATTGGCTTATTCACTTTGTCCCCAAGGCCCGAGCCAGGAGTGGTGGGGGGTCTGAGAAACCTTCCTGAAGCTGTGGGCTCCTCCAGAGGGCCCTGGGCTGCGAGCTGGGGGGCACGGGGTGCCCTCGGACTCAGGCAGGAGGGTCGGCTGCTGCGGTGGAGAGGAGGTGCAGAAACCCCCGGGTTTCCCCCCAGCCCCCAGGCATCCGGCATCCTCTCTGATCCAGGTGGCGGCTCATATTGGGAGCGAGCACCATGAGGTCCTCTTCAGTTCGGAGGAGGGCATCCAGGCCCTGGACGAAGTCATCTTCAGCCTGGAGACGTATGACATCACAACTGTCCGAGCGTCCGTTGGTGAGACGGCTGCACAGAATAAGTGAATGGCTGTCAAAACCATGGGTGGCGGGCTGCCCCGGCCACGGAGTTCTGCCCCTGGGCCGCCTTGGCAGTTGGGTTGGCTATCCAGGGCAGGGCACCTCTGTCACCCCGGCAGCTGCCAGGTGCCCCCCAGAAGGCGCGTGGCCACAATTCTGTGGCTTGATTGGGGGCCGCTGGGATCCTCTCATGTGGGTGCTCATCAGCCGTCTGCTGGCTCAGGTTGTAGCCTGGCCAGGGGTGGAAGGTGGGGGGGCTGGCCCTCCAGCCACCCCGTGGTGCCCAAAGGCACAGGAGGCAAGGTCTCACAGAGGGGTGTGACTCAACTGGATGGAACGGAGCCCGAGTCTTTAACGATGGGAGGCTGTTAGGAAGGCCCTGACAGTGCAGCCCCGCAGTGCACATACACCACAACGAAGGTGGATGTGGGGATTGCCGTGAGTGAGCGCAGGGAGCAGGCTGACGTCCCCCCTGGGATGGGCCCTGGGCACAGGCTCTAGGGTGCAGCTGCGGCCCCGCCCCCCCCCCCAGGCGACCTGGTTCTCCTCTCTCTGCAGGCATGTATCTGGTTTCTAAGTACATCCGGAAGAACACGGACAGCGTGGTTGTCTTCTCCGGAGAAGGTTCTGATGAGCTCACTCAGGGTTATATTTATTTTCACCAGGTAAACCTACCTGTCCTAAGCCCTGCTCAGGACCCTTGGGTCAGCGTTTTGGCATAGGGGCGGGGGGACCAGACCCAGGATTTCATGAGTGTAGGAAACTCCTAGGTCAGGAAACTCCCTCTGCCAATGCAGGTCCGCACCCTCTGTGCCACTGAAAGACCTGGAATGTTGCCTGAAAGCACTGAGAGGTGCAGTGACTTGCCCAGGGTCACCTGGCCAGTAGGTATCCGGTAGGACTTGAACCCAGATCTCCCTGGGCTTGATCAGGCCACATAATTCCCTTCTTCAGGTTCAGGATGAGGGTGGAAAATCTGTCAGCTGGCTTGTGGCCTTATCTTGCCCTGGTGTGTGTGGTAATTGAGGGCTCCATGTTGTGGGAAAAAGAAAAGATGTCCGTGGCCCTCGGTGGCTGAGCACGGGGAGCCCCTGGTACACGAGGGCTCTCGCTGGGTCATCTGGATGTTCGCCCCTCGAGTCAAAAGGGCGTTTTCTGAAGGAGAAGGCGGTAGCAGGGCCGGCCCCTCGTGGGCAAGCGCTCACGTGTCTGGCGCCTCTGTGTTTGCTGGCCACAGGCGCCGTCCGCCGAGGACGCCCAGGAGGAGAGCGAGAGGCTTCTGAAGGAGCTCTATCTCTTTGACGTCCTGCGTGCCGACCGCACCACAGCCGCGCACGGGTAACCCACGCTGGGGAGGGCCGCGGCTCTGGGGTGAGAACAGACCAAACCCGCTGAACTGGGCAGAGCTCTGGGGCAGCCGGCCTTAGAAAGGCTGCCCCAGGCGCCGCCGCCGGGGGTCCGCACCTGCCAATGAGGGTCCCCTGTGGGAGGGGCTCCTGGGACACCAGAGGCCAGCGTCGGCAGAGCCCTCTGGCTGCTTGTAGGGATGACCAGCGTCAGGTAGCAATCAGACCTGAGCCCAAACCCATGTACCTCTGACTGACTCCCGGTACCGCCTCCTGGCCTGTCTGCCACACCTTCATCAAATCTCCTTTGGGAAGCAGTCAGGTTAAGTGACTTGCCCAGGGTCATGTAGCTAGTAAATGTCTGTGGCTGGATTTGAACTTGGGGCCCCCTGACTCCAGGGCCTGTGCTCTATCCATGAAGCCACCTAGCTGCTGCAGCTCATAGGTCTTAATGGCAAAACAGTTGTCCTGTAAAGTCCCTGCAGAAATGTGCTTGGGGACGGGGCTGCTCTTTTCCAGTGCCAGTAACGGGGGAGGTCTGGCTGTGTGCCTGGGCATGCAGGGATGGGAGGCCTTGGCTGGGTCAGTAGGAGAAGGCCAACCCTGAGAGGTTCTGGAGCCCTACTGTGTGCAAGACAAAAGGGAACCATTTCCTGCCTCAGGGGGCACCTGTGTCCTGGGGAGAGACAAGATACCTAGACAGACAGGACGAGAACGTGATGAATGCCCGGGCCATTAGTATTCTTACCCGAGTTGTTCCTCTGCCCTGGTGGAGGAGAGACCTGCCAGGAGGTTTCCCTGGCTGCTGGCGCCCTGCGTGCACACAGTAGGTGCCTCGTTCATGCTTTCAGCCTGCATGGCGTTCTCCACTGTGACTGCCACTTGTCCCCAGTTGCAGTTCAAGGCCAGGAACAGAGCCCACCTCCCAGATCCCCAGGGCAGGTGTTCTGTGTAAGCCCACTCAGGTGAACTGGAGTGGGTCAGGGACGGGAGGCTCTGTGCGGGCTGGGGTCCATTGACCTGCCCGCTCGTGCCACAGGCAGCCGCCGCCCTCCTTGGCCTTCTCCTCAGCAGAGGGCTGAGTACAGTCAGAGACTGATCAGTGGGGTCCCGGGAGGGCTCGGAGGCCGGTGGGGGTGGCGGAGCACCCTCATTCCCCACTTCCCCCTTCTCTCTCCAGCCTAGAGCTGCGGGTCCCATTTCTGGATCACAGATTTACCTCCTATTACCTGTCCCTGCCCCCGGAGCTCCGGATCCCAAAGGTACCTGACCACATGTGGCAGTGGACACCCCTTCCCCACCTGGGCCGGCTCTGGTCGGGGAGGACAGCTGTGCTCACCCAGCTTTTTCCAATCAGAACGGGGTTGAGAAACATCTTCTGAGAGAGGCGTTTCAGGACTCCAACCTGTTGCCCAAAGACATTCTCTGGCGGCCGAAGGAAGCCTTCAGTGATGGAATCACTTCTGTCAAGAAGTCCTGGTTCACCATCCTCCAGGAGCACATCGAGCATCAGGTACCCAGGGCCCTGCTTCCCTACTAGCCTGTGACCTTGACCTTCAAGAAAACAAAAGCCTTGCAATGTATTGGATATGGGGGAGGGTGTTCGTGTCAGGGAAGATGTGCAGCACTGTCCCAGGTTGGGGCGGGCTGCCAAGTCTTTGAGCAGAGGCAGGATGCCATGGGAGGCTGTGGATGTCTGAGGGGCCGGAATTCATTCAGCTCAATATCAGGCCTCCCAGTAGAATGGTCAGCTGGACCGAGAGCCCTGCCCGGGCAGTGGCAACGTTTGCCAGGCTTGCTTCTGATGGGCACACATGGGGCAGTGGGGAGTCAAGGGGAGACAGAACCAGGCAGGCCTGCAGGCGGGCAAGGGCAGTTTCACAGGGAAGGTGCTGGCTGGAAGGCTCTTACCTCCTGTGGGGAGGGAGTGGGCAGGAGGTGGGCCATGCCCCAGGCCATGCCTGCTGAGGCCCCGTGAGCTGGGGCTTCTCTCCAGGCCCCAGCAGCTCCTCCTGGGCTTGGCACCACACACAGGAACCACAGCTGTTGCCTCCAGGGAGGTCAGGCTTCTTTCCCATCTTCCTGAAGCCCTCAGTCAGTCCCCTTGCCTGTGACTCCACTTACCCTGGTAGGTCTCCAACTCCTTGCTGGAAAATGCTGCCAAAAGGTTCCCACTGAACACTCCCAAGACAAAGGAAGGCTACTACTACCGGCAGATATTTGAGAGGCACTACCCTGGCCGCGCAGACTGGCTGACGCACTACTGGATGCCCAAGTGGATCGAGGCTGCTGACCCGTCTGCCCGCACGCTGGCTCACTACAAGTCAGCCGCCAAGGAATAGCCCTTGTGCGTGCAAACGATCTGACGCTTTCTTCTTGGAGGCGGGTGGGGGCCAACACTCCATGGGTCTGTACAAATCCAGCCCAATAAAGTTTTCCGCCAGATGCCAAGCATCCCTTTTCTCAGTGTTCCTTCCTTTTGTATGGTCCTTTGCAGTGAGGACTTTGAAGGACATTTAATAGCGAATTTACAGCTGAGAAGGGTGTGACTGACAGCGTGGCCGCCCTCTGGGCAGTGGGGCGATGGGGCTTGTCCTGAGGAGGCTGAGCTGATTTTGTTTGGGACCTGAAGGGGCTGAAGAAGCTCGGCCCTCCAGCTAGCCACAGGGTTTGCTGATACCATCCAGAGCCCAGGGGGCCATGCGTGCACACAGGAAAGGATATGAGGATACATGTGCCAAGTCGCAGCTTTTCCTGATGGTCTCTGAGAGCTGAGCAGTCCAGGGGGTGGCTACAGAAAGCCTGAACCAGCCCCAGCTGTCACAGCTGTGCTTGGGTTGTGCTTATAGGGAGGGCAAAAACTTAAAAAAAATTATTCTGAACTTGGCAACTCCCAACAAATGAACAATCCCATTTGTGAGGAACAGGAAAATTGCATTGTATATGCAACCACAAATCTCTTTTTTAAAATTATTTTTTATTTTTAAAAATTTATTTATTTTTAGTTTTCCACATTCACTTCCATAAGCTTTTGAGTTTTAAATTTTCTCCCCCCCTCTCTCCCACCTCCCTTCCCAAGATGGCCTGCAATCTGATATAGGCTGTACATATTCATTCCTGTTGAACTTAGAACCAATAGGAACCACAAAAAAGAAGAAACAAAACAGAAGAAAAAAAAGCAAATAGTACGCTGCAACCCGCATTCAAACTCCATAGTTCTTTCTTTAATGTGAATAGCATTTTCCATCATGAGATTTCTGGAGATGTCTTCGATCCTTGCATTGCTGAGAAGAGCTGCGTCTATGTTATGTGCACAAGGTTTTCCTGGTTCTGCTCACTTCACTCAGTATCAGTCCATACAAGTCTTTCCAGGTTTTTCTGAAGCCTTCTTGCTCATCATTTCTTATAGTACAATAATAATCCATTACATTCATATACCACAACTTGTTCAGCCATTCCCCCAATTGATGGGACATCCCCCCAATTTCCAGTTCATTGCCACCACAGAAAGAGCTGCCACAAATATTTTTGGATATATGGGTTCTTTTCCAATTTTTATGATCTCTTTGGGATACAGCCCTAGAAGTGCTATTGCTGGGTCAAAGGGTATGCACATTTTTATTGCCTTTTGGGCATAGTTCTGAATTGCTCTCCAAAATGATTGGATCATTTCACAACTCCACCAACAATGCATTAGTGTTCCAATTTTCCCACATCTTCTCCAACATTTATCATTTTCTCGTTTTGTCATGTTGGCCATTCTGATAGGTGTGTTGTGGTATCTCAGTTGTTTTGATTTGCATTTCTCTAATCAATAGTGTTTTAGAGCCTTTTTTCATATGACTGTAAATAGCTTTAATTTCTTTATCTGAAAACTGCCTGTTCATATCCTTTAACCATTTATCAATTGGGGAATGACTTGAAACCACAAATCTCTTACAGTTTGTTTTTTTTAAGTATATAGTAAAATCAACATTTTCAAAGCTGACCTGCCTCTCCTGTGCTTCTCATGGCACTTCAATCTTCTATGCATTTAGAAATGCCTCAGTGACCCTCTTTTTATGTACCGCCCGCCCCCAACCTGTTCCCATGGGTTCTTTTTCACATACCCCAGTCAAGGGAAAGTAGACACATTTTGAACACACCCCTTAGGAATAGGCCCCACCATCAGGGTCTCATCGTCATTGCCTAACAGAGGATGACAAGCATGGAGGATGATTAGCTTAGAGAAGAGAAGGCTTGGGGCTTGAAGACATCCATGAGCCATGTTTGCCTGGGTATGGAGGGCAGCACTGGGAGCTGCAAAGGCAGATTTTGTCTTCACACTGTGCTAGGCACTGGGGACACAAAGTCAAAGATGGAAGGTAATCTCTGGGGGGGGGGGTCAGGAGGCAGGCAGGAAAGGACTGCAGAGGAAGGGATTTGTGCCCAGCTTTGCAGGAAGCCAAGGAAACTAGAGGGCAGAGGTGAGGGGGAGGGCATTCCTTCCCTGCATGGAGGCCAGCCTATGCAAAGGCACTGAGGTGGGAGATGGAATAGCCTATGCATAGAACAAGAAAGCTTCTCCATATGTTTGTTGATTTTCATTGTATGTCATATAGTTATAGGCAGAGAGCTGGTGCAATGGGAGAGCCCTGGACCTACAGTCAAGAAGATCCAAGTTCCAATCCTGCCTCAGGCATTTACTAGCTGGGTGATCCTGGGCAAGTCACTTAAGCTCTGCCTGCCTCAGTTTCCTCATCTATAAAATGGAGATAATAATAGCATCTACATCCCAGGTCTGTTGGGAGCCTCAAATGAGTATCTGGACATGTAAACCTCAAAACGCCAGATGGAGGTCGGCAATTGGCTCCCATGGCTCTTAAGGGTGCAGAAGGTGGCCAGCCCACGGGCCATACCCACTATACCTCTATCCCATGCCCTGTGTTTGGTGTGCTCTGTGTGCGGAGGCCATGCCGTATGGACTTCATTCCTGAAGAATCCCACTTGATATCAGTAGCGCTGTGCATGGTGCTATATAGGGGGTAGGCCCAGCCTGGAAATTGAACGTCTGCTGGTGACCCATGAGCCTGGTGCCTCATCCAAATTTCTTCATTTAAGCCGTCAGTGAAAAATCCTATTCTATATTATTGTGCTTTAAGAAATGACAAGCAGGATGATTTCAGAAAAACCTGGAAAGACTTACATGAACTGATGCAGAATGAAGCGAACAGAACCAGGAGATACATAGTAACAGCAATAGTGTTCAATGAAGAATTGTGAATGACTTAGCTGTTCTCAGCTCTACAGCGATCCAAGGCAATCTCAAAAGACTCTGGATGAGGAGGACTGAATGCGTCCAGAGAAGAAGCCGATACAGGCTGAGTGCAGGCTGAAGCGGGCTGTTGGTCACTCTTCCCCCCTTTTTTTTTCTTTTATTTGAGTCTTCTTACACAAGAAGACTGATATGGAAATGTTTTATACAATTGCTCACGTTTAACCTATATCTGTTCACCGACTCAGGGGGGGAGGAGGGAAGGAGGAATAGAATACTCAAACTTTACATGAAAATATTTTCTAAAAGTTCAAGAAAAAAAAAAAGAAATTAGGAAAATCCCATTCTCTGCCTGGCTGGCGGTCTTGTGCATTCTCCTCCACGTACCCGAGGAGGAGTTACCGGAGCAGGAGCATCGGGGAGCTGGCCTTGGGCGTTGGGAGGACTCCTGCCCTCTATGGCCCATGGAGGTGGACTTGATTTGTAGAGAGGCCCTGGATCCGCCGCGAACTCCAATGACTTACGGTGCCCAGGGATGGAACGAATCCCACAGAACCCCCAGGGGCACCGGTAACTCCCTCGAGCACACGGGCCTCCTCGAGGCCCCCCCAAGGCTTAGGTGTGCGGAATGCGCAGCTCCCTCCTCGGCACCCAAGGCTACCCGGAGCCACGTCCCGACCTCATCGCCCTGAGAGGGAAAAAGCACAGGCGTGTTTCGTGGGCGGTCACCCGCGAGTCCACAGAGTCAAGGCCGAGATTTGAGGCGCAATGGTCCTGTCACCCCCTCCCATCCTGACGAGTCCCACCAGACTGTCCTGGCCATGAGATCATCGTTCCTCTGACGACGCTGAGGGAGTTTGTAAGCTGCTTCAGGAAGGAAGCAGCGGTGTAGACCTCTGCCATCCGATCCCCGTTTTCACTTGGGGAGGCTGGGCAGAGCTCCCCCCTCGCGGTCCTTTCCCCGCTTTCCAGATGGAACCCTCCTTTGTCACGAGGAACACAGCTCCGCAAAAATTCTCAGCGCAGTGACTGCATCCGACAATGTATGCAGCATTGTGACCCAGTGGCCCCCACTTCTGGGCCGCCAGGGGGGAGGTGGGCGCCGTTGTCCACCGGCTTCTTCAGCTTCTCAGCGTTTGACTGCGTTTTAACGATGTTGTCACCGAAGCCCCGATTATGCTGGGGCTGCTCGCTCTCTGGGTTCTGCCTGCTCCATCGCGCACCAGGTCACACAGCGCCTCCTGCTCTTATCTGAATTCCTCACGTTCATTGTTGCTGATTGCACGAGAAGGGTCCCTCACACTCACGTACTGTAGGACGTGTTCGTCCAGTGATTTCTTCACCGTGTTCACGTATCTGAGACGAAGAGAAGGTTCCGATATTTCCTCAGGTGTTCCACAAACACTTGTTGAAGGCTGGCTCTGCCCAAGACACTGCTCCAGACTGGGGGCACAAAGACAGAAACTGACAGCCCTCCCTGCCCTCCAGGTGCTTCCCTTCTACTCCCGATGATCCAAAATGATCGGTGTCCCCCAGAGTGCACTTGTCTGTGGAACATGCTCACACACAAGCACCTGCACGTGCACACACATGCATGCACACACTGGC
>NW_020946652.1:11523856-11561538 GCF_900497805.2 Vombatus ursinus | reverse complement strand
CACACACAAGCACCTGCACCTGCACACACATGCATGCACACACTGGCACACACACACAATTCACACACACAAGCACCTGCACGTGCACACACATACATACACACACTGGCCCCCACACACAACTCACACATACAAGCACCTGCACACACATACATGCACACACTGGTGCACACACACAACTCACACATACAAGCACCTGCACACACATGCATGCACACAACTCGCACACACAAGCACCTGCACATGCACACACATACATGCACACACTGGCGCGCACACACAACTCACACACAAGCACATGCACATGCACATGCATACATGTACACTCACACACATATACACATGTGCACTCCTTCACCTCATGGTCATCTCTTCTTCCTGCATTTGACTGTCCTACCCAGTGTGAACATTTGCACCCTGGGACCAGGAGGGATTAGAGGCAGGCATGAGGACTGGGCTGGCTTTATGCTCCCAGTCTCATTGAAGTCAACCCTACTGGAGCACCAACAGCACCCTTTTGTAGAGCTCCACATGATTAGCAAAGTGCTTTCCAAACATGATCTCATTTCAGCCTCAAAACAACCCTAGGAAGTAGATGCTCTTCTCCTCATTTTACAGGTGTGGAAACAGGCTCAGAGAGGTCCCGCAGCTAGTAAGCATCTGAGGCAGGATTTGAATTCAGGTCTTCCTGACTCCAAGTCAAGTGCTCCATCTGCAAGGATGGAGTCTAGTCCCCCATGCTCCCTCTGACTTCAGCCTGGGGGGGGGGGGTCACTGGGTCTGCAGGCTAGGGCCTGAACAGGAGGTGGCACCATCATTACAGGTGCCAGCAGGAACTTTGTCAAAATACTAGTGTGCCCATGATCAATGTGCCTAAAAAAGGGAATCATGGAGGTGCCAGAGTTGGCTGAAACTGACACACAGACACTGAGCCCCTTCTTCCCATCTGGGCCTTGCTATACACTGGGGACCCAAATCCTTAAGGGAGATGCCCTTGCCCTTAAGGGTCTCCCCATTTCATCCTCTGTGACATTAAGGCATCCAGCCATGTGCCTGTTTTGGCTCAATCCCTTCTCCGTGTCTCCTGGAGACCGTTGGCTCTGACAAAGAGGTGCTGGGGGTGAAGGTATGGGGCAGGAAACAGTGGCCAGACCTGTGGTGACTGGGAAGGTGCTAAGGTACAGAAGGGAATTTGTGCTAGTCTTGAATGGCCTTTAATGGAAGACTGAGTTGGCATAAAACAAACAGGATGCTTCTTGCCACCTGCAGAGGGCAGTGACAACTCACTTCTCAGAGTGTGCTGCCCAAGGTTCTTCAGCTTCTGAGGCTGGGCTGCCTTGTGCTGCTCTCCTCCAACTTTGGTGAGGTCAGTCTCCATTCTAATTTTTTAAATTACCTTTTGTTTTATTTTGTTTTGTTTTGTTTTTTAATTAAGAAGCATCTACCCTTTTTCTCCTTTCCCCATTGGAAAAAAAAGAAAAAAAAATCCTACAACAAATATGCAGTTAAGCAAAATTATTCTGACACTGGCCATGTCCAAAAATGCATGTCTCATTCTGCAAATATGGTCCCTCGCCTCTCTATGAGGAGGCAAGAAGCATTCTAAATCATTGGTCCTCTGGAATCACGGTTGATAGAGTTAATTTAAAAATAGTATTTTATTTTTTCTAATTATATGTAAAGGCAATTTTTTGACATTCATTAAAACTTTTTTGAGTTCCAAATTTTCTACCTTCCTCCCTCTCTCATTACACCCTCACTATTATGGTTAGCAATTTGATATAGGTTGTGTACGGGCAATCATGTAAAACACATTTCCACATTAGTCATGTTGTGAAAGAAGTAGACCAAAAGAAAAGAACTATAGGGGCAGCTAGGTGGAACAGTGGATAGAGCACTGGCCCTGGAGTCAGGAGGACCCCAGTTCAAATCTGGCCTCAGACACATGATACTCACTAGCTGTGTAACCCTGGGTAAGTCACTAAAACCCTGATTGCCTCGCAAAACAAACAAAAAAACCTATGACAAAAAAAAATAAAGAAAGTAGTTTGCTTCAGTCGGCATTCAGGTTCCATCACTCTTTCTCTGGATGTGGATACATTTTTCATCATGCATCCTTTGGAACTGTCTTAGATCCTTGCATTGCTGAGAAGAGCTAAGTTTATCACAGTTGATCATAGCACAGTGTGGCTGTTACTGTGTACAATGTTCTCCTGGTTCTGCTCACTTCACTCAGCATCAGTTCACCTAAGTCTTTCCAGGTTCTTCTGAAGTCCACCGGCTCATCATTTCTTACAGCACGATAATATTCCACCACAATCATACACCACAACTTGTTCAGCTATTCCCCAATGGATGGGCATCCCCTCAATTTCCAATTATTGGCCACCACAGCAATGAGCTGATATAAATATTTTTGTACATGTGGGTCCTTTTCTCATTTTTATGATCTCTGGGATATTGACCCAGTAATGGTATTGTTGGGTCAAAGGGTATACACGTTTTGATAGCCCTTTGGGCATAATGATTGATAGAGTTCTTAAGTCCTTTACAATGTTATTGTTATTGTGTAAATGGTTCTTCTGGTTCTGCTGACTTTATTCTACATCAGTTCAAAGTGATATTCATGTGATGCCTCCTTCCCCACTCCTTCTTCCGTACTATGTGAGATAAGTCCCCTCCCCTCCCTTACTCTTCTCCTTTTCTTCCCAAGCATATCCTTTCCCCTACCCTTTCCTTATCATTCCTGAGCTCTCCTAGCTTGTTTGACTCCTTTTTTGACCCTTGCTGACCTCACAGTTCTTATCACCCTCACTCCCATTGGAAGGAAAACACCACATCTTTTTACTCTTTTCCAAATGCTAGTTTTTATCCACCTTTTTAAATTTCTCTTGACCTCTGTGTTAGAATCTCAAAGTTTGACACAACTCTGGTCTTTTCAACAGCAATGCTTGAATGTCTTCTCTTTATTTCATTAAAGATCCATATATATACACACATAGATATATATATCTATATGTATGTGTACACACACACAAACATGAACACATATATTTCTATATAGTGGTACACTGGATAGAGCATTGGGCTTGGAATCAGGAAGACTCATCTTTCTGAGTTCAAATCTGGCCTCAGACACTTACTAGTTGGGTGACCCTGGGTAAGTCACTTCACTCTGTTGGCCTCAGTTTCCTCATCTGTAAAATGAGTAGGAGAAAGAAATAGCCAACCACTGCAATATCTTTGCCAAGAAAACTGTGTGTGTGTGTGTGTGTGTGTGTGTGTGTGTGTACTCAACTATAAAATGAACTAGAGAATGAAATGGCAAACCACTGCAGTATTTTTGCCAAGAAAACTCCACATAGATGTACACATGTGTGTATTTATGTATATATGTGTATGTAGGTGTGTATGTATGTATGTATATTGTGTATACTCATCTGTAAAATGAGCAAGAGGAGGAAATGGTAAACCACTCCAGTATCTTTGCCAAGAAAACCTGCAACGAGGTCATGAGGAGTCAGACAAATACACCTGTGTGTATATTTGCCTTGTAAGATTATGCTCCGTGTTACTGGGGATGTTATTCTTGGGTGTTAGCCTAGATCCTTTGCCGTGCTCTCCACTTCTTTAGAGTGCTGGTTGCTAAATTGTGTTGGGTCTTAACCACGGTGCCTTGGCATTTGAATTCTTGCTGACTGCTTCAATATTCTTATTTGAGCTAGAGACTGGATTTTGGCTCAAATGTTCCTAGCTGCTTTCATTTTGGGGTTTCTTTCAGGAGGTGATGGGTAGATTTTTTCTATTCCCACTTTGCCCTCTGGTTTTGAGAGATTTGGGCAGATTTTTAAATTTAAATTTCATTTTTATTTTCACTACCACATTCTCTTCCTCCATCCATAAGAAGGCAAGAAACACAACACCCATTATACATACATAGTCAGGCAAAACATTTTCCCACGTAAGCCATCTTCTGGGGGGAAAAGAGCAAGAAAAACAAAAGGGAAAAAGTGCTTCAGTTTGCACCTCCTTTCTCTGTCTGGAAGTGGATAACACCCTATACAAGTCCTCTGGAATTGTGGTGGATCATTGCGCTGATCAGAGTAGCAAGGGCTTTCACACTTGGTCATCCTGACAATATGGCTGTCACTGTGTATAATGTTCTCCTGGTTCTGCTCACTTCACTTTGTATCAGTTCATATAAGTCTTCCCAGGTTTTTCTAAAAGCATCCTACTCACCATTTCTTACAACACAGGGGAATTCCATCATAATCATTTACCATAATTTGTTCAGCCATTGTCCAATCGATGAGCATTCCCTCATTTTCGAATTCTTTGTTACCACAAAAAGAACTGCCATAAATAGTTTTGTACATGGGGTTCTTTTCTTTTTTCTTTGATCTCCTTGGGGTGTAGACTTAGCAGTGGTATTGCTGGATCAAAGGGTATGCATGGTTTTATAACCCTTCATAACCTTTATAACCCTTTATAAGCCTTCCAAATCGTTCTCCAGAATGATTGGATCAGTTCACAACTCCACCAACAGTGTATTAGTGTCCAAGTTTTCCAACATCCCCTCAATCATTTGTTATTTTCCATTTCTGTCATATTAGCCAATCTGATAGGTGTGAGGTGGCATCTCAAAGTTGTTTTAATTTGTATTTCTTCAATTATTAGTGACTTAGGACACATTTTTAAATTATTAGTGAAAGAAATGATTATTTCTCTCTTGTATTAATAACCAATTATTGAATCAGGACCAAGGTTTTTCTCCTTTTCTACTTTCTCATCCCAACCAGTGTGGGAAATCTTGCTCAAAGACTTGCCCAGGCTAATATCTAATCTGACAGTAAAAAAAATTCTAAGTTTAAGCTAATGGGAAGATTCTTGCTCTTTGGGTTTGCTCAGACAGGTCTGGGCAAATGTGAATTCTCCCTTTGGTCAGACAGTTGATATGGAAATTGAAGTCTCTTTGACTAAGACTTGGGTCATCCAAGTCACATACCCCAAGACCCTCCTTGTAATATAGCCCGCCTCCTATTATAATATTCATTCTCTCATTAGTTGTTAACCAGTCAGAGTTGATTGCCACCCTCAGGAACACCTGCTCTTCCAACAGCATATAAACTGTGAGCTCAGGGTCTTTGGCATTGGAGAGGGCCACTGACCTCTTTATGCTAGCCTTATTAATAAAATGATTAAATTACCCAGAAACTATATCTCTTGGAACTTTTAAAATACCATACTATTGATAGCTTTGGTTTCTTTGTCTAAAAATTGCCTATTCACATCCTTTGGCCATTTATCAGTGGAATGGCTCCTATTTTTATAAATTTGGCTCAGTTCTCTATATGTTTGAGAAATGAGAACTTCATCAGACAAACTTCCTACAATTCTGACCCCCACCCCCACCCCAGGTTCCTATTTTTCTTTTAATTTTGGCTTCATTGGGTTTTTTTGTTGAAAAAAAATTAATTTAATGTGACTTAAATTATCTATTTTACCTTTTATGACCCTCTCTATCTCTTCTTTGGTCATAAATTCTTCCCCTATCCATAGAGCTGATAAGGAATTTCTTCCATGCTCCCCTAATTTACTTATGATATTACCCTCTATATCTAAATTACGTGCCCATTTTGAGCTTATCTTCCCAGATGGTGCGAGATGTTGGCCTATGCTTATTGTTTATCATTTGGTCTATGCCTGGTTTCTGCCGGATGACTTGCCAGTTTTCCCAATAATTTTTGTCACATAGTGAGTTCTTGCCCCAAAAGCTTGGATCTTTGGGCTTATCAAACACTAGACTGCTATGCTCATGTGCTTTTGTATATTATGTGCCTCATTTGTTCCATTGATCAACCTCTCTATTTCTTATCCAGTATCATATTCTTTTGATGATTACCAGTTTGTAGAAAAGTTTGAGATCTGGTACTACTAGGCTACCTTCCTTCATATTTTTTTTTTCATTGATAACCTTGATATTTTTGACCTGTTATTCCTTGAGACGAATTTTGTTAGTATTATTTCTAGTAAATCTTTGGTAGTTTGATTGATATGGCACTGAATAAGTAAATTGATTTAGGTAGTATTGCCATTTTCATTATATTGACTCATCCTACCCATGAGCAATTAATATTTCTCCAATTCTTTAGATCTGTTTTTATTTGTATGAAAAGTATTTTAAAATTGTGTTAATATAATTCCTGTTTGTATGTTGGCAAGTAGATTCCTAAGTGTTTTATACTGTCTGCAGTTATTTTAAATGGAAATTCTCTTTCTACCTCTTCCTGCTGGGTTTTGTTGGTCATATAAAGAAATGCGGATGACTTACCTGGGTTTATTTTATATCCTGCAACTCTGCTAAAGTTGTTCATTGTTTCAATTTCAATTGCTTTTTAGTTGATTCTCTAGAATTCTCTAAGTATATCATCATATTATCTGCTAAGAGGGATAGTTTTGTTTCCTCCCTGCCTAGTCTAATTTTTTAAAATTTCTTTTTCTTCTCTCGTTGCTATAGCTAGCACTTCTAGTACAACATTGAATAACAGTGGTGATAATGGGCATCCTTGCTTCACTCCTGATCTTATTGTGAAGGCTTCTAGCTTGTCCTCATTACAGATAATGCCTACTGATGATTTTAGATAGATACTATTTATCCTTTTAAGAAAGGCTCCATTTACTCCTTCCTGTGCTTTTAAGTGTCTTTGATAGGAATGGGTGTTGGATTCTGTAAAAAAGCCTTTTCTGCTTCTGTTGAGATAATCACATGATTTCTGTTGGTTTTGTTATTGATATGGTCAATTACGTTGAGAGTTTTCCTAATATTGAACCAACCCTGCATTCGTGGTATAAATCCCACCTGGTCATAGTGTGTGATTCTTGTGACATATTTTTGTAATCTCCCTGATAGTATATTATTTAATGTTTTTTTGCATCATTATTCATAAGGGAAATTGGTCTATAATTTTCTTTCTCTGTTTTTGCTCTTCCTGGTTTAGGTATCAGCACCATATTTGTGTCATAGAAGGAAGTTAGTAGGACTCCTTCTTTGCCTATTTTCAAACAGTTTGTATAATATTGGAATTAATTGCTCTTCAAATGTTTGTATAATTTGCTTGTAAATCCATCTGGCCCTGTTTGTTTTGTTTTGTTTTGTTTTCCTTAGGGAGCTCATTGAACACTTGTTCAATTTCTTTTTCTAGGAAGGGGTTATTTAAGTATTCCATTTCTTCTTCTGTTAATCTGGGCAACTTATAGTTTTGCAAATATCTGGGCAGTTTAAAACATAATTTTCTCAAAGTAAGATGTCTAGGCTCTTTTGGGGTCAAGGCTTTTGGGCAGTCCAATGATTCTTTAATTATCCCTCCCTAATCTGTTTTCTGGGTGAGTTTTTATTATGAGATACTTTCTATTTTCTTCTACTTTTTCAATCTTTTGACCTTGTTTCAATATTTCTTGCTCTCTCCTGAGTCCTTAGCTTCTATTTGGCCCCTTCTTTTTTCAGAGAGTCCATTACTTGGGTAGGGTTGTTACCAAGCATGCCAAACTGGGCTTTCTCTTCTTGGACTCTTGGCCACAGCTCTCAGATCTTTTCCAGCTCTTTCTTCTCTTTCGCTCATTTCATGTATGACACCATTTTCTGCGTTCAGACTTTCACATTCGTGCACCATTTCTTGTAGGAATTGTAACTGATCTCGTGGGTATGCTGTGTTTTCCTTCGAGGCTTTGGTTCGGATATTTGGGATTATTCTTCTCTCTGAGTTTGTGTCTTGGGCACCTTGGACTTGTATCTCTCTCAGTATTTTGTTGTCGTCCAGACATTTGCTCTGGACAAGCCAGCATTTCCAGCCTAGCTGGGAGCTCCATCAGGTCTGAGTCAGGGGTCTCTGGCCCTCTCGGAGACCCCTCTTCACCTCTAACTGGCACTGCTTTCCTGTCCTGGAGACTGATTCCATAAACAATTCTGGATGACCCCACACTGAGGGCTTTGGGCACCAAGTGAGTACTGAGCTTTTGGCCCATCGTGGGAGTGAGTTCAAGGTCAGCTCTGGATGTCCCTGAGCTGTAGGCCCAACTTGGAATTCTGGGAATGGAGTCCAGGCTCCTGCCCATGCCTGGGAAGGGAGAAGCCCCAGAAGATCAGGAAAACAGATTTTGACTTTTCAGGTTGCCTCTCATCTGATGGCCTGACCCAGTGGTGCAGATTACAGTATGCCCCTCATAAATCCTGGTTGCTAACGATCGGTTATGAATTCTTGTCTGAGTGTATCTTGGCATCTCGTCTGTAAAGAGACAGTTAAGGATGATAATCCTTGGAGTTGTTGGCAGGAAAGGAATGAGGTGCTCGAAGTTTGGTGTGTCCAAGATAGGGCATTGTCCTCTCTGCTGTCACTGGGTCACAGAAGAAACCACAAGCCACAAGTAAGGGAGGGAGGGGACAGCAGTGAGGTGCCTGGGAGAGGGCCGCAGCACCTTTTCATTCATTCCAGGGATGGAGAAAACACTCTGACTCTGAGAAGTGGGTCTTCCTTCCTTTCCTTAACAAGCTCTCCTCGGTGCAGGGAGTTGTGAGGGAGCAGAGGTGAGTGAGAGCCCCTGTCCTCCCCCAGCAGGACCTCTCCCTAGTGGCTCCCCAGAATCCAGTTCTCTTCAGATTCCTCTGGGTCTCCTGCACAGTGCGGACAACTCCTCCCACCAACCTGGAAGGACCTGGTGAGGAAACTCCCTTTCCCAAAGCAAGCTGACACCTCTTTCACAACTTGTCCTCGAGGGGCCTACAAATTACTTGCCCAGGGTCACATGAGCCAGTAGGTGTCAGAAGTGGAATGTGGCTCTGAGGCCAGCTCTCTGCCTTGGGCAGCTGGGGAGTAAAATGGATGGAGTGTCTGGTCTGGAGTCAGCAAGTCCTAAGTTCATCTTCAGTCTCAGAGATTTCCTAGCTGTATGGTCCTGGGCAAGTCACTTAGCCTCTGTTTACCTCAGCTTCCTCATCTGTAAAATGGGGATAATAACAGCACCTACCTCCCAAAGCTACTTCTCTGCAACCGTGGTCTATGATGACTTCTCCTACTGCTCCTGGTCAGCGCCCAGGGACCAAGGGGCCGAGTTGAGGCCTCCTGGGGCTCGCAGAACTCTTCTGTCCTCCAGGATGACCAAGGCCCTCTTTGGGGTCGGATCCTCCTGCGGTAGGAGGCCAAGGCCCTTCCCAGCCTGGTCTCCCAGTTCTGGAAGCCGCCCAGCTGATCTGCGCCCTCCCCACTACGCGAATGGACCACCCAGATGGTTCTTTTTAGACAAGCATACCATCTGGCCACCTCTCCCCTCCTGTGTACCCTGATATTTTGACCCCTAAC
Organism: Vombatus ursinus; assembly: GCF_900497805.2. Lineage (NCBI taxonomy): Eukaryota > Metazoa > Chordata > Mammalia > Diprotodontia > Vombatidae > Vombatus > Vombatus ursinus. Next base: position 11,552,185 of record NW_020946652.1, on the reverse strand, counting down.
GTAATACCCGACATTTTTCCTCATTAAATTTCATCTTAGTAGATTTGGCCAATTGTTAGATCATTCAGTCAAGCAATCCGCATTTATTAATATGTGCCAGATACTAGGCTGGTTTGGGACCAGGGAGTCAAACACCCAAGTGAGCCGGACTCTTTTCCTTGGAGGAACCTACATTCCACCAAGGGGAGATAATTATCTGTTCAGATAAAATACTGGATATGTAAAATATATACAGTGATGGGTGGGGGCGGGGGACCAGCTACAGTGGAAATCAGCAAAAAGAGGCTGCGTTTGAGCTAAATCTTACAGGAAGCCACCCAGGTGAAGAGGGAGGACATTCCAGGCCTGGGGGCACAGCCTGGACAAAGGAGTGGAGGTGGGAGATGGCAGGTTATCTGTGGGGAACACCCAGGGCCAGTTTGTCTTGAATATAGAGTACAGCAGTATTTAAAGGCCAAAGGGAGGAGCGTGTATTTTATCCTAGCCCCCTGCTGCAGGGTATCACTATCAGACTGTGTTTTAGGAATATCACTTTAGTGGCCATGGGGAAGATGCAGGGTGAGAGAGTAAGCTGGGAGACCACTAAGAGAGGGGAGGAGGAGGGAGAGATACAAGAGATGCTGAGGAGGTGGAATGATTTTCTTATTCAGTCATTTCAGTTGTGTCTGACTCTTCATGACTCCATTTGGGGTTTTCTTGGCAGAGATACTAGAGTGGTTTGCCATTTCTTTCTCCAGCTCATTTTACAGTTGAGGAAACTGAGGCCAACAGGGTGAAGTGACTTGCCCAGGGTCATACAGCTAGCGAGTGTCTGAGGGCAGATTTGAACTCAGGTCTTCCTGACTCCAAGCCCAGCACTCTATACACTATGGCGCCCCCTAGCAGCCCATGGCATTGATGACACTCGGCTACTGGTTAGAGATGGACGGAGATTTGCAAACATAGTGAAGAGTAGGCGAGGATTCCGAGCTTTTAAACCAAGCGGACCGGAAGGACAGGGTCGCCCTGGACAGAAATAGGGAGGTGAGGGGACATAGTGAGCTCGGTGGGGAGCAGTTTTGTGGTGGACATGTCGAATCTGAGATGACTGCAGGACCTGAAGATAGTAGGGTCAAGGGAAGGGTTCTTGAGGATGGGAGAGGTCGAGGCATGTTGGCCGGCAGCAGCTGGGCGAGCCAGTGCCCAGGGGGAGGCTGCAAACGTGGAGGCAGAAGAGGCAGGAGCCAAGGGACCGAGGCCACTTCCGGAGCCTCTCCCCTGGCTAGAGCCAAGGGAAGAGAGACGGGGCGGAGGCTGAGACTGCTGGAGGCTGGGAAGGAGAGAGGGTGCTTCAGATCTTCTCTTCAAAGTCAGGGGCTGCGGTCAGAAAGAGCCAACCTCCCCCCCTCCCCCATTACTCTCTAGGATTATTTATCTGCGCCTAGAGCCTTTACTTACACCCAGGGGAGGCTCTCACCTTCCTTAGCCAGCCCGTTGTCTCCCAGCGAGGAGGCTGGGCCAGGTGACAGTGGGTGGGGCCGGAGGCGCGCCCCTGTTCCCTTCTAACACTCGGAAGATTTTTTGCAGCATCTCCCCCAAAGGTATACACGCGTCTGAGAGGGAGGTCTGGATTAAAGCGGGGTCATAAGAGGATGAGGTGGTGAAGGGGGAAAGGAAATGAGGGCAGAGGGCCCCAACCACACCCGCGGGCGAAGTACCCAGGCTCACGTGCACAGACCAGTGGTTGGGACGGAAGGTTCAGGGCATTTTTGGCTGGTGAGGTTAAGGACACCCAATGTTAATCACCTACTTCCCGCCTAGGGGCTCCCGCTCTCTGGAAGGTCTGAATCTCCGAGAGCTGAGAAGAGCCCAGCCCATTCTTCTGAGGGGCAAAAAGCGCCACAGCCAAGGAGTGCGTGGCAGCGGTGCGGCCCCAGCCAGGGGAGCCTCGCAAGCATGATTGCTTGGCGGCGGAGAGAACGGAGGGAGGGTCGGGGAGGAGTCTGCAGGGCTAGGGGAAGGGAAGAAGCGCCCGTTTGTAGAGCGCCTACTGTGTGCCGGGCACTGTTCTGAGCGCTTTTTACAAGTATGATCACATTTGATCCTTGCAACTGCCCTGGGAGGAGGATGAGATTATTATCCTCATTTTACTGACAAGAAAACTGAGGCAGACAGGTGAGGTGACATGCAAAGCGACCCTTTGACTGAATCCAAAGTGCACAGAACAAATCCCCTTAATAAAAGGCCGCACTTGAGGACCTAGAGGGCCACATGTGACATGAAGACCGGAGGTTCCCCACTCCTGGTAAGGAAGTGATGGGGTAACGTTGATGACGATGAAGGTAAAATTCCAAAGCCCATCCAGCATACATTTTTGAGAGCTGGTTGTTAAATACTTACCAGTACGCCCTGGGAGGCAGCCCTAGCGCTACCCCATTCCAGGTTCGTTCCTTTACTGTGTTCTTTTCTGTGGGTGTTGCTCTGAGTGTGCCCTTGGGGTATGCCATCCCTACCCACTTTCCTTGGCCATGAATGTTCCCTCTTATCAGTTATGTGAGAAATTGGGGGAGAGTGCCCCCCTCCATGTGTCGAGGAGGGAATTTTCTTTGTAATTTATTTGCTATTTTGTTTCCTTAACGTGTGTGTGCTGAACTAGTGCATCCTACAATTTGTCTGGTAAAAGAAACGGGGGGAGGGGGGCTTGTGAATGAGCAGATGCTGACTCAATCCCCCCAGCCAAGGGGAGCTGCCGAGGAAGCCCCGAGATCCCCAGGTCCTCCAGGAGATGCTACAGAGATCAGTGAAGGGGCTTCCTCTCTGCACCCAGTGGTAAGTCTGTCTGGCTGAGCACCCGGTCAGCATGTGCTGGACCCATAGTGGATGTACATCTTTGGACGGGTTCTGGAGCAAACCAGAGTCCACAAACTCAGCTCCTCCAAAGCTGACCATCCTTAGAAGCAGCTGTAACAAACATGACTAATACAGGAATGTTTCTCATAATTGAACATGTATAACCAAGATCAATTTGCTTACCCTTTAAGGGAGGCAGGAGGTGAGGGAGGGAGGGAGAGAGAAAAAAATACGGAAATCAAAATTTAAAAAAAAATGAACGTTAAAAATTATCTTTACATGTAATTGGGGAAAAAAGAAAATATAATTTTAAAAAAAGTTGCCTAAGGCCTGTCACTGGGGAGAGTCCTTCTCTAGGGAGGTGGTCCTGCCTTCCCCAGCTGGCCCTGCAGGAAGCCTGTGGTACCAGGGCAGTGCCAACCTGGGCTGCAGCAGATGCAGACCATTGCCCCGGGCTCCCATCCAGATGCCCATTGATTGAGAATTTTCGTTGCTTTGAGGCCTGAGAAGGGAACGGATCGATAGTGTTCGCTTCGCTGGTGTGATTATGTTTGCTCGGAGGATGGAGCTCCTTCCTGGGCAGCCTGCCTCCCTTTATCTCCAGTTTGAGGGATGGCAGAGGCTGGACCTTCAGTCCTGTAGCACAGATGTCTAGGGTGGGACCACCCGAGCTTCGATGAGAACAAGAGAGCGTCCGAGGGTCGGAGAGCCTCACAACCAGCCCCACGGCTCCGTCCTGAGCAGGAAGAGTGTGGGCACAAGGTGGGGGCTGGGATGTGGGCTGGGCCACAAGGAGGGCAAAGACACACTGGGTGCTAGAAAGTATCGCACGTTCGTCCTCCGCCGAGGTCTCAGCGCACCAAGGCACGGACCCTGCACCAGCCTGGCCGCAGTCTGTGCCGCTGAGGGCGGTGCCCTCCCTGCTGACGGTGGGCAGAAATCAGGAGGAGAAGGACGCTGGGGATGGGGTGAGCGGGAGCAGACGGAGCAGGTCGGAGGAGGCAGAATCTCCCCCCTCCACCTTTTTTTCTTTTTTAATCCCGAAGTTCCACTGCCCACCGGTAAAAATACATATATCTACTAGGGGGCGCCATGGTGCACAGAGCTCCGGGCCGGGAGTCAGGAAGACTCACCTTCCTGAGTTCAAATGTGGCCTCAGACACTTCCTAGCTGTGCGACCCTGGGCAAGTCACGTCACCCCGTTTGCCTCAGTTTCCTCATCTGCAAAATGAGCTGGAGAAGGAAATGGCAAATTATGCCAGTATCTCTGCCAAGAAAACCGCAAATGGGGTCAGGGAGAGTAGGACGGGACTGGAATGACAACAGCAGTGACGCCCCGACATGCGGTCCTCCTGCCTCCACTGTGTCATTGGGCAGGTGCTGGGCTGTGCTGGTGAATGTTGAACAATAGGCTCTCCTGGGACACCCTTTTAGGATTAATGCGCATGATCACTGTTTTCCCATCACCCTCTAAAATTCAGGCAATCAACAAGACAGTAAATGAAGTCCTGACTTCCAGCGGGTGCTGATTTCTGAGGCGTCAATGCTCATGTTGACAACTTAGCAATCATCTCTTGAGAGCTGGTTGGAGCTGCCCTGCACCCCCAATGAATGGGGGAAAATAACGTGGAAAGACATGGGGCTTCCCCCCGCCCTTACTCATGTCTCCGTGACTGTGCTGGGCCGGTTTGCTCTGTCACTGGAAGCAGACCACCTAGAACAGACTTATTGACCTAGTGTCCGTGAGGCCTCAGTTCTAATCTTTCCCTGACACTTTCTAGCTGTATGACCCTAGGTAAGTCATTAACCTGTCCCGGTCCCCAGGTAGCTCTCTAGGCCCTAAGGCCCAGCTAAGGTGTGATCTGCCAGTCCAGAGACATCCGGCAACTTGTGCATTTTTGGACTGAATTGGCTGCTTGGGGTTTGTGCTGGTTGTCCGAAAACTCAGAGAAAGATTCAGAGACTGAGTTAGATGGAGCCAAAAGTGGTTCTGCTTGGAGGTGATGCATTTTCCCAAGGCAGCGTATCCTGGAGGCTGCAGCACTAGGCCCTGCAATGTCACTACTGTATGGGCACCTGGCCCCACGGGTCACTGTGCTCCACAGCCGATGGACCTTAGGCAGCACCATTCACGTGGGCCCACCAGCCCTGAGGGAAGGGGTCACATCACAGACAGAGAGAAAGTGAGAGAGAGACAGAGACAGAGAGACAGAGACAGAGAGAGAGGACAGAGAGACAGAAAGGGAGAGAGACAGAGAGACAGAGACAGAGAGAGAGGACAGAGAGAGATGAGACAGAGAGAGATGAGACAGAGAGAGATGAGACAGAGAGAGAGAGACTGAGAAGAGAGAGGACAGAGAGACAGAATGGGAGAGAGACAGAGAGAGAGGACAGAGAGACAGAATGGGAGAGAGACAGAGAGACAGAGACAGAGAGAAAGGGAGAGAGAGAGATGGAGAAGAGAGAGGACAGAGAGAGAAAGTGAGAGAGAGAGACAGACAGACAGAGACAGAGAGAGAGGACAGAGAGTGAGACAGGACAGAGAGAGAAGATAGAGAGAGGAGACAGAGAGAGAGAGAGAGAGAGATGGAGAAGAGAGAGGACAGAGAGACAGAAAGAGAGAGAGACAGAGACAAAGTGAGAGACAAACACAGAGGCAGAGAGAGACAGAGAAAGAAACAGAGTCAGAGAGAGAGACAGACATAGAGAGAGATGAGACAGAGAGGAGAGAAGAGAAAAGAGAAGGGGAGAGGGGAGGGGAGAGAGGGAGAGAGAGAGAGAGAGGAGAAAGAAGTGAGTGGCTCAGTGGATAGTGTTGGGCCAGGAAGATCTCAGTTCAAATCCAGCCTCAGATACTTACTAGCTAGCTGTATGATGATGGACAAGTCATTTAACCTCTGCCTGCCTAGTTTGCTCAGAGAGCCATCCTCCAGGCGTCCTGATCCATCTCTGGCCACTGACCCAGATGGCTCCAGAGGACAAAGTGAGGTTGGTGACTTTGCACAGCCCTGCCTCACTTGCGGGTCGTAGTATCACTTCCCTGGGGTCATGGTCTCTTCGAGAATAAAGGACAAGTGATAACAGCAGCAGCCTGGTTTATTCACCTACAGAACAGGGATCATAACAGCACTTATCTAATAAGCTTGTTGTGAGAATTACATGAAATACTATTTGTACAGCACTCAGTACTGTGCCTGGCACACAGTAGGCGCTTAATAAATGCTTGTGTTCTTTCTTCCTTCCCTCTCAGGGGGAATAATATTTTATAATGAAGAACAGAAAGAGGGAAAGACAGACAAAGCAAACTAGCCCATGTGCAGGAGAACCGTGACCGCCGCGGCCAGGCTCTGTGCTCCGCCAGCGATGCCTTCTCCCCTTTCTCCTTCCTGGCGTCTTGTCTGCCTCTTTTCGCCACGTCCAGCTATGACTGTCCTTCCCGTTCGTGTGGCCTTCACTGTGTCTCTCCTCTTGGTCTTACTCATTTTCCTCTGCACCAGCTTTTCCTGCTCTTTTCTCTCCAAAGGAGAATGACCTTTACACTGGAAATGACCAGACCCAACCGACTGATGGGAAGTTGGTGCCCAAGGCTGGTGAGGAGAGTTGGAAGAGCATGGGATGCTGTTGAAGAGGTTTACCTGCAATTCCCAGAAAAACCTTAAACCTTTTAGATTCCTTGTAGACTCATTTATCTCTCTTTGACAAAAAGAACCTGGCTTCAGTTTTGTTTACCGGTCCCAGGAAACCCTTAAGGTTTTAGAACCTGTCTTATTTCCCTTTGAAAGCAAACTTCCCCTCTCAGCTCCCTTCACTATCTATTCTCATCGTCTGTTCCAATCACTCAGACATTCCAAACGGAAATTCTCACCTGGACCCTTTCTTTTTCCAACCACCTCCCCCATCAACTGGCTTTCCCATGGTTTTGCCTTCCTGGCCATTCCCACCCTTAATCCTAGCTAGGCGCCAGTGTTCCCTTCGCCCCAGCTTGCTGGCCACCCCCATCCAGATCTCCCTAGACCCCTCCTTCCCTCACCCCAAACTGCTTGGCCACTCCTTGGACCCCTCCTCCCATCACTCCAAGCTGCTTGGCCCCTCCCCAATCGGGCTGTACTAAAGACTCATCTTTCCCCCACTCAGGGGCTGAGAATTTCTCATGCCCCTAGAGGATGAGACCCCATGCCCGCCCATAATGGGCGTCACCTGGCCTGACCACCCTAGTCCCAGCCCCGACTCAGACGCTGAGATTTCTCGACTGCCTCACGCTGCTGGTCCTTGTGTGCATCACCTGACCACCTTGAACCCTATTTAGATCGCTGATGTTTGGGTTCCTTTGGAGTCTGGCCTATATGCTTATCTTTAATAAACTTTTTCTCTGGTTGGAAGAAGATCTGAGTTGAATTCATTCAGGCAGATCCGCGCCATGATTTGGGCTTTTTCCCACGATCTTGGGGTGCCTCTGTGCATCTAAGGGCACACCAAACCCCCCCACTTCAAAATGAGACCCAGATTCTTTTTGGGGTAGGGGACAAAGGTCTCGGCTTGGGCCAGTACCCCATGAAGAGGCGGGAGAGGGGGAACTCAGACCTGTAATTTCACAGCTCTCAGGGAGGACATTCTTCCTTCCAACACAGAACAGCAGTTAAGAGACTTGTCCAGGGTCACACAGCTAGTATTGGGACCCCAGGTCTCTACTGAGTTGACCCTCTGAGATCACCTCCAGGCTATCTCTCCCCAGGCAGAACTGCTTAAGAAGTCCCTGAGAAATTCATGGAGCTAGGGTGCTGTCTGGGGTGGGGGGGTGGGGGGGTGGGCTGGAGATCTTTGGGAGGGACCAGCTCAGAGCTTGGGAAGCCTAGCCTTCATCATGCATATTCCATGGAGCTCTGAGTGGCAGAATTAGATCCAAGGGGCGCATTTCCATCACAATGGCCTCTGCCTCATTTGCCATTCCAATTGTCTTCTCTAAGAAGATAAAGGTGGAGAAAATCATCAGCCCTTTGTCCCAGAGAACTCTGTAGATAAGATTCCAAATAACAGCCATGGTCTAAGAGCCTCGTTGTCTTTCTCTGGCATTTATTTGTGGCTCTATTTTTTTATCTCTGCCAGGCAGCCTCTCTCCTTATGCCCTGCAAAAAGGCTGGCTGCCCTCCTTCGGATCTGAGCCAGACTGCTGGGGAGCTCTGTGGCTCCTTGGAGCTCACCCTGGAGGCATTTTCCCCATCCTGTTCTATACTGGTGGCCTGGAGCCTGCCTGCTCCTGGGTGTGAGGGAGGCAGTGCCCAGACCTGCTAGGTGGATGGTCCCTGGAGTGGATGCCACCGCAGGATGCCAGGTGTGGACCAAAGAGGGAGACTTACCTTCAGCTTAGGGCGGGCAATGGAGTGGGATGGGGTTATGGGATTCCAGCTGGACCCCTAAAAGGACGAGGCCATATCTTTGAAAGCAACCCAGTCCCTGAATTTTCCCATACATTTCTGCAGCCCAAATCCCTGGTGCCTTTGCCCATGGCATCTGGCCCACCCCAGCCCACCCAGATTACTTAATTAGTTTAAGTGCCTCTCTTTAATCCCATCCAGACCCCTTCTCTGTTACCGGTACCACCCCAGGCAACTTGCCACTCCTTAATCCTATCTAGATCTTCTCACAGTCTTTTTCTGTATAAAAATATCAAATCTTGCCTCCATTAAATTGGGCAGATTCTCACCCATTTGTATTGGCATCACAAAGAACACAAATTTACTAGAAATCTTGCCCACCCAGTCGGTGTCTAACAAAACCTCCCTACTCTGAAAGAAGGCTTGAGTGGTCAGATTCTTTTGAGGCAGACCCATCCTGTACCCTTGCATTTCGGGGTTCCTAGCAAACCGCAACAGGTGCTGGCTGGGGGGCAGGGCTGAACCTGGCGTTGCTTCCCGCCCCCCCTCTTTCCAGTCCATCCACCTCACAGTTGCCAGAGTATAATCTTTAAAGCCTGACTTTAACTATGTCCCTCTTTGCTTAAGAAACCCCGGGTTCCTTCTGAAAAGAATGCAGAAGTGAAAAAGCCTTTATGAAGTACTTGCTGTGTGCTGGTGACTGGGCCAAGTGCTAAGGTTACAGATGGTGGGGAGGGGGCCCTGCCATGAGGCCGCCTAGGTCCTCAAGGTCGGCCCTCTGACTGAATCCAAACTTCAGAGAACAAATTGCCTCCATAGAAAGGTTTGTAAAACCTGGGGCTGTCAGAGCCGATGCTGTAACACACACACACACACACACACACACACACACACACCACGGGGTGCTTCTGGTCAGCGAAGGCAAAGGGATGGTGGACAGAAATACAGAATGATGGATTGGCACACGACTCCTGGAAGGGACCTGGGGTCTGGATTTCTGTTCCCAGAGCTGGCGTGGGAGATGTGGGCAGAGCAACCAGTCACGAACACGAATGTGGCCTGGGCACCACAGGAGGGAGGGTCGAGATTGGGAAGCCTTACCGGTTAGTCATCAAACTTTTACCCAGGCTGCTTTGTGCTCAGGGCCCTACCAAGGGTCCAGAGTGCAAAGAAAGGCCAAAACGCTTTTCCTGAGGAATGACAGCTTGCAAACTCCTCTGTACAAACAGGCTCTATTCAGGATCAATCAGAAATAATCCACAGAAGGAAGGCATTAGAATTAGGGGGTGGGGCGGAAAAAGGTTTTCAAGAAGGTTTTAGGTAGAGGGCACCACCAGTGAGTGAGCCCAGAGTTGAGAGATGGAGGGAGGGGCTTGGAGGAAGAGCCAGGGGCCCAGGGGCCCTGGCTTGGGGTACTTGAGGGGAGGGGTGGAATGCGGGTAAGAAGGAGAGGACCAGCTTAGAAGCGCTTAATGGAATCCTGAGGTCCCAAGGCCAGAGGGTCGGGGCCTATGTGCAGCCCAGATTGGGCAGGGTGAGCGGGGCTGGGCTAGAAGTGGGCAAGGCTCTCTAATCAGAAGCCTGGCACCCGGGGCCAGAGCCGGGCTGCTGCAGCCTGCCTCTAGGAGCCGTTCTCTGCTGCCCTTGCAAAGGCTTTCTCAAGGGGCTCCAACCCAGCTGCCACCTTGCTGCTTCTGTCTCCTGCCTTGGCCCAGGTGGCTCCCGAAACACTCGGTGACTTCCCTGACTCCCCCAGCTGGTTGTCACAAGTGTGTTTACTTTGCTCAAATCCTGCACTTACTTATCCACGAACACTCCGGGTCCTCCCCATGGAACATAAGCCCCTTGAAGGCAAGGCCTGTCTCCTTGTATTTGTGGCCTCAGGGTCCCGTGCAGGGCCTGGCACAGAGCAGGGGCGTGATGAATGTTTAATTGATCGACTGATTGATCGGCTAGTGGCTTGAGGATGGTGCCGTCTGGTGGACGCCTCTATGGCTGGATAATTACTAGGAGACAAGTAGGGACCCCACCTCCGCAGAAACTGAAGTTAGGCAGCCCCATGCCTGGCGGCCGCTCTGTCTGCCCATTCTGCATGGCCCCAAGTGTTTCCCCGTGTAAGCACAAAGCCTTGCGCCCAGAGGAGGAGGCAAAGAGTCATGGGTAGCCAGTGGCCGACTGAGGACGTGGAGGGGCGTCCTGAGATGCCCCGCTTGTGCCTGAGCTGAGAGGAGCTGGCTGTGATTTCCTTCATGGGCGCCCCATTCACACAGTGAGGAGTTCCAGCGGGGAACTGTGACATTTCGCACTCGTGTCCCCAGACTCAGCCGTGAAGACAGAAGTGTGTGGGAAACTTGCTGGGCACACTGGCTCCCTGCCAAGAAAGGACGGATGAGGCCATTACCGTGGTGCTGTGCAGAAGCCAGGCTTCCTGGCTGCGTCAATAAGCCGGTCTGCAGTGCAGCTTAATGGATATTAATGATTAATTAATCATTCTCAATGGCTCCAATTTTCCCATGGAAGACTGAGTGAAAATCTGAGCTGTAATTTCCTGGCTCCTCCCTTCTGTGCCCTGTTGTAATGCAGTCATCTGAAGAGGGTCATTCATCATCTTTTGGTGTATTTTCCTCTCAAAAAATTGCTAGAGAACTTTCAAGGAAATTTTTTGGTCTACAACTAAGTTTTTCTTTCTTCTGACATGTTCTAAGTCAGTGGAACATGTAGGAGCAGCCACGTGGCACAGTGGATAGAGCACTGGACCTGGAGTCAGGAAGACCTGAGTTCAAATTCAGCCATAGGCATTTGCTAAATGTGACCCTGGGAAAGTTACTTAGACTGTCAGCCTCAGTTTCCTCAACTATAAAATGGAGATGATAATAGCACCTACCTTCCAGGGTTATTATGAGGATCCAATGAGTTAATATTTGTAAAGTGCTTAGCAAAGTGGGCATACAGTGGGAGCTTAATAAATGCTTGTTCCCCATGCCTACACTGCCAAGTACTGTGGATGCTGAGCTTGGCTGGTGCTAGTCAATCATGCTTCTTCTGTCCTCCCAAATCTGTGGAATGATCCACTTGGCTTCCAAGCTGTCTCAAATCCCCTGGGTAAGGGCACAATGCTCCAATTTCCCTTTATCACCAAACGCCCCTCCGTGACCTTTCTTGCCATGTTCCTAGATTATTCTAAAAGTCTCCTGGCTGGTCTCTCTGTCCCAGGTTTTCCTTGCTTCCAATCCAGATACAAAAACCGCTGCCAGCTTAGTCATCCTGAAATACCACCGTCCTCATGTTGCTCTTCTGCTCAAGAATGTGCCGTGGCTCCCCATCACTCACCACATGGAGCTCCAGGTCTGGTGCCTGACGCCTGGCCCGCCTAGTGGCCAAGTTTCACAAGGGCTTGGTGAATTGCACTGATTTCAGCTCTGCTTCCTGGTACTTCTCAGGGGAAGGAGTGCAGGCACCTCTCCTGCCTCTCCCAGAGCTGTCTTCTCTGCTGGAATGCCCCGACCTCCTTCTAGCTCAGTCAAAGTGAGTGAGAGGCACCCTGTTTTCCAAGTCCAGGGAGCTGCAGAGTGGAGGGAGGGAGGAAGAGAGTATGGAGGCAGGAAGGCTGTAAGTAAGCCTGAGCCCACTCTGCCCCAGGACAGTGGAGGACAATGGGCTCTCCGTATGGGAAGGTTTTTGTATTTCAGGTCTTGCTACAGGATCAAATATCACCTTCTTAAAGTGCTTAGCTCAGTGCCTGCTACATAGCGGGCACTTTATAAATGCTGTTGTTGTTACTACCACCACCACCACCACCACTACTACTACTGTTGTGGTTTAGGGGTGCCAGGACCCCGAAATAGCGATGTGAGTCCTGCCCAAATGAATTTGACCAAAGCTTTCTTTCCATCAAAGACCAGACTATTAAAGATTCACCATATTGGCCAGCCTCTTACGGAATCTGAACATTTGTGATGCTCGTATTGACAAGCGGGCTAGATTGAATCTGAACCCCTTAATGGAGACAAGATGGAACTTCTATACTGTGGGAGGGATCTAGACCACCTAGGCTGAGGGGACTGGAGGATGGGTCTAGGGAGGAGGATCTTTTTTCTTTTTTTTTTAGGCAATTAGGATTAAGTGACTTGCCCAGGGTCACATAGCTAGTAAGCGTTTGGTCTGATTTGAACTCAGGTCCTCCTGACACTGCCCCAGGAGGATCTTGATGGGAGTGGCCAGTAGGCTGGGGTGGTTGGAGGTCAAGTGCCTGGACCAAGAGAATGGGGCCTAGATGGGATCAAGGGAAGTAGCTAGGGCCATCCGAAGGTAACTGACAATGAAGGGCTGGGCTCAGTTAAGGTAACAGAGAATTGAGCATAGGTGGTAGTGAAAGACCAGTTAAGAGGATTATAGCCAAATGCCAGAGACTTACTGTATCTAGTGGGAAAATTCAAGGAGAATTCAAGGTGGGGTTTTCCAAGGTCCATAGACAAATAAGACCCAAATTCTTTTGGGGTAAGGGGCAAAGGTCTTGGCTTAGGCCTGTACACCATCATTATGACTGCTACTGCTATTGTTATCGCTACTGCTACCACTACCACTACCACCACCACCACTACTACTACTACACTACTACTACTAGTACTACTACTACCACTACTACTACCACATCTTTTCAGTGAATGGCCAATTTGAAAAAGCTAACTGTGCCTGGACGGTTAATTGACATCAAATTAGAATCAGCAGGAGGAGCAGTCTTGCCATTTGGAGCAGGGGTTGGGAGAGTGACTTCATAGTCTGTACATGCTCCGTGTGAAAATCAGAAATTGACTTGATTCACCCAGCCGCCCTTACCAAACACCTGCTTTGCCCCAGCACCTGGCTCACCACCAGAGTTCAGGAAGGCTAGTGCAAATTCCCTGCCCTGGGGCCCCTGATAGCCTGGGAGGAAGGATGTGCTTAGACATATCATGCTCCAGGAAAGCTTCCTCTGGGGTGCCCAGCGAGTCCTGGGGACCTGTGAAGACTTGCTCCTCTGCTTCAGACTGGGAGGGAGGCGGGGGTGTTCCCAGAGGATGTGTTCCTGCAGATTTCATACAAATTGAATTTTGTCAATTGAATCCTATTTTGCCATTGACTTACATTAGAATTTCAGAGATGCTTCTTTTTTAACTTCTGATTGCTTTTAATGGGAAGTTTCTTTCCCAGCCTTGTTGTCAAGTACTTAATGATTCGTAAACAAATGCTGACATTCACTAGGGACAGCGAAGGCTTACAGTAACCCATGACTAATGCTTACAGTAACCCAGTGCAGGGTTTTTTTGGTAATAAATGAAGACCCCAAACCCCAAAGATTCTCAGAAGTGATGGGGCTTCTGCGGCCACCTGGTCCTGCCCCAAGTGAACAAAGTAGGTACCCACTGGTGTCCGGCTTCAGGCCTGGGGTGGGGGTGGGGAGGGAGCCTGCCAGCTCTGACAAGGCCTTGCCACTTGAGTTATTCTGCAAGGAAGTTTTATTTAAAGCAGGTCTAAAGCATTGTTTGGGCAGCTCCCACCACATGCAGAGAGCTGTGTGCTCTGGGAACAAGCAGACTCAACCTATTCACCCCTCCAGGTGACTGACCTGTAAATCCAGGAACTCACCTCTCCCAGGTCCTCTAAGCCTTCCAGCTAAACGTCACCAGCTCCAGCTGTCATTTTTCCTTCATTGCATCATGGACACTCTGGAGGGCCCTCAGAGGCCCTGAGCTAGGACACCCCCCCCATACAGACTCAGCAACTTCCCGTGTAGCTTTGGCTTGAACACCTGCATCGAGAAGGAAGTCACTACCACCAGAGACAGCCCAATCCCTTCCAGAGTGCTTTGCTCCCTCTCATTCCAAGCCTAAACCTGCCTCTTCGGAACTCCGACTCAGAGTTCTGCCGTCCTGGGCCAAAAAGAACCAAGCTGTGCCTTCTTTCAGACGCCAGCCCTGCGATAAGATTACAGTGTAGAACAGACAGACAAAGGATGGTAGGAGTAAGACTGTCCCTACCTTCCGTCCAGTAGCTGACATTTAAATGGGGAAGGAGAACCCTAAATGCGAACTGGGGAGGGGGCAGGGAGGCCGGATACCTCTGTGGGCAAAGCCACCAGCAAGGAGGCAGAGAAATCTGGAGTCGAGCCAGGAGCCCCATGAAATAGTCTGGGCCAGGGACTTAGCCGTCCAGAGAGGGGCACAAGTCTCTTTTTTCTTCTTCAATAAATGTATTGTCGGAGCCCTTTCTGCTGTTCATCTTCCCTTTCTCCTTACTAATGACTCCTCTGAACATTTCAGGACTGAGTTGTTCTGACTGAATGTCACATCTTTATCTCCTTCTTCTTACTTTTCATTTTTAATGAATTCTGATCTTTGCCCTGACAAGTCAATGTCTTGACTGTACCAGCGACAGATTCTGGAACAATTTGCACATCAAGAGCAGCTCTTTTCCTGTCTGTTGAAATAGAAGCTATTTTTTGTTTGTGTGATGCCTATTGGTGTTCATCATATCCACACCTGTGAATTCTTTACTTGGAGAAAGTGTTCCTGATAAGAACCATGGAGGCTTCTGTGCAATCTCCCATCTCTGGCCTCTCTCACTTTTTTTTTTTCCTGAGCTGTGCTTTCCCCCACCCCCCATCCCCTTCCCTCATCGCCTTTCCCCAGCTTTGCACTGAAGTCCCTGAGGATCAGAGTTTAGGTTGGTTTATCTTGGAAGCTCTTAACTAAATTCCTTGTAGAACCCCTCTGCATCTTCATCTTAGCACCCAACATGGGTGCATTAGCTACAATTTCTTTCAGTTACTTTTTGGCAAAAATTTGTCATCGCTGCTGTGATGCAAGAGGACTAAATACCCCACAAAATGACATTTCTTGTTGTCTTTGGAGATAAGAAAAAGCCAACTCCTCCAACTCCCTGCTTTGACTTTTTAGTGAGCACCTGGAAGCTGTCCCATCAGGGGCTGCTTCCTTCTTTCTTTTTAATTTGTTCATAGCAAGAATGTCAAGATGATAAGATTCAGCTTCTCTGGCAAAGGCTTTACTCAATGGCCATCAGACAAAGATTTCCCAGTAGAGGGCCAAAAATCAGTCAAGCCTTCAGATTCCTAAAAACAGCATGCCTCCTTGCCCCTCTGACCACTTTCCCACCATCTTGCTGCCCACAACGTGGAAGCAGAAAGGGGTCAGGACCAAGTGCTGTTTCATCTTTGTTTCATGACTTGTCGTGACCAAGAGTCAATCACTGAGTGGACAACTTACTGGAGTAGAACCTCTCCTGTCCATCATTAGCTGAGTGGTCCTTGGGAAGCAGCCTCAGTTGGTTGCTAGGATCATCCTTGAAGCCTTTCCAGCATGTCAGATGTTTCCAGGACCCATGCTTTGCTGGTATTTCCATTGAGAACCTGGGATCCCCTTTAGTTATCATGAAACATTGGAGTACAACTCTGTGGATGACTGTATACTGAGCCTATAGTAGGAGTTTAATAAGTGCTTGAAAAGGTATAATCCTTGGGCCTATGGAACCTGTACCCTGCAAGACCTTACTTAAGTTTTGGGGTAGGAATGAGTGCCTACTCTTCTGGGTTCACGCTTCCACCCAGAAAAACAGGAACATTTTTTTCTAGAAATGTGTCTCCTTTTGCAAACACACTGGCTACATTGTTTCCAAGGAAGAATTTATGAAGAGAAAATCAAATGGACAGACATTTCATGCTCCCTAGTCCTGTGCCCCGGAGATGTCCCTTGGAGCCTCAGAAACACTCTGTCCACCCATCATCCTTGCCCTCATCCCAAGATCAACTCATCTTCTCTTTAGGGAAACCACCCATTTCCCGGATGACGTTTTGCTCCTGTTCTTTGAAGCTCCTGATTGGCTACGTGGGCACCAAGCATGAGCTCGCCTGTGGCCATCTTTGTGAGATTAATTTTCAGAGAATGTTGTGTTCCGCGCCTCTCAGGACCCAGCAACACTAGGAGAAGGCTGCCGTTAAAAAGAGGAGCCTTTGTTCCTAGGGGAAGCTTTGGGTCACAGTTTTGTGACTTCCCAAAGGCAGCCCATTCCTTACTCTTTTGGTTAAATTCTGGGCTAAAGCTATTCTGCATCTGCATTGATTGTCCTGGAAAATAGCTATACTGATGGACAAGTGCTCTAGGTTTTCCATTCACATGCATGTAACAATCTGGGCACTAGAAATGCTTCATCCACTTTGTCTTTTCTGTGTGGATGGCCCAACCAAATTCTTCTGAGCGGTTATTGGTCTCTTTCAGGAGGCTCTGTAGTGTTCTAGGGCTTGCTACCAGTAACACAATGTCGTCTGCAGATGAAGACCTTGTCATCTCCTGAGGAGCCTTCTTCAGCTGGGTCTCTACATTGAATGTCGGCCTTCATCACCAGTGGTGAACAGCATGGCGGGCATAGACACCTTCCAGTTTTGTGCTTCGATCAATGTGGTGATCAGAATGTGTTAAACTGACTTATTTTGGTTGTCACATCTTTCAAGGAATTGTGAACAATTTCAACATGTGGATGGAAGACCCATTGTTGGAACAGAACCTTCAAGAATGGGGTTCTGAACTGGGGGCCCAGGCTTTTTAAAGTAACTTGCTAACTATATTTCAGTACAGTTTCTTCTGTAATCCTATGTATTTTATGTATCTTAGACTGTGTATGTGTCAGAATAAAACATTATTCTGAGGAAGGAGTCCATGGGCTTCACTAGACTCATGGCCCAAGGGGTCCAGGACACACAAAAAAGGAGGGCTCCCTGCTTTAAGCCTTCAGTCTGCTCCACTCAATCTAATGCAAACCAGATGCTTGGAGATGAGGAGTGGAAAGCCTGGACTTGTCCTTGGCGAGTCTGACAGTGCAGCGTAAGGGAAGTGCTTGCAGCCCCAAGGGTGGTTTTCTCAGTGAGGAGGGGAGCTCTCTGAGCTGCCCTTCTTCCTGCCTGGCGATCTCTTTCTCTCTATGGTATTTGAGGTAGAGGGTGTGTTCAGAGACAACTGGCACCCCCTGGTTGTCTGAGCAGCCATCGAACTGCTCACCCCCTGCTGTGAGGAAGGGGCTAGAAAAGGTGCCCTAAAATTGTCTGCTTACCCAACCCTGGCCTGTTCGTGTGGCAGGTGGGGATCTCACCCTGTGGTTGAAACACAAAAAAATGTACAAAAACTTCGCAAAGATGCTTCCGCTCACCATCAGCACATGCAATGTGTGCACACTCAGACAACACAAAATCCAGTAGCCCTGAAAGACAAACAGCTCTTGTTTAGCGAGAACTCATGTCCAAAAGCCAGCCCTGAGTGAAACAAGTTTGGCAAATGAAGGTCAGCTCACTGGAGTCAGAGCTGGATACAAGTTCTTCTAGAGTGGCCGCAGTGAAGGGGAGCGCCGGGAAGCTGGTGCAGGTTTTGCAATCAAAACTAATCTAGTCAACAAGCTTGTGTGCCTCCCCAAAGCAGTGAAGGACAGGCTCATGACAGTGCTATTGTCACTTGCAGGAAAATGTCATGCCACCATCATTAGTGCCTGTGCTCCCACCATGACGAACCCTGATGAGGTCAAAGAAAAGTTTTATGAAGACCTGGAGACTCCCATCATCAATGTGCCAAAAGAGGTCAGGCTGAAAATTCTGGGTGACCTTAATGATAGCATAGGCTCAGACTACCAGACATGGCCTGGAGTCCTAGGGAGGAATGGAGTTGGAAACAGCAACAGCAGTGGTCACTTACTACTGAAGACTCCACATGCTCCTTTTACCTCAGATTGAAGTCAATCCTTTTCTAGCCAAATTTCCAACTGAAGAAGGAGCATTTGAATGCCATTAGGCTCCTCTCCTGTGGCAAAGCACCTGGTGCTGATTCTTTTCCAGCTGAGATTTACAAGGTGGGGGGGGCATTGCTCATACAAAAACTGACTGAAATTTTCTGGGTTATACGGTAAGAGGAGGTTGTGCCCCAGGAGTTCAAGGATGTCTCCATTGTCCATCTCTATAAAGGCGAAGGAAATAGTTTGTCCTGTGACAATCACGGGGTGGATGGGGAGTGTCTCTGTCTTATGGAGAACTCACACAGGGCAAGTGTTCACACGGAGGGTAGAAAGAAATGATATAAGGACTCTCTCAAGGTCTCTCTGAAGAACTTTGGAACTGATTGTGTGTCCTGGGAGACACTGGCACAGGACCACCCACCATGGCGTGCCCTCATCGAGAAGGTGCTGTGCTCTGTGAGCAAAGCAGAATTGAAGTAGCTCAAAAGAAACGCAAGATACACAAATTTAGAGAATTCACCCTAAATGTTCACAGGGACTATCTGTGCTTGACCTTGGGGTAGAGCATTCTGAGCTCGTACTGGTCTCATCAGCCACAGTCGTCGGATGCACTGTAACTGGACTTCAACATAGTGATGTCATTGTGGTCCTCTTCCAGAACCAAGGACAACAGCCACGCACAGACCATTCTTGACCTCTCTGGGATTCAGACTCACTTCCTCTGGCTTTTCTGGGACTCTGGTAAAGCTGCCTTCCTGGCTTCATCTTCTTCAGGGACTAAGACCCTCCTACCAGAGGCACCTCCTATATGCGGGAGGTCAAATGCCTCTAGCAAGACTGCCTTTCACAACTTAACTCTTTGTTGTCCTGGAAGCTCTGGGATGACCCAGGATCCCTTCTTTACATGACTCTCCTGTGGCTTGGTGGACATTTTGTTATGCAAACAGTAGGCTCAAGAGGCTTCATTTCTGGGAGAAACAATTAGACAGGAATGGGGAAGTCCTACTCCTCCCCAACCCCTGCCCTGCCTTATCCCATTTATTGTGTCCCAGCCCCTTTCAGGGGCAGCTAGATGGCACAGTGGATAGAGTGCCCAGCCTGGAATCAGGAGCACCTGAGGTCAAGTTCAGGCTCAGACACTTACTAATTGTGTGATCCTAGGTAAATCACTTCACCCTGTTTGCCTCAGTTTCCTCATCTGTAAAATGAGCTGGAGAAGGAAGTGGCCAACCACTCCAGGATCTTTGTCAAGAAAACCCCAGATGGGGTCACGGAGAGTCAGACACGACTGACCAAAGCAGCAAGCCCCATTCAGAGAGCTTCCGGTGACCTCACTGCAAATCCTTTACAGATCATAATCCAATCACTACAAATCACAATACAAATACACACTGTCAGCACATGTCAATCCCAATTCTTCACTTTTCTCGGGTTGTCATTTTCAACCTGATGGTGATTGGCTTTGAAGTCACTAAACAACCCCCAAAACCCAGTTCTAAAAAGAGGTTCATTATGATATCAGGGAGTAGGACCAGAGAGAAGTGCTCTCCTTTCTGGGGGGTTCTTGGTCTCCTTTTTGGGGGGCAGAGTTAGGTGGTGAGGGATAGTGACTACAGCAAAGGCTAAGGAAAGCCAACATGTCAAGCCTTGAGGCTCACCAGTGGAGAAGGAGGGAGAGATACCCAGGGGCATCAGGACAGGGCCCCATGGGGAATAGAGAGCGGGGGCTCGCTGTCCCCCAAAGCCCTGCCTGGTGGTCCTGCATTCTGGGTATTTGTCTTCCTTGTTTTGTTAGGGCAGCCCAACACGGCTCTCAGCCCAAACAACCATCAACAATCGCTGGCACCTACTATGTGCAGGGTGCCCTCTGGATGCAGAGATGCCAGGGAGAAAAAGGCAACAGTTCCTGCCCCTGCTTTATCAGGAAAACAACCTCGCAGACAGAAGGAAACCCAAACAACCTACTAAGCCATTCTGTTTGGAGGTGAAGCATTGCAAGGGTCTGGGTTCATGAAGAGGTGCCTGAGTGTTGCAAAAACTGGCCCCCGAGACACCATGAGAGTAGAGTCTTGAGAGTAATCAGCTCGATTTTAACGCTGGTTTGCTCAGGCCAGATGGAGCCCAGGTTTCTGGTCGGATGTCGGTGAGGCACGGCTGGGTGAGGGGAGCCAAGCCCCGCACGTCTTTTCCCACTGCTTCTGCAGCCGTTCAGAGGGAGCCTGTGCAGTGAGTTACCCTGACATGTGTCTTGACATTTCTTTAAATAACCCCTGATACTTGAGAGTCATGAGTGGATGCAACAGAACTCGGAAACTGCCTCCCTACTCAGAGACTTTCCCAGAAAATCTCTTTTCCTGTTTTCTTGGGTGAACAAGTTGGCTTTTAAACTAATCAATAGGTCCCCCAGGGTATACATTCAGGCGCTGAGATAGCCTCACAAGGCTCAGGGAGGAAGGCATTTCCAGCAGGCAGATATTCCTTATTGGACTGATCTGTCTTCCAGGAAGATGTCTGCTTGGAATCTGCCTCTTCGCTTTTCTGTTTGGACGTGGTTTTTTCCTCTTCCCTTGGCCTATGAACCTCTCTCATTTCACTGCCCCTCCTTCCCCAAATGCTACTTGTCTGACCATTTTGGTGAAGGGTTAAATGGACAGGAATTCATCTTTTAAGGCCTATGGTCAGCCTTGTTCTCATAGTTTCTCATAGCAGACAGGCCTAGAACCCTAAATTCGAGTAAGGGTAAGAAACAGGAAGTCATGAGTGGGCAGACAGGGAGGCAGAGGAAGACGGCCATGAGCTGCTGAAAGGGGCCCTAAGCAACCCTGGAAATGATCTAGTGATGGAAAGGGAAAGAACCACTATGAGAAACTGACCTTTGGGTCAATGGAACGGCCAATTCGTGGTCCAAGGGAAGAGGGATGAGACGGCCTCCTCATTCCCTCTCAGAAGAGGTGGGGGACGATGGAGCTGGGAAGCCATCTGCCAGTTCAGACCTGGAGAGATGTAATGGTCCTATTTGCTCAATTCCTCTTCCCTCTCCTTCTTCTTTGTTATTAGGGATGCCTCTGGGTAGGGGAGGAGGAGGGAGACATATATTGGAAAGTGAAGCTGATGGACGAAACAAAAGATGTCAAGGCACTTTTCAAAAGACTTTTTAAAGGTCATGGAAGGTTACCATTAAAAGGCTGCATACTTCATTGGCCAACTGGCTGTTACCTGGAGAGAAAGCTCCAGGAGATGGGTCTTACACAGTTTCCAGGATCCAAGAATTGTTTACAAGAAAGGAACGTGAACCCCCTGCCAAGCACACCTGCGGAAGGGAGAGAATTCAGGGCAATGAGCTGGAAACATGGACAGTCCCCCTTCTGCAGGCCAGGGATTCTCCTCCAATGGAGTCTTGTCAGGTGTTTTCAATAGAGAGAAATGCTTGCTTGTGCAGGAGGTGTGAGGGTGGCAGCGGAGGATGGGGCTGTGGGGCATAGTGAGATGGCAGGAAGGCCGCCAATGAACCACGTTCAAGGATAGGTCACAGTTTTTAAAATGGCGGCTGCTGACTTGCGATGAATATCTGAGTAATCGCTAACAAAAGACTCCCCCCACCCCCACTTTGTCAGAATTAGCACTACGAGTTTTTCACGGTCCCAGATCCAGCGAGTAAAGGCAAAGCATGTCGATATTTCATTAAAAAGAATCCTTTATTTATTAATAGCAAGGAAGTTAATGATCTTCACTCTGTTTCCACTTTTCACTGAGCCTCAGTGATGGGCTCATGAAACCCTGCTCTTCGAGGAGGGGCTGGTGAGTTGCTGGGAAGCAACCCAGCCCTTCATAAATGTTGTGATCGTATGTCTCGAACCTCAATAAGTAACGAGGGGCTGAACCCGAATGCTGGGAGTGCTGTAGTGAATTGACTCCAAGATCTGTCCAAGCATCAGGAGGCTGCACCCATCCCCATCTCTCACCACTTTGGAGAGTTGGAAAGAAGGATGGATTGAGATGCTTCAGGGAGTGTCCAGATGAGGCAAACCTGTTGTATGCCGTAATGGGCAGCGAGTGTGAAAGCATGGAAAGGGAGGCTGAGAAACTCATTTGAGGGTGTTTTCCACTTATCCCCTTCCCCTGGCTATCCTTATCCAATTCCCACTTCCGAGAGTTGGGTGCCCCGAGCTTGGCTAGCTACATCTCCCCCCTCAGGCTTCTAATGGTACCCCCAGGGCTTTGGGGGGCTAATTCTCTAATGCCCCCCCTTCCCCCGAAATCTGCTTCCCTCCAAGATTAACAATTGAGAATCGTTTAGTCAGGCAGCCTTAAACAGCTCTTAGAAAGGACTATTTACCACCAAGTGATTAAAACCCCCCTCCCCCGACCGGAGTCCGTGACAGGCTCCTGGGCCAAGCAAGGTCATTCGGTTTACCCTACCTACAGAGTCCTGGGGAAAGGGGGCTGGAGCTTAGAGAGTGGCCAAAGAGTAACCCACAGCTCCTAGTCCCTGGATGTGCTTCCGCCAATTTGTGGGGGCCTCGGGAAGATGCAGTTAAGCATGCTCAGTCTGTACCCATCCCCCGTCCTTGGCTCCCAGAGCAGACCCTGCTGCCAGCTGAGCTGGGGGTGGGAAAGGGGAGGTCTAAAATCTACCGGACCCTTTCAAGCTCATAAAGTCCTCCTCCCGCAAAAAGCAGAGGGATGGAGACCTGGCTAAAGGCTCTCTTCTCCCTCCGCAGGTATGGAGTGCTGTGGGGTGCAGGAAAGCCCTGCTTGCTGGAGGAGGCTCTTGTTATCCTGGTAATTGATAGCTGACCCCCGAAACACAGCTAAGTGCCTAGTCTAAGGCCTGTAGGTGATTGAACTGTTTCCTTTTGTTAGGGTATCCAAGCTAAAATGGGATGGGGTGGTTCAGCCCTACCCTTACGATGATAAGGGTAGGAATTGTGGCCTGGCCCTTAGCAGGGTTTGCCCAGGAACGTGCTCAAACCCAGAGTCTGATGGCTGTTCTCTTCTTTTCAAAATCTGGGCCACTTTTGCCCTTCCCCAGTCTTGCGATACCTCAGAGATCCTGGACTGTGGCTCAGACATCATGGCGGCCAGTTCTCCCAGGACCCGAGGATGGAGTTCTTCCCTACTCTCCTGCCATCCCACTGGAGTTTATTTTGGTTTTGTTGTGTCCAGCATAAAGAGAACAGCAAAATAGGAAGG
This sequence comes from Vombatus ursinus, assembly GCF_900497805.2. Taxonomy (NCBI): domain Eukaryota; kingdom Metazoa; phylum Chordata; class Mammalia; order Diprotodontia; family Vombatidae; genus Vombatus; species Vombatus ursinus. The sequence continues at coordinate 11,529,023 of NW_020946652.1, read as the reverse complement.
GAGTAGCTCTGATCTTGCCCCATTGTCGGGTCCCACACACCCCAAGCGAGGGTCCTGCCTCTTCCGGGTTCCTCTTCTTCTAAAAAAAACCCCCTTTGTGTTCTTAGCTTACAGCTATCCTGGGCTTCCGCATTCCCGACATCACTTGTTATAAGACCTCGATGTTCTCTCAGATCCACTTTGTGCTCCACGGCCTTGCTTTTACCTTCTCTGCATTTCTTTGATAATCGAGGCTGATTTGTGAGTTCCCTGGGTGTCCATACCAGTCTCTTCAGACAAATTGCATTTGGCTCCTGGTTGGAATCTCATCCTTCAGCATCTCCCTCCGCCCCAGGCTAATTTCCCTTGAAGTATTTTTAAGAACGGGATCCTGCTTATCCTCCAAATCCACTGAAATCTGCCTTTTCAAAATTTAGGGTGAAGGCCAGTTCTCTCCTTTATCACAAACCACCAGTGGAGTGGGCACCCCTCCCCAATTTCCCTTCATTTCTATCCCAGCAATGGTCATCTCTGCTAGTGACAATCAAATCCAGGCTAGAATTTTCCCTTATTGGTTTCTTCACATTTTGAAGGATGGAATTATGGCACTGATAATTACTTGAGAAAGGAGGAGGGAAAGAAGGGAGACAGAGACATAGACACACACACACACACACACACACACACACACACACAGAGGGAAAGGGAGAGAGGGGGCTGAGAGGGACAGACAGAGATGGAGGGAGATAGGAGGGGAAGAGAAGGAGAGAGACAGACAGAAGGCAGACAGACAGACAGAAAGAGTAGAGAGGGAGAGAAGCGGGATTGGTCCCGTTATGCTTCTGTGCCCCTCTTGTGATCTGTTTCCCAAATTCCTTATTGCTTCCTTCTTTCGATCCAGGAGGCCTATAGGTCTCTGGTCACTTTTGAAAGGGTGCTTAAAGAGAAATACCAGGAAGGTTGAGGTACCCTTGAGAAGGTCCATGATTGAGTGAGGTCTGGGGAAGACGGTGTGGCCATGAGGAAATTACTTTTTACATTGAGCCTCAGCTTTCTCATCTGTAAAATGGTGATGGTAGCACCTTCTTTCCCTACCTTCCTGGGTTGTCATGAGGCCCAGGGAAATGCTTTTTAAACCTCGACATGTGCTATCAAAGGTAGTATTGATTACGTTTGGTGCTAAAATGATCATTCACATTCCACTTTACCTGTTATTCTGGCCTTTGAGATCACCAGGTCAAGGGGAGGGAACCTCTGGTGAAGGGGGCCGGTCCATCCTTGGGCTTGATTTCTTCTAGCATTTAGCATAAACATAAAGAGCCCATCCCATTGATGCCAATGGTTGTTTAAAGTCTTTAAGAGCAGTGACCCAACCGGCCACAAGATGGAGGTGTTACCCCAGGAACGTCGACCTGTTCCTTTTGCAAAATAGAGAGTTTATGGAAAATTCTGACTTCTCTTCTCCCTCCCCAGTCTCCAAACTCTTCACCTCAGTATCTTGGTGACCTAGAAGAGACAGCAGAGGGTGGTGGATATGTCTATTATTTGTGGGGTTTAATGACTGCAAATTTATGTTTCTGGATCTGACCTTGGTCTCAGTTTTTAAAGGGGGATGTCTTCTGTTCAGGGGTGGGGAACCTTCAGCCTTCTGGTTGAATCCAAAGGTTTGTTCTGTAAAATCTGGGTTCAATCAAAAGGCTGAACTTAAGGGTTTAGAAGGCCATGTGTGGCCTTGGGGCCATAGGTTCCTCACCCCTGTTTGTGTTTCTCAAACCATGAAGTGACCTCTGTTCCTGTGGTCCTTTATGAATTTTTTTTTCAGTGAGTAACCCATGTGCTGTTCTACATGGAATGCCTCTTAGCTGGGTGTACCAGTCAAGGTGGGAGGGGTACAGGAGAGAGATGGAGGGAAAAAGCATTTATTAAGTACCTACTGAGTGCCAAGCACTCTACTAAACACTTTGCAAATATCATCTCCTTTGGTCCTCACAAACCATGTGAGGTAGGTGCTAGTGTTATCCCCATTTTACAGATAAGGAAACTGAGGCAAACAGAGGTGAAGTGACTTGCCCAGAGTCACACAGCTTGGAAGTTTCTGAGGCCAGATTTGAACTCAGGTCTTCCTGACTCCAGGCCCTGAGATCTTTCCACTGTACACCTAGAGGATTGTAGACAGCTGAGTATCCATCAATCAGCTCGCTAAGCCTACGCCACTGTGCCTTTTAATCTGTTGGGTTCCTCTGCCTCCAACCCTAACTTCAAGGGCCATTCATGGCAATGTACCTAGGAGTCAAGATATTTCCTGTGGAGTCTCTGCATTTGGGTTGGGGGGTCCTCTCTTGCCTGCTAGAGCCAAGGCTGAAGGGAGGATTTTCAAGGACACAGAACTTTTTGGGTTCACCCACTCAAGGGAGTAAAGATTGTCACTTCCAGGGATTTTTCAAAGTTTCATGGAGCGCTTTAATAACTGATGCTGAAAAACCATTTTGTGGGTTTGAGGGGTCATGACTCAGGTGGAACAAAGGCCCCACTGGTCCGGGGTCTGAAATGTGCCCTGAGAAAGGGCTCCTAATTCACCTGCAGATGAGACTGATGGGTGTCTCCTCCGCTGTGTTTGGAACCCTTTGGAGGCTCCATCCCATACCCTGCTCCACCTCAAAGGCAAAGAGCCTTTGACTGGAATCTGAGAGTTGGGGTTCAAGTAGCACTGCTGCTTCCTGCCTGTGTGTTCACCAGGAAGGCTTCCCCTGGCCGGGCTTCCTCAGTTTCCTTCTCTGTAAATTGTCATTTCCCCAGGAAATGATGGCTAGGGGCTTGAGTGACCCCAGTGGCTGCTGAGACGAGCCTGACACCAGCATTCCCTTCTTGCTGGCAGAGGCTGGTTTAAAATGATCACATTATTGCCCTGGGCGAAAAAAAGGATGAGCCAAAATGTCCAGAGTGCTGCTGGGTGATATTTTTAATGGAAAACATTGGACAACAACAAAACTTCCTACCATGAAATGAAGCTCTAGGAATCCCCTCCAAGCCCTGCATGCCAGTGAATGCCCTCTCTCCTTCCAGCCATCTTCCCCTCCCGCTCTCTTTCTGTCTCATATATTTAGTCACAAAACATGAGACGTGCTGCGACGATACAAATATATTTCAATCCCCCCATTACAGAATATCTTAACCATGGAGTTACAGTGGAAAGGATTTGCATTACATTAGTCATAAAGCAGACATTACTGCATTAACCAAAACTTTTGTTTTCCTGGGTGAACAAGTCATCACCAGAAGCACAAGTTCATAGCCAATAATGTGCTTGGTTGTGAAATATCAGGGGCTTCCGTTTCCAAGGGATGCAGCTTAGAGCTAGAAAACACTTATCCAATGGGGGTTATTGTCACAATATGAAAAATAATTGTCTGATTGGATTTACAACTCAAAACCACAAGTGTTATTAAATAAATAATCATTCTGGCTAGTGAGGATCTTCACAGATGCCTCATCATCGTGGGCCGTCAGAGCCAACGACATTGATGGAAGGCCCATAGGTGATGCCTCATTTGCGCCTTCTCTCATAATTCTGTGCTGTGCTCCATTCCGAGGACCCTGGAAGGAGAGAAGGGATCTTGTGTGGTCCGTGGAGTACTTAATGGGCAATCAAATGAAGGGCTAAGGAAATACTGGCCCTCACCCCAACCAATTCAGAAATGTTCTTCAATGTTAGCTATTTCTAAAGTCTTTGGTATCAACTTCTCCTTTTCTCCCATCTTCTTGCTTCTTGTACCTGGCTTGAACACTATTCCTTCAGAGTTTGTGATCACTTACCTGGTAAGCATGGACTTCTTTTCTTAGTATGGGATGAGATTGCTTCTCATATCTGAGCTGGGGCCCAGTCATGGCTGATGCCAGAAGGCCCAAGCAAGGCCACCATGACAAGGCAGCACAATGAGCACTGGGGCTCGAAGCCTAGGCTTGCTACCCTGCCACTCAGAGGGCATCTTCTCCCCTGACAAGACGCCGGCTTTAAACAAGGCACTGTCTTGCAACCAAATGGCCCTAGGTTTGGTGAAAGGGTTCATTGTGTCCTCTACCTTCTAGAAGGGACCTCATGATGTTTAATGGCTTCCAAGAGCTAATGGTGTTCTCAAAGAGCTCTGCAGAGAGCCAGAAAGCACCTGGGTTTTCTCCCTCCCATCCTTCTTCCTTCCTTTGTCCCTACCAACCCCTTCCTTCCTTCCCTCTTCCTTTTTAAATGTTCACCTCTTTCCTTAGATGTTATTGTCTTGCAGTTAAAAATGATGTAAAAACAATAGATATCGATAAAAGTCTATATTAAAAAAGGGAAATGAACACAAAGGCTCTGGCCAACTGTTCAGGTTGCTCTAAGGAAGAAAATCATCCTTGCTCCCCTTGGGCAGGTGCTTTGTAAGTAAAAAGAGACCCTCGGTGGGTGATTGTTTCTACTTCTCTAACCAGCTCTAGAGAACATTGTTTTTTTTTTCCATCAAAAACTGTATTAGAACAAGTGCAGACATAACTGAAGCCAGGGTGGGGTGGTCTCCTGACTATGGCTCCCCCATCCTGGGGGAGCTGGGCTGGGGCTCTGCTCTTAGCTGCCAGGAAGGTTCAGCTACTGTTTCTCTTGGGACTCCAGTCACCAATGCCTCATCCATCGCACCAAGGGCTGTGACTGAAGAATGATCAGTTTTGGGAGGAAGGGTTACTCAGTGGTTATTTATGGAAAACTTGCCCACAAACCTATGATTAATGAAGAAACTCTGAGGTAACACATGCACACACATACCCCATTGGGAACCGAGGAAATTATTAGAACAAATCTGAACTGTCACATAAAAATATACAGATAATTAAGTCCTGAGAGGTTGGGGGGAGGGGCAGAAATTAGCTGGATCAGTGACTTAGTCCTCTATTTGATTTTAGATAAGGGGATATAACTTAAGCCCATTACTAAACAATTTGTGAAAAATATGATAAATAGCCATGAAAGATATTCTCCAAGGGTAGGCGGGGTAACCAAGACTAAAACAAAGAAAAAACCGGGGCCCAATCTGAATGTGAATTAAGAGCAAATCTGCTCTTCTCCTTTACTCTTTTTTTAATTCAATTTTATTTTCACTTCTGAATTCTTTCCCTCTTCCTTTCTGTCGTCCCTCCCTCACCTATTGAGAAGGCAAGAGAA
>NW_020946652.1:11514970-11523456 GCF_900497805.2 Vombatus ursinus | reverse complement strand
GGAATGTGCTTAGTCTGCTCTAGGAAGGCCATCAGCTCTCTATCTGGAGATGGATAGCATGTTTCATCTTAGGAACAGGATGGCACACTGTTGTGCTTCTATTGCTTACAATTTAAAACAAACTCATTTTAATTCAGCATGGCTTGGAAGGGTTAAAGGTATGATCCTCCCATGTGTTCTTTCAGTTAAAAGCCCTGTCTAGTTACTCAAAAGATTTAAAGTGAACAAGACGTTTGCTGATTACTTTCCTTAGTGTTGGAAGGCTGGTTCGGGACCTCCATTTTCTGAAGCCAATGCAAATTCCATTTCCCGCTCTGGGAAACTGAGCCTGGGGCCATTGAGGAGGGCAGGAATGCTAGCCTCAGGCTCCTGTGTCTTGACTTTCAGAGACCAGCCAGAGACAAGTCTGACACTCTGGGTCATGGTTAGGAAAAGCTGCACTGAAGCCCATTCCTTTGATTCCTTACCAAAATCTAGGATTGGACATTTGTGGTTGCTTCACAAATCTACCTAAAAATATGCCCACCCCTTACAGTGCGGCCTCAGGCCCTGTCCGTGGGCTTTGGCATCCTGGAATGTAGTTACAAAAGGAAGACAAATTAGAAAAGCCATCAAGAGTAGCCTGGCTAATTGGGACCAGGTCACCACAGATAATTTTTGTGGGCATGAAAGCATTTTTCTGTGACTGGGTCTTTCTATTGGTCCTTAATTAATTAATTATCCACAGCCAAATTGAAGCCATATTTATTTATCTAGTTACTTCAGGACAATAAAAATCCAACAAAAATAAAAACACAAACCCCAAACCAAACGAAAACCCCCCAAAACTCCAACTCCTCAAACATTTCCACCTTAATTATTTGATTGTCTCATTGACTGTACCTACAAAATTTCAGTCCCCAAGTTACCTCAGCTTTTCAGGGCATTAAAGTGGTTCATAGAGACTATTCTAAGAGTTTGAAATCATCTAAGACTTTTCCCATTTTACACTGTAGAGATTGCCTTTAAAGAGAGACACCTGGGCTCATACATCCTTCTGTAATTAGGAGCAATTTAAGAAATTCAAGTGCAATTTGGGAAAGATTCGTAGGAGAGCAACAGTGCTATCCCCTATGTAGAAAGGAAGAGGCTACTCAATCTAGGTGGGAGTAGCCTGACATGAAAGTCAACGATGAAACTGTCCAAACATATGAGGGGTTTCAGAAAGTCAGATGGCTAGCTTCCTTAGCCCTTACTGAACACGGAAGAAAGGGCCTTGGGCTACAATGGCCATCAGAAAGTTGTCCAGTGTGAGAATAGACCTCTAAAGGTTGTTGGACCTCTTGGGATCCTGAAAATGGGGCCCTATTCTCCTTGGTCTGGTGGAGCCCGAAGGCCAAGAAATGGACAAACTGACGTCTTCTCAAGTTCCCTTTTAAGCTTGAACAAATTCGGACAGTCTGTGGCTACAAGGGGGATAGATTTGTCATTCTCCCTCTTCTCATGTTATCATCCTAGTCATTATTATCAGGAATACCTGGAGCTTATTTTTCCAGTTAAAGAAAAAGCAAGAACAGATTAGCAGAAAGACCCATATTAGGAGGGTTCTGCCATTGACCAGACTGCCTTTGAGAAGGAAGGATCCTTATCACTCTCTGCTCTGCTTGGGTCACCGTACAGGAGCAGCCCATGGTTACACTTAGTTTTAGGACCATTTAAGCAAATTCTTTAGTCTCTTATTCCATTTCAGTACTTGGAGAAAGGGGTTGCGGGCAGTCAAAGCAGTTACCGATTGAAAATGCTATCTCTAGTTTTAGTTGGGAGTTATACATACCAGAAGTTAAAGATCTTTTGCCCATGAGTCCAACAAAGGAATCTGTTTTATGCCCTGAAAAAATATATGTTGGGGTGTTGAAATATGCAAAGAATTCTTATGATTAGAAAAAGTAAGAAAAGACAGTCTCTCTCCTAATCAAACTTGTCTCCATTGGGACAGTCACTGAAGTGGGAACACCACTCTTTCCTGTAGGGTAAGCCCATGGGCAGGTAAACAGAGAAGCCCACGGATGTTCCAGAGCCTAAGGTGCACCAAGTACTTTTTACTTGGGTACAGAATTAATTTTTTCTTATGAAAATTTTAAATTGCTCCTAACTGAATCAGGTTAGAGAGGTTTTCTGTCTAGGTTAGGTCTATGGGAGAGAATCCAGCTATTTCTTGCTTTCCTTAATTGAGCACTGAGGACTTGCAAGGACCAGGTACTGCTGTCTGTTTAGGTTTGTCCCTGAGCAGGTGGGTGGCTGCAGGCTGGAAACTGTGTCTGTCCAGGAGACAGGCAGGTGAAGGGCCAAGTTCCAAGGGCTGGGCAGAATCTCCTCCTGGCTCACAGGAAGGGGTCAGTACTGCCTTAGTTGAAAGGGTCTCAGCCCTGCCCCCCCTGCCCTCCTCCCCCCTCCAGCCTAGTGGGGTGTGGTAATTGGCTGGGGAGGAGGGTTGCATGCATACATTTATTTCTAAACCTCTTTGCTTTAGACTTGACTGTTGCTTATTCATAACACTTACCAAAGCAGCTTTTGAGAATGTGGCTGTCCATGAGACAACAGTGGAGTGAAAGCCAGTGAACCCCCGAAGGGGGCAGTTTATAAAGGAAGCAGGAGCCACCTGGGGTTAATCTATTGAATGTGCTAGATCATGCTAGGAAGGCCTCAGATGCCTTTTGGAGAACAAGCATAAAGCCCAGATGTTAGACTGACAAAGCTCTTTTCCAACCAATCTAAGTCTCCATCAACTGCCCCTTGGAAGCCCAAATCCTTCGAAAAGATAATTTTGTATCTCCCTGGGCTTCAGAAACAACAGCGCTTCATTTTCATTTTGGTGAACCTTCTTATTGGTGACATTAGCTTAGTCTGTCAATGCTCATATGGGCAGAAAATGCCTAATGACAGAAATTCTGACCTCCTAGACAGCTGAACATAGATCTCCCCTCGTTGAAACATAAGCCTTTGGAGCTCAATGACCAGGCTTCACATCCCAGCTTGGCCATCTACTAGTGAGGAGACCTTGGGCAAGTCTCAGTTCTCTGGGCCTCAGTTTCCTCGTCTGTAAAGGGGGAGGCTGGTCTGGCTGACCTCAAAGGTCCCTTTCAGCTTGAAAACCTGCTTTTATCTTTAGATCCAGTTTAGCTCAGACACCCCTCAACAACAACAATAGCTAAGGTATGTCAACCTATCTCAGCTCCCTGAGGCCAGAGGTTTCTAGACGCTCAGCTACATTTGGGGGTTTCAAAAGACTTTTGGTTGGGAATCCCCTGGAAATGCAGGGGGCTGACTAATCAAGGGAAATGGTGGCCCTTTGCAGAGCAGTGCCTATGAAGGAAGGCTTCCTTGCCTTTCCCCCCCTCTCCCTTGGACCTGGGGAACATTTCCCTGTGTCCTGGGTGGGGCTTCCCACAGGGGCAGCGCTTGACCAAATTTCATTCCTTCTGAATCACTGGGAGTAAGCATTTTCCATCCAGATACCCACTTGAACTGTTGGAATTCACCAATTTCTAATCATGTTTTTTGAGCCAAGGGACTGGTCAGAAGCCACTAGGATGGCAGTTCTAAAGGGATAGCTAGACACTCACCAGAGTTTCCTGAAGTCTCTGAGGAATTCTCCTTTCTCCCTGGGGTTTAAATGCTCAGACAACAAAATTGTACAAACCTAAATGTATCTGTATGCAGAGCACCATGTCAGGGGCTGGAGGAGAGACACAGTTTAGGTCTCTGACTTCCTAGAACTTAGAATCTCTCAGAGGCATGACCCACTAATAAGCACGTTGAGGTTTTCCCAGAGCCCTGTTCTCAGGGTCCCCAAAGACAATCATCTCTCTGATCACTAAAAAGCATCAGAAAATCTGGCCTAAAGGATCTCAGACACTGCCTTTCCAGAAAGCTCATTCTGGGTGAAGTCATTTGCCAACTGTGTCCCCTCCAGACATGCACTCAAACAAGAAAAGCTGATAAATGAATAAGATGCAAACTGGCTCATAATCATGCTTGACAAATATTAAAATAACATTGAAACTTACTTTTATGAGATATTTGACCATGCCCTAGGGGAACAAAAGGAAAGAGATTAGTGAGCACAAATAGACTCTGAGGGTTCAGAGAACAAGCCACCCTGGACAGCTGTCTGGACAGTTACCTGGACAGCTTGGCACAGTCCCAGAAAACAGGCTTAGGGAAGATGACAACAATTAGATCAGCCCTATGAGGCTGGAGAATGGATCACAATGGGGATTTCCAGCCAACCCAAATATTAGTAGTGAAAGCTGAATAATGAAGATTTTAATCTCAAGAAAGTCCCCCTCATCCTCCTCCCCAACAGAAATAAATGAATGGCTACAGGAAGACTCAGTTGCCGGGGTCTGATTTCCACTCATCAGCTAACGTGCACACAGGAGTGATAGCCTGAGTACGATGCTGGGAGTCGGGGAGGGGGTGGGGAGATGTTTACCATAGAGAGCCTTTAACATGCCCACTTGCTTTTCAACTGAGGTATCTGACAAAAAATGAATTGACATTAACCAGGAATGATAGTGTGAGTTTCATCAAGGAAACGGAGGCTGGAGCTATGATGTGATACAATGGGCAGCTGAGCCTTGTTGTCCATGACTGGCAGCCAATCTTCGCACCAAAGCTGTTGTCTGTGATGGGTGCTGCCCTCCAGTGCTCTGCCCCACCCCCCTCCCTCCCAGGGATCTGGAGGCCACTCACAAGATAAAGTGTCTCCTATCCTGGAGATTTCAGGCTCTGGGGTGTTGGAAGAGTGCATGTAAGAGGCTGTCGGAGAGGGGCTGGCTCCTGTTTGTTTCTTTTCAGAACCAAGTAAGAAATGGGGAGAATATCAGGACAGAGCTCCACCCCTCCCCCCAGTCTAAGGGAGGAAGGAAGGCTGAGGGTCCCAGACTTCCCTTTAGGGCAGCTCTAGGAGAGGGGCTTGAGTACTTACCAGCGTCCCTTTTGCCCATCAACCCAAAGAACTGCTGAGGCTTGGGTCTCCTGGCAATTCTCTGCAAGAAATGCTCAAAGGGCTCGGAGAGCTCTTCCTGGGGGGGTGAGTGTATGGGCGTGTATGTGGGAGGGCAGTGGAATAGACAGACAGAGATAGACAGACAGACAGACAGAGAGAGAGAGAGACAGCTGGTGCATCACTGGAGCAATGTGGAAGGGGGTGGGGTTTGCACCTTCCTTAATCCTGGAGACCAGAACTACAGAGTTCACTGGTTTGGGTTGGATTTAGGGAGCAGAGGACAGAAGAGGAGGGGGGGAAGATGAGGAAAGAAGAAAGGAGAGATGAGGGAATAGGAGAGAAATGGAGAAGAGAGGAGGGAAGTGGAAAGGAGAGAGGAGAGGAGAAGCAGTGAGAGGAAAAGAGAGGAGAGGAGGAGGAGGAAGGGGCTGGTTTTTTTCCTAGCTCCCCCAAGTCCAAGCTGTGCCAACATATCATTTGCCCTAGGACTCAGGGGGAAGGGGCCACACTGCGATTTCATGCACCCAAGGGCAAGAGGGTCTGGTCTGCCCTGGACTATGTGGCCAGCTGAGGAGGGGCTGGTGAGAGCCCCTCACTGCCCTGCACCCCCTCCCTCTCATTTGTCTCCAGGAGCCCCCTCCCCATACCTGGGAAAAAGGAATCTCCCCTTTTTTCCTTTTTTTGAGTGGGAGTTGAGGTATGGAGGGAGGAGAGGAACGTCTGTGTAGGCCCTAGAAGAGCCTGTTGGCTCCAGAGTGACCCCAAGGCGTTGGACCCCAAGGCATTGGAGCCGAGACCTGAGCCCCTGCCCCACCCTGCCTGCTGCTGTTTTAGTGCTCCGCTGTCACTGTGGAAGGGATCCGAATGGCAGGGGAACCAGAGAGGGAGCCAGAGCTGGACAGACCGGAGGACATCAGCCCCCGGGCTCTCTCTTCAGCTACACGGACTTCTGAGAAGGCAGAGACCTAGGTAGTGTACCCAACTGCATAGTTCTGGATATTGCTGCAAGTTACCCCTCTTCTGGCTGCAGCTTATCCGTGAGTACCCACTCTCTCTTTCTCTCTCTCTGATTGCCTTCCTCCATCTCCTTTCCTCCCTCCATCTCTCTCTCTCCCTCTCCTTTCCCCTCTCCTCTTCCCTTCCCCTCCCTCCCCCTCCCTCCATCCCCTCCACCCCTCTCTCTCCTCCCCCACCTCTCTCTCTTCCTCCCTCCTCCCTTTCTCTTCCTGTTCCTCTCTCTCTCTCACACACACACACACACTCCTATGCAGCAATCCATCACACACTCAGGTGCACACACACTCACATATGCTCGCACAAAGGTGCTCTACATCTGCCTGAGCCCACTGACAGCAGCCAGGGTCTCTTTGGGGCTGTGCTCTTGGCTTCCCTGTCTCTATAAAGCCTCCCTCCCTCCCCCCACCCCACCCCAGAAGCGCTCTAATTTAGCTGGGACATAGGTGCCCAGCCTCCGACCCCTCCTTTTCTATTCTCTTATTCGACTTGCTCCCCTCTCCCCTCGGGCCCGTGGGGAGCACTGATCACTGGGGGGAGAGGGCGGATGGCGAACCTACTGGAGAGGCTAGGAGAGGGAAATCCCTGGGTTTGGGCCAATGCCTGCGCCTGCCCTGACCCTACATCTCCCGTCTAGGCTGGAGGGCTGAGGGCGCATATTCGGCGGGACGCCAGCCTAGGCTGCGTCCTGCTAGCTTCTGTCGGGGCAGAAGCCGAGCGCTATCCCCAGCATCCCAGTCTGGCTGGACGGAGCCCAGTGGGCACTGCTGCTCACCTTGATCTGGTCGCTGTCCGACCAGTCGGCCCAGTAGTTTAGATCGTCGTTGGCGCCTATTTCTTCGGCAAAAGCCTGAGCGGACGCGAGGAAGAGCACAGCCAGAGCCACGAGAATTTTCATGTTGGGAATGTGGGAGCGGGAGCGAGCTCTATCTGTCAAATGGAGAAGGGGTCCTGGCCCACGGCAGAACACCGAGCCGGTGTCTGCGGAGCCTGGAGCCCAAAGGAGAAAGAGGGCAGACCTGAGGCCTCCCTATAACACAAGGGAGGAGGAACACATCGTCCGGAGTTCTCAAAGGACCACAACACACACACACACACACACACACACACGCCAGATCACCAACTCCAGGGCTGGAACAGACCTTAGACGTCATCCAGTCCAATCCCCCATTATGCATGGGGGAAACTGAGGCAGCATGGAGAGGAGCAGGGGCACTCGAACCCAGGTCCCCTGAAGTGAAAGTCCCCCAGGTTTCCCGCCTCCCCCTCGGTGTTTGAAAACTCCGATTCCCGGACCTCCCGCATCCTATCTTGTCCGTCCGTCCTTCCATAGCTTCGCTGACACTTTGCCCAGAGAACCACCCTAAGGGTCCCGGCCAGGCAGCCAGCACCTTGGGCAGCAGGGAGCCCAGGGACTCTTACCTCCTCGGGGCGGCGGCGAGCTTTCTCTGCCTCTCTCTCTTCCTCCCGGCTGGAGCCCAGTCTCCGTTTCAGAGCCTGATCCGACGGACCGTAGCGGGCGCCCACAGGTACTGGGGAGCTCGGGGGGATTCAGCGCCCGCCCAGCCCCTATTTATCCTGGCCGCGGAGTCACGTGACACTCTCCCCACTGCACTTTCTGATCCATATTCAATGAGTCCCCGCCTAGTTGCCGCCGCAACCCCCCCCCCCCCCCCCAGCCCTCCCTGTTCCTCCCCCGGCCCAGCGAGTGTCCGTCAAACCCGGAGCCAATTGCGCTCCTAGTGACGCGATGTCGGGGGAGTCGGAGCCCCGAGGGCCAATCCTCGGCTTAGCTGTCGTCGGTGGGACGGTCGGGGGAATAAGAGCGCCCCTTCCTTCTGCTCCTCGCCCCCGTAGGCCCCCAGGTCTTCTGTTCCCCTCGGATCCTGGCCATTACGCATCTCAATCCACCCAATCTGTGACTCAGGCAACTTGGCCCAGCTCCCGAGGCAGCCGGACGGGGCTGGCACCCCCGACCAACCCCAACTCTCCCCGGGAATGGAGTGGAGGGCAAAGCGCCCGGGCTTGAGGGTGGCAGGGAAACCTGCCAACATCTCTGCGCCCCCTAGAAGCTAGCCTTAGACGATGCTCCGTTCTTGGGCAGTCACTGCGAAATTTCCGCAGCCTTCGCCCTGCCCTTTCCCAGGAAGCAGCGGCTCCCCGACAGCACCAGCCTTCATTCTTCAATGTCTTTCCTTCCCCGGCACAGAGGGTGAGGGGAGGGCTCGGGACGGACTACCAGCACACTTGTGAGAAGGGCGTGCTTAACGTCGCTTTGTTACCCCAGGGGTCGTCTTCCCTACAGTGCTGGGTCTAGGCAATGGGTGAAAGGATGGATGATGTCCCTAGTGTGCTTCTGGGTTCGCCTAGGTTACTCAGGAAGCCCTCTGCCCTTCAATCTCTCTTTTCCTTCCCTCCTTCCCTCCCTCCCTCCCTCCTTCCTTCCTTCCTTCCTTCCTTCCTTCCTTCCTTCCTTCCTTCC
>NW_020946652.1:11496183-11514960 GCF_900497805.2 Vombatus ursinus | reverse complement strand
ACACATGGTGCATGTTTGGGACTTTCTCTATGTATCCACCAGTTATGCGGATTTTTTTCTCTCTTTAAAAACAAAACAAAACACTTTTTCATATAGGATGATTCTTGGTGAGGAGGAGGAAGAGGGATGCATGGAATGTTCTTTAGATATAAGAAACAAAATATCAATAAAAATTACTTCAAAGAAAAAAACAACCTTCCAGAAATTATCATTCCTCCTGCTCTCCCTTTGCTGATACTGTCTTCATCTTTATCTCCCAGGGCTATGCACACACATCTTTGTGTGCCCAGACAACGGACCTGGGCCATTTGGCACCTTTCCTTTAGGCAAGGCTAATTTTGGGGGCCGATTCTCTTCTTTTCCTTTTCAGTTGAATGCAATGGAACTACCTACAATGGTTTTTGCTTCTAGGACCCATTTGTCCTACTTGGGACCTTCTTCCCTGATGACACTCCCAGGGCATCTGTCCCACAGTTACTTCTGGTCCAGCCTCATGAAATGAACCAGCCCACATAGTCAACATGGAGCTTCCAGCAGGTGAGGGAGATAAGAAGGGTGTCACATAGGCTGAAACCCACTGAAGCTTTGGCTAAGATCAAGGCTCCTATTCTCAAGCTTTGGCTCCTCCCTCTCCAAACGGCTGGTTCAGAGTAGGGCATGCCCTCAGGGCTGGACAGCATTCAATGCACTTTTTTGCTTTTTCAGACACTGGCACTCTTGAACCTCAGAGATAATTCACTCACTTGTTGGCATCTTGAAGTCCTTCCTCACATGCCTCATCTTTGGCCAGGCAATGACATAGGGTTTGAACCTCTATCACTACTATGATTTTCCACTTGTTCCAATTCAGGAGGATGGCTGGCATAACTTTTTTTTTTTTTAATAAAAGCTCACCTGGACACGGAGGACATTAAGATGTTTAGGGCTCAGGGCTTTCTTGATTTTTTTTAAAGATTTGAAGCATCCATCTCTTCTCAGCCTGTTACATACAGGCCCAGGGACTGAGCCAGAGGAAGACCCTTGACTTTCACAGAGTAAGCCTGGAGCTGGGCTGGTTCTATGGGATCCCACTCACTCAGAGCTAGACATTCTTTCTCTGCTTCTCCCTCACCCCAAGAATCCACTAGCACTATGGAGATGGGGAGGGAGGTTTTCTGAATGGAAGTGCTTGGAAGACTCACTACCTTCACACCTCTTCCTCTGTCTCACTTTAATCCTGCGTTACAAGGCTGCCTGTGAGCAGAGAGCCTGGGCTTCACAGGCAGAGCTTCCCCGGGGTCCTCTCTGGGGCTTTGCCAGAACAAACTCGAGTCCTCCATGAGGTCAGCTTATAAAATACCCTGGGATTCTTAGGGATCAGACAAACCCTGACTTGCTCTAAGGCCAGAACCATTTTTTTTCTTTTTTTTTTGAATTAAAGGCTGAATCAGTGATGGTTCTCAAGTCAAAAGACTAGCAGCCTGGTCGTGGCATGAACTTTGACAAATAGTAAAATATGCCATTAATTACATAACAAAACCCAACTTGTCCTTCCATTGCTTTAGGTTGCACTGAATTATTCCACCCTGATTGAACACTCTAGTCAGAACAAAGAAAATGATTCCCTCAGGCAGGAGTTAGGACTGCTCCTAGAGCCAGATCCAACACTCCTAATGTCCTTGACTCTCTCCAAGGCTGTGTAAGCAAACATCCTCAAGGTCCAGAGATCACTATACTTCCAGCACAGACAATTGGTGTCTTTCCAAAACAAAGACTTGCCCTAGAAGCAAGAGTTAACAGGGATGGAAACATCTATTTTGAATGAGACTAACAGGGCCAGTGGCCAGAGTTTGATTTAATGCTCTGCCCAAAGCACCTAGGTCATATAACTTGAGGCAATGGCAGTGGATGGAGTGGAGCGCAGCCTGATATGAAGTGTGCCCAGTGCCCTGTCCTCTAGGACTCAGGAGCTGAGTATGTCAAAGTTCAGGGACGGTGACTGATCCATTTGCAAGTAGCCTCCCCCACCTTTGGGCTTTATCAGCATTCTTTTGTGCGAGTCCCATTGGCATCCAATTGGTAGGACCAAGCAACAAGCCATCTCTTCTGGTGCAAATGGTCACACCTTGCCCTCTGGGCACAATTAATTAAAGGGAAAAATGTCTGATCAATAAAGAGGGGTCAGTAAGCAGCTGCCCAGTGAGACCTGGACAATGTCATGCAAACACTAGGCTGGAAGATAATCTCATTAAGCAGTCCACATCCAGTGATGAAAATTCATCACCTAAATTGGCAACATCCACCCATAACCCAAGTATTAATGAAAAGCTCTTTGCTGGGGAGACACAAAGTTTAGGATGTTACCTCCTGGAGGACAGGGTTTGTTTCCTCTTTGTCTATGTACCATCATCACCCGTGCCTGGCACAAAGTAGGTGTGTAATGAATGCTTGTTGATTGATGAATAAAAAGACAAGTTCCCTGCCCTCTGTGAGTTTATAGTGGAGTAGTGGGAAAAGGCACCAATAAAGGCAACTTCTATGTGACTCCAGATACTGCTGGAGAATATGACAGAATCAGGACATGAGGAAGAAGGAGGAAGGGGGAATGAACAAGCATTTTTTATAGTGATCACTATGTGCCAGACATAGTGCTAAGTGCTTTCTACAAATACTATGTCATGGGAGCCTCACAAAAACCCTATTGTCATCCTTATTTCATGGTTGAGGAAAGTGAGGCAAACAGAGGTTAAGTGACTTGCCCAGGGTAAAAAAGCTAGTGAATGTCAGAGGCCAGATTGCAAAGGAGGCCTCCCAGGTCCAACACTCTATCCACTGGACTGTTTACTTATATCAGCGCCAATTTCTGTTGTCACCAGTAGGCTACACTGCTGTTAATAGAACCAGGAATGGGCTTGCCCCTGTCCTGATAGGGTTTTTCAGCAGAAGATGACTGACTATTTGTCATGCATGTAGCCAACAGGTGGCTTTCTGTTCAGGGATAGGTAGAAACAGGCGGCCCCGAGTGATCTCCAACTCTAAGACTCTGTGATCCTGTTTCTGTAGGGTAATAGCTTGGCATATGTAGGGGAGCACAAGGGGAAAGAAGTGGTTAATAAGTGCAGATGATGTTCCTGGAGCACCTTTTAGCAGAAATGTTTCAAATCTATCTGGGGGTGTTTCTGAGAAAGTACTTGAAATCCTGGTATTGGATAGACAAAGGGACTTGTGAACAGTCCTTCTCAGTTCCAATGAGGCTCAAGAGGTGGGTGTGTTGGACTGGACATTCTGGGTCAGCCTGATGCCCTTGGTGATCCCAAAGATGTTACTATGATCACTGTGTTGATTCTTAGCTGGCATGCTAGGTAAGAGGATAGGGTCATTATGATCCTTTGTGCTAAGACAATTCCTACCACTAAAGGGTTTTGGGCTGGTGCCCTGGCTACCTTCACAGAGTGCCATATCATGGCCAATGGTGGTGCCAATGACTGATGAAAAGCAAAAAGGGCTGAGGCATATGCAACAGGCATCTCGGTGGCACAGTGGGTAGACTATTAGACTTGGCAGCTGGAAGACATGAATTCAAATCCAGCCATAGACATTTACTAGCTGTATGACCTTGGCAAGTCATCTAACTTTCTCAGCCCCAGTTTCCTCACTTGCAAAATGGGGATAGTAATAGCACCTGCCTTAGAGGGATATTGTGCAGATTAAGTCAAAATAAAATAATGCATGTGAAATGGTTTGCAGATGTTAAAGAACCATTTAAATGCTCACTGTTATTATTATTCCTCTCAACCACAGATACTGATTTTGATATTTGAGACCATGTAGGCTTGAGCTGATCTCTTCATAAGAGAGAAGTTCATGAGATGTGAGCTATGCATTAAAGGATGAAGATGAGCTAGGCTTTGCTTAGGAGGACAAGGTGCGGAAAGGACGTTCTCGGTGACAGAGAACAGCATAGACAAAGAGAGTATGCTGTGTGGAGGGGCCACTAGGTGGTGCAGTGCACAGAGGGCCAGGCCTGGAGTCAGAAGTATCTCAGTTCAAATCCAGCCTCAGATATTTCCTAACCTTCAGCCTCAGTTTCCTTATCTGTCAAATAGAGATAATAATAGAACCTACATGACAGAGATGTCATGAGGAACAAATGAGATTATATATGTATACATATATAGTGCTTTTGAGAACCTTAAAACACTATATAGCTATATTAGCTTTATTAATAATAATAGCTAATGTTTATATTGTGCTTACTATGGGCCAGACACTTTACAATTATTATCTAATTTATTATTTATCTCGACCATTGTCTCTATTATTATTATTATTATTATTACCTCTGTGGGGCTGAGAAGTTTTTTTGGAATGTTGAACAGAAGGTTGGATAAGCAACCTGAAGCTAATACATCAAAAGAAATGGAAAGGAAGAACAATTTACCTAGATCCTTCATTTGACAATAACAGAGCCCCAGGAAGAGAAATGCCCAAAGAGGAGCTTTGGTTCTGTATAGAAGTCCTTAAAAACATAATTTTCTTGCATAAATGTGATCTGAAGATTACATTTCCTGGATCTGGGATGGTAAACTCCTAGGAAATTTAGATGTTAAAAAGTGTAAAGCCTACCTGAGAGATGAATTGAGTGGAAGCAAGGGTCTCGTGGGCAACCTGCCCACCTGAAGGCTTTCTTGGGTTGTTTGTGAGGGTTTCCCTGCTTTTTTGTGTCTGTTTCATCCATTTTCTTGCTGGATCTTGGTTTATCTCCCCAATCAAGGACATTGAAGGTGCTCCTTTCCTGGTTTCTAGCATGCCTGGGATAGGAGTAGTCAAAGAATGCTTCTTGTGAGGCCCCCGGCCACTGTGCCTCTTTGGCTGGTTTATCCAGGGCTGCTTGAGAAAGATGTAGGTGATGCATCTACATGGCACAGTTTTCAGTCCAAGGAACTCATGTTTTCCAGTCTGTCTACTTTCTTCTTTCATATTGCAACTTGAAAGTGATTTCTAAGAGATACTTATAGAGGGAGTTCCAGTTCTCATGAATAATGGGAGCTCGGTCTGCCAGAACAGCCATTTGCCATGCTTCAGCAAGTCCTCAGCTTCCTCAGCCCATTTTGGATTCAGATGAAAAAGCACTGGATTCTTGAACTGTCCTGTTGAAAGAGAACCAAAAAAGGCATTGGGCTGGAGGGGCTGTCACATGGAATGGAATTCCCTAAGATATCCTGAGTTCTAGGGCCCTTGAGAACTGCTAGCTTTATCTGCTGCCCACTTGGCCTCTCACCTTTCCCTCCTTCCCTTTTTTTCCAGCAGGAAAACTGTCTGGAATCATTATCATCAATCCTCCCATTGAACCTCACTGCTCATGCTTTCTAGGCACACAACCAGACGAATAATCCAAGTCCATTAATAGGACATTGGATAAGGCACTGTCCTTGGTACTAGACTAGAAAGACAAGGATGAAAAATGTTCCTGCCATCATGGAGTTTATGTTCTACTGTGCCCAGATAGGCACAAATCAGCATGAGAGAACCCAGTCAGGAGGTGAGAGAGCCCATTCAGGAGGTGAGAGAGCCCAGTCAGGAGCTGAGAGAGTCTAGTCAGGAGCCTGCTGCAACAGTTCAGATGAGAAGTCATGAGACTGAAGAGGGCAGTGACCTGAGTGGTGGGAAGGGGTCAGAGATAAGAGACGACATACAAATGACATTGATGATGTTTGGCAACTGGTTGGACTTGGGGAAGATGGGGAAGAAGAAAGAATCAAAGACGACTCAGAAAGTTTGAAGCCAAAGGACTGACTAGTGAAGAGTCCGTCTCCCCATGCTTCTCCCAAAGGAGTCAGGGCAGCCTTGCCCTGTGCACCTGCCAGAGAGGACCAGGGGCCACACTTACCACTGTGAGTGTGTGTGAAAGTGTCACTTTCTGACTCCAGCCAGAGAAGAATTAAGCTCTGTCAGAAGGTTCTAAGCTGAGCAGGAGAGACAGGGAGAGCAGCTCCCAAAGCACATGGGTACTGGTTTCTGGGAAATAAGTTGCTTCAAGGTAGTCTGATGTTTCTCCTTCTTCTTTGCTTGTCTGACTAGGCCAAATGGTGAGTTCACAGCTCATCCCTCCTTCCTTCTAGTGAGCAGCTTATGCTATAGGTATTGATGATTTTCCCTAAAAACAGATTTCTGAGTGGATTTTTGACTCCTGGCCACGCATGCTAACCTAATGTAATAGGTAGCCTGCCTGAAAGCTTTCTTTTGTTCTTATAGCAGCTTTCCCTGATACAACGTGACATTCAATTCAATTAAAACATTTATTAATAAATTATTATTGGTCTTCTTTACAACATGATGAATGTGAAAATATGCTTAATAGCAATGTATATGTAGAGCCTATATCAGATTGCATGCCTTCTTGGGGAGGAAGGGAGAGAAAATTTAAAATTCAAAAGCTTATGGAAGTGAATGTTGAAAACTAAAAATAAATTAATTAATTGAAAAAATAAATTATTATTAGACAACTAGTATGTGCCAGGTCCTGTTTTAAGCGCTCGGGATACAAAAAGAGGCAAAAGACAGCTCGGGCCCTTAAGGAACTTGAATGGCATGATTCACTAGTGCAGGCTCACTATCTTTCCCATCTCCAGCGACTGCTCAGCGCGATGGGACACGCCCCTCCTGTGGTCACTTTGCTTTCCGGAGAAGCACATGTTATTTTCCAAGAGTCTGTTGGAGAATCTCTTCCTGAGTAATCCCGCTCTTCTTCATCCTTGATACCTCCTGCTTAAGAAGCTCTGACACATTCCAACTCCTCTGCTCTCACCTTCTTCCAGGTTATGGGTTCTAAGGTCTGGCTGAATGAATAAGAAAATGTTTATTAAACACTGTCTAAATGCCAGTCTTGGGATACAGATACAAGTAAACAAGGCAGGTCCCCCTACCCTCAAGGAGTTTACATAACAATGGGGAATGACAACAGAAAGGGGATCTAGAAAGGAGTTTTAGGGGAAGGAAAGGGTATCCATGAGAGATCAAGTCTGCTGGCAAGGAGCTAGGCAGGCAGCTTGGAGAGGGGTCAAGCTAGGAGTGGAGGGAGTAGGAAGTGATGATCTGGAGTTTGGACCTCAGGATGTAAGATTAAAAAAACAAACAAGCAAGTCAGTCCCTGCCCTCATGCAGACTAAGAGAGGAAGATAATATGTAAAGGAGAGCAGGAAAGGGGTTCGTATGTGTGCAGATGGCCCAGAAGTATAATGTTGGGCCTGGGGATGGGAATGACAGGGGGAATGCTCAGCAATCAAAGCCCAGGCTCCCAGGGCTATAGAACTTCCTGTTCTTTAGGAGGTAGAGACAGCAGTGCAGGTGGCCTGGCATGGTGATGTTGGAGAAGCAGCCTAATGTCTATTCCACATGACAGTCCTTCAGGCATTTTAATGTTGCATTTATATATGTGCTCAGCCTTTTCTTTTCCATACTAAATGTCTCCATTTCTTTCATCCATTGCTCATATGATATGAGTTGAAATCCCCTCACCATTTTGTCTGTCCTCCACTGAATGCGGTGCAGTTTGTCAATGTTTCTTAAATGTAGTGACCAGAAGTGACCAGTGGTATTTAATTTAGCAATTACTGAGCAGTATTTGAAAGGCAAAAAAGCAGAGTCTGGATGAAATAGACCACAGCAGATAAAATTGGACAGGAGGAAGTAGTGGGAGAGATTCAGATCAAGAGAAGACAAACCTATTAAAAAAGGGAAAATGACCTATTTATACAAAAATATTTATAACAGCTCTTTTTGTGGTGGCTAAGAATTGGAAATCAAAGGGATACCCATTAACTGAAGAATGGCTAAAGAAGATTTGGTATATGATTGCCATGGAATATTATTGTGCTATAAAAAATGACAAGATGATTCCAGAAAAACCTAGAAAGACTTGTGTGAACTGACCCATAATGAAATGAACAGAACCAGGAGAATGTTGTATACAGTAACAGTAACATTGTATGATGAAGAACTGGAATGACTTAGCTCTTCTCAGCAACACAACGATCCAAGACAATCCCTAAGGACTAATGATAAAACATATCATCTGTCTCCAGAGAAAGAACTGATATTGATTGAATACAGATATTCTTTCTTTCACTTTTTTTGTTTGAGTTTTCTTGTATAAAATAACTAATATGGAAATGTTTTACATGATTGCAAAAAAAGAAAATCCATATCCCTGGGGGGAGGGGAAGGAGAAGTCAGAAGAAGAGGGCCTTGCATTGGGGGCTCTAGGCAGTCAGTGAATAAACATGCTGGGAAGGTTAAACACCTTGAAGGGGGAGGATGAAGGGAGCATAGCCAAAAGATAAGTGAACTGGCCTTTGTATTGATGCGGTTTTAGCTTCGACGTTTGTTGTAGAGTGCTTGCCTCTCTGAAACACAGTCTTGTCTTGGCAAAATTGGCATGGATCAGTCAATCAATGGTACTTATTAAGTGGCTAAGATGCAGCTGCCAGGGACAGTGCTGGGTGCTGCAGATACAAGGTCCTTATCCTCAAGGTGCTTCCATCCTGCTGGGGATATATCATATTCACAGAAAAGTAAGCATAGGATATAAACCAAAATAAATATTTTATTCAATATTTTTTCTTAGATATTCATCAAGACTACCAGGCTGTAGTTTTTTCCCTTTGCTTTATCTTTACACTGGTCATTATCCTTTATTTGTTTCCTTTTAATTTTTTTTTATAATCTACTCTCTGAAACTGAAAAGTATTTCAACAATATCTATTCTCTTGTCAACTCTATCTTCCCTCTTAACAACTCCCCTATTTTTCTCCCTATCCCTGACCCTTTCTCCGATGAATCTGATGTATTTCTATGCAAAACTCTTTATGTGTGAGCATGTGTGGTTTTTTGTTCAGTCCTCCCTTGTACATTTCAGGTACTCTCTTCATATTTATATTCTCTTTTTCTTACAAATAGAAATCATTAGAAATAGTGAGTTATATTCCTTTGTTTCTCATTTATTCTCTAGCACATTCTTTCCCTCTCTTTTCTTTTTTCTCTTAAGTTCATCAAAATAGAATAAAATGACACCAGACCTTCCGTTTGTTTGAACTCCCTCTATGGCCCTCAAAGGCATCAGGGTTCTGAAGGGACATTTGCTTCATTGCTGTTAGAATGAAAGGACTTCCTCATTGTTTAGTTCCTTCCAACTGCTAACCCTAACCCTAACCCTAACCTTTCTAGACTTCTCTTGACTTCTGTGTTCCCATTTCAATGTTTCTACTCAGCTCTGGTTTTTCTGTAAGGAATGCTTGAAAATCTTTTAGTCCATTAAGGTTCAAGTATCTCCCCTGTAGGAGCATACTCAGTTTTTTTAAAAAAATTAAATTATTTTCAATTAGAAAAAAATATTTTTTTTCACTTTCCCACCCCTCCCTACAATTGATAAAGAAAGAAAAATAAACCTTTTGTTACAGAGATGTGTGTAGTCAAACATAAGAAATTTCTGCACTATATTTGTCCCCAAAATATGCCTCATTTTGCACTTTCCTTCATCCTCTATCAGGAGGTGGGTAGCATGTTTCATCATTAGTCTTCTGGAATTGTGATCAATCGTTACACTGATCAGAATTCTGAAATCTTTAAAATTGTTTGGCTTTTACACTATGTTGTTATTGTATACATTGTTCTTTTATTTACTTATTTATTTAGGTTAGGCAATGGGGTTAAGTGACTTGTCCACAGTCACACAGCTAATAAGTGTTATGTGTCTGAGGCTGGATTTGAACTCAAGTCCTCCTGAATCCAGGGCCGGTGCTCTATCCACTGCTCCACTTAGCTGCCCCTTGTGTAAATTGTTCTGATTCTGTCCACTTTACTGTCCATCAGTTCATGCAAGTATTCCAAGGTTTCTCTGAAACCACCTCCTCCATCATTTCTTATAGCACAATAGAAAGCACTCCACCTCATTTGTGTCATTCCTTTAGCCATCCCCCCATTGATGGGCACCTCTCAATCTTTATATCTCTGCCATCTCAAAATGAGTTAGAAATATTTTTATATATCCTTAGTTAGAATTTGTTTTGCTTAGGACAAATGTCTCCCTTAATCTACTCTTCCTTTAATTCTCCCTTCTCCTCTTTCCTCCTTATTTCCATGTTTAGTGAAATGTGTTTTTGTACCCAACTGTGTGTTCAGATTCTTCCTTTCTTTGACTTTGAGAGTGAAGCGTCAGCTTCTCCCCCTCTCCCTTCTTACTTTTGTGTATAGACTGATACTTGTACACCCTGATTGTGTGAAATAATTTTTTTCTTTTGTTTTTAAAGGTTATTTTCAGTTCTGAATTCCTCCCCTCCACTCTAACTATTGAGAAGGCAAGAAATGTGATGCCCATTACGCACATCATGTCATACAAAACACATTTCCTACATGAGATAATTTCCCCTGACCTTCTCCTTCCTCCTCTAGTGTATTCCCCTTCTTCTCCCTTTCCATTCTTCTTTTGAGACCTTTAAGAATAAAAAAGCCACAACTAGTCCAATTAGACTCCCTTCATGACTCCAGGTGATGATAGGGTTCAGAAAGGACAGAACGGATCACCTTTCCATGTTAGATTGTAAACAGTTTCTCTTCAGTTCCTTATGATTGTTTCTTCATGTTTACTTTTTCAGGTTTCATTTGACTCCTATGTTTGTACTTCAGAGTTTCTGAGCAGCTCTGATATTTTCATCAGGAATACCTGAAATTTCTATTTGATTAAAAGTCCATTGGGGGGAGGGGAAGGGTGTCTTTTGCATTATGGGATTATGCTTAGTTTTGCTGACTAAGTTATTCTTGGTTGTAAGCCCATGCACTTTGCTTTCAGGAGCATCATGTCATAAGCTCTCTATTTCTTCATTTATTTTATTTTTATTTTTTTTTTTGTTTTTTGAGTTCTTAGGAAGTCAGGAATCCATTCAGGGTCAGGAAAGGCCAAATGAAGTAGATAAGGCTTATCTTCTTTGTCTGCCTTCACATCTCCTTTCCTTTTCTTCCTCTCCATCCCTCAACAACAACAACGAAACAACAGTAAACCTTTATTAATAACTTACTATATATCAAGAATATCAAGTGAATCAATGAAAAAAATCTACTTCTTCATTTAATTTATCATTGTGGTGGCTGATAAATCATGTGTGATCCTGAATATGGCTCCTAAATACTTGAATTCTCTCTGGCTGCTTGCAGTATTTTTTTCTCTGGGATCTGGGTTTTGGCTACAATGCTCCTGGCAGTCTTCATTTCAGGGTTTCTTTCAGGAGGTGAATTCATTCAATTATACTTTGCTCTCTGGTTCTAAGAGATCTGGTCTGTTTAAAATGATTTCCTGAAGTATCATGTTGAGGCTCTTTTTTTGGGGGGAGTTATAGCTTTCAGTTAGTAATGTTCTTCAATTTTATTTTCTCAGGTCAGTCATCTTTTTGCTAAGAGATGCTACACATTTTCTTCTATTTTTCACTCTTTTGTTTTTGTTTTAATATTTTTGGTTTTCTCATAGGATCATTAGATCCTATTTGATCCATTCTAATTTTTAGGGAGTTTGTTGCTTGGGCAAGGTTTTGTGCTTCTTTTGCCAAACTGGTAATTCCCTTTCTAATTCTTTCCTCCACAGCTTTCATTTCTTTTCTATTTCCCCCACTAGCACTCTAATTTCATTTATTTTTTTTTTAGGCAATTGGTGTTAAGTGACTTGCCCAGGGTCACACAGTTAGTAAGTGTCGAGTGTTTTGGTCTGAGACTGAATTTGAACTCAGGTCCTCCTGACTTCAGGACCGGTACTCTATCCACTGCACCACCTAGCTGCCCCATATTAATTTTTTTTAACTTAAAAAAATCTTGCTTCATCTTTGTGAAAGCCTGATTGTTTACTAATTTTAGTTATAATGTTTCTGGGGGTTTTCATTTTAGGGTTTCTTTTAGGAGGTAACCGTGAATTATTTCTATTTTTGCTTGGTCCTTTAATCCTAATAGATCTCAGCAGTTTTCCTTGTAATTTTCTTGAAATAATATAGCCAGGTTTTTTGTGTCCCCCTGTGCTGGCCGCGCCGTGCACTCTCCTCCTAACAGGAGCAGGCTATCAGGGTCATACTCACCAGTCTTCGGAGCCTACCCGGATAAACACAGAGACGAGACGATCAGGAGGTGCAAGCACTCGGACTTTATTCAGAGACCATCACAGCAAGACCAAGCAGGAAAGCAAGAGCAGGAGCAAGAGAGAGAGCTCCGATCCCTACCACCCCTTATATACCTTCCTAGCCCCTCCTCCTCAGCCTGCCTATTAATGATTGGTTGTAGGCCCAGATACCGGAAGGAGACGTCTGGGGTTAGTGCTGCACCAAGGGAGAGGACGTGACAAAGGAAGCTCGTTCTCTGCCATCCCACTCCCACGTGGCACAGCCCCCTGCCTCGGGAGCACAAGCTCTGGTTACTTCCCCGTATCTTGTCCCTGCCCCATCTTACCACAACTCCCACGTGGCACAGCCCCCTGCCTCAGGAGTGTGAGCTCCGGTTACTTCCCAATATCATGTCCCTACCCCACTTCACCACGTGGCCTGTAGCCAACATCGGACAATCCCTCACCCCCCCCCGCCAATGGTTTTCAAGGAGTCCAATGATTTTTAGCTCATTCCTCTTTGACCTGTTTTCCAGGCCAATACATTTCCTGCTATGTTTCAATCATTTGATGTTGTTTCAGTATTTGTTATCGTCTTATGGATTCATTGAATTCTTTTTGCTCCATTCTAATTTTGGAGGAGTCTATTCCTTGGGTGGATTTTCCACCTTCCGTTCTGTTTATTCCCTCTTCCAACTCCTTCCTCCAGAGCGCTTATATTTCCCTTATTGCTTCCTTTTTCTCTTGCTTTATTTCTTTCCTGTGCTCTTGTCATCCTCGTGGATGAGCCAGTTTTCCTCAGAGGTTAATGCTTTATTGATATTTTCTTGTTCTGAGTTTGGCTTTGGTCATCTCTTGAATCATGACAGTTCCTCAGAGAGATCAATGTCTTTTTTTCACATACTCATATGTCCAGCGCCAGGCTCTGACTGAGACTTTTGCACTAAAGCCAGGCTCCACTCTCTTCTGCATACTTGGATGGAATGGTGAGGTTCTATTTAGTTCTAACCTTCATTTGTTGGGTTTTTGCTTCTGACTTCCCTCTCCCTTGGTGTGTCTGGGTTCAGAATGATCACAGGTTTCAGGACCCTTGGGTCATCTGGGGTTAGTATACCATGGACTTCAGGTTACTTTGGAGCATCTCAGGCCGGATTGCCATGGCCTTCAAGCCCCTCTGGAATCTTTCCATTAGAGCACAGCCAGCTCTGTTTGCTGCCAGTAGTCAGAATGCTTAGGCTTCCTGAATCCCATGGATCTTTACTGGGGCACTCAAGGATTCCAGGTCCTAGGAAAAGAATGCTACAGCCTCCACATGCTCCTGGAGCATCTTTGCTAAGGGTGCTGTACTCGTCTAGCCTCTTGTCCAGAATGCCAAGGTCAGAGTACTGCTGGCTCTCATTCCCTCATCCATAGTCAGAGCTTAAGAGTGCTGGGAATTCTTGATGCTCCCAAAATTTCCCTGCATATTCAAGGCTTCCTGGCCCTTAGCATCAGAACCCTGCCTCCTTCAAGTGCCCTTTGAGGAGGGATTCTTCATGTGTATTGTCTCCTGGTATCCTTTAGTGGCAACCTATTGAAGCTTATGGACCCTTTCTCAGAATCATGCTGTTAATGGCATAAAATAAAGACACTGGGTTACAAAGGAAGCCAACTATATTGAAATCAAAATGTAATTTCTCCCCATTCAACTTCATGGACCATTGAAATGTATCCAAGGGTTCAGTGATCTCTGGATCTTAGGGTAAGAACTGCCACCACAGAGGATGTCTCATCAGTACCAGCAAACTTCCAGCTTGTTTATCTGCTCTCACTGGCTGTCCTTGAGGAGGGATTCTTCAGGCTTCTTCTATCTTTTCTGAGGTCTTGTGCTGAATGAAGGAACTAACTGTTGGACAACTGATGTAGTTTCCTTTTTAGATCTTGGCAGGAGTTCATGTTGGAGAAATGGGCTCCCCTATGACCTTTCATGTTAGGCTAGCTAGAAGCCCCTCCCACTGAAGCTTCCTGAGCATTGGCATCTTCAGACCTGTGCTTTAAGATAATTCATTTGGCAGTTGTTTAGAGGGTATAGTGGTGACATATGTAGAAGGCTATTGCAATAGTACAAGCAGAAAACCAGATGTAGAGGGGTCGTGCTGTGAGTAAAGAGAAGGGAACAAATGTGAGAAATGGTGCGGATGGAAAATTTATAAGAATGGCAATGAACTAGACATGGACTGAGCCCTGACGGTTTTTTCTCAACACTCCTCCTTTACCTATCTGCTGCACTGGACACTATTGACCACTGCATGTGCCTGCATATTCTCCATTCTGGGTTTTTGTGACACTCCTCTGTCCTGGTTCTGCTCCTACCTGTCTGACCACTCATTGTCAGTCTCCTTCTCTGGCTCATCATTCATATCATGCCTCCTAACTACGAGTGTTCACTTAGGCTGTATGCTAGGGTCTTTCTCTTCTCTTTTCACACTCTTTCTCTTGGCAACTTCATCAGTTTCTATGGGTTTAACTATCAAGCTCACACATATATGTATGTATGTATGTATGTTTGTATGCATGTATGAGTGCATATGTCCACCCCTCCCTGAGCTTCAGTCCTGCATTAACAATTGCTTATGAGCTATTTCAAACTAAATGTCTTAGAGACATATAGAGCTGCAAATGTTCAGAACCGAATTCATTATCTTTCCTCTCCAACTCTCCCTTCTTCCCAGCATTCTTCTTACTGCCAAGGGCACTGCTATCTTTCCCATCACTCAGGCCTGAAACCTACATGTCATCCTCAATTCTTCACTCACACTCACTCCACACTCCAATCTTCTGTCAAGTCTTGTCATCTCTACTTTCATAATGTCGTTGTGGATTTCTCCTCCTCTCTTCCCTGAGCCTGAGCCACTACAGGTCCTCATAACCTCTTGCCTAGACTATTGCAAAAGGCTTCCAATTCTTCTCCCTGCTTCAGGCATCTCCCCACTCTGGTTTATCCACTGCTCAGCTGTGACAATGGTCTTCCTGAAGTGTAAATTTGATCATGTTCCTGTCTTCCCTACCACATTCAATAAACTCCAATGACTCCTATCACCTCCAGGATCAAGTAGAAAATCCTGTTTGGCATTCAAAGTCCTTCACAACTCGTCCCGTTCCTACCTTTCAAGTCTCTGTAGGCTCCACTATCCTGCATATGCTCTACAATCCACCCACACCGCCTTCTTGCTTTGCACTGACTGTCTCCTCTATTTGTAATATTCTGCCTGTTCACCTCTACCTCTTAGGTTCCCTGGCTTTATTCAAGATCAGATCCAATGCTATATTTTTCAGGGGTCTTTCTAGGTTTTCCTTTCTCCAGCTGCTTGTGCCTTTCCTCTAAGATTGCCTTCCATTGACTCTCTCTATGGCTTACATGGGTGTAGTTATTTGCATGTAGGTTCTCCTAGAATTTTAGCTCCTTCAGGGCATAATGTTTTTGTGTTTTTGGTTTTTTTTTGGTCTTCCTAGCACTTAGCACAGTACCTACACATAGTATGTGCTTCATAAATGCTTGCTGCCTGATTTACTGAAAACCCTCTCTCCCTGCCCCATATATAAACTTGGAGTCTTACATGAATTTGCACAACACTGTGCCTTATGAACACATTCACACAAATGAACACCTAGCACCTTAGAAGTAAATAGCACATAGATCATACATACACACACACACACACACACAATGTATGGTACACATACTCTTGTCTTCCTCTTTTTTAGATTGGACTTGAATTTTGAAACGTGTGACTTAATTCTGCAATGAAATCAAGTAAAGCCTAAAAGTATTCTTGGACACCTCTAGGACCCATGAGCTCATCAGTGTGCCCCCCCCGCCCCCCACTGATGCTGGTCCCAACTACTTTTCCTTGGGGTAGATGGTCTTGGAGAGTTGCTATATCTTCAGAAGACATTCCCCTGTGGCCAAGGTGGTGATGAACCCCTAACTAGTCCAGAATAACCTCAACACTTTCCATGCCTGTTTCCCTGAACAAGAATTTAATAAAGCCCTGACAAATATGAACATGTCAATAACATTTCTGATGTAATGAGTCCTCTCTTGAGAAGTCATTTAGGTCTATCTTTAGAGGTACATTAGAGGGAAAGTATAGAGAGGGGGGAATCTCCCTTAGGAATTTTAAAAAGAAACGTGGGTTAATGGGCCTCTTTCCAGTCATTTTCTGATGATTATTATAGCACAGGCCTGTCAAAAGTTTGGATTGTGGTGAATATTTATAACCAAAGCACATCAAGTCTCCACTTCCATGTGCCAGGGGAACTTCAGGACCAAGGAGAACTCCTTTCACGGACTTCAGCGTTTAAATGCCCAAGAGGCTCAGACCCACAGGGCAAGATGGTGCTAGGAATAAATGCCCTTCTACTTTTGGGGGCATCTTATTTCTTAATCTTTGCTTCTAGTCAGTGAACAATGTGTTTTAAAGTATGTGCTTGCTGACTGTTTTGACCAGTGACATCTGGGCCCATATTTACTCTCTCCTAATTCTCCTTGTCAGGCCCCTCTTGTTCATGAGTCATTGGGACTTTCCCTCTTGAGAGAAGGATGCATTGTAATTTTTGTCTTTGACATGTGGTGTGAGCTATGCACAGAACTCTCACCTGATTCTGCCAAACAGACTTGAGTAGTATCTGCGTCTTGGTCTTGGACTATCTACTTGGGCTTTTAAAGGCTCCTGTGCTTATCCATGGGCAGATTTTCCTATGCAGGTACTAGGACTTTAGTCCCTAGGAGCCCCCCTACCCCAGGACCACTAGAAACAGAAGGGATGTGTTACCAGGGAAGCAGCATTAGAAAAGAATAGCAATTTGGAAGCCTGAGTGCAGTCATCCACGAAAGCTGGCTAGGGGATAGACATACTTTCTAAATTAAAAGAGCTCTTTTGTGGACTTGGAAGTAAAGACAGTAATTTTTGGGAGCATCAATGTCAGAAGGGGAAACAGGGATCTCCTAGGAAGGGCTGGGGTCTTACCCTATTGTGGCAGGTCATTAATATTTATAGTTCCATACTCAGAAATGTGATGAATGCTTTGCATGCTGAGTGGGGCTGGTGCATCAGGGTACATTTATAAGGGGCCTTTGGGGAGCAGAGAATGCTTTCATAAAAGCACAATAAGGGAGAAGCATTGCTCTTTGGTTCATGACATTTTTTGTGGCCATGTGAAGCTATCAAAATATGCATGTACCCAAAATGAATGGGGTGAAAAAGCTGTGTTATCCACCCTAAATCATCTTCTGGTAACACCCCTTCTCACAGCTGCTATATAGGGATGTATCCCCAGAACCTGACACAGTGCCTAGTGCATAATTGGTTCTGAAATAATGCTGGTTATTTGATGGATGAGATCACAGAGCACTGGTATATCAGTCAGCATGTATTCTAAAGCAGCTAGAATGGGTATTTTCTATGACCACACAAGTTCATTTTGCTCATGCCCTAAATTACTATGAAGACTGGAAAAAAAAAAAACACAAAACTATGTGTCTGCTAGAGGTCTGAGTGAGGGTGGGGAAACAAATCCTTTCCAGCAGAATAGAAATTCCTTAGCATTGTCCCATGTGAGATGAGGGTCTAAGATCCTAACTTGCATCCATTAGGAGTGTGAGGGGTGCTACTCATTCTGACCCCAAGGAACCCCAGAAAGCTCTAATCTGGAAGAGACACATCTTTGAGTAAGATCTTCAGTCACCACAATGGGTTTGGATCTCTTCTAGGGGCTAAAGCTTTGTATCTGTTGATGGTTAATGTCCCCTTGATTGGAAAGAACTGGGAGCATTGTTTTTGTAGCTTGACCTAGGGTAAGCTGGCAGGAGCACTTTCATTGTCCATGAAGGAGGGTCTTGGGGTAATCTGACCTGTGTACCCCAAACTTAATGAACCACACCAGTTTAGTGAACCCTGTTAAGAAGTTGTTTATGCAGTCATCCTCAACAATAACTTTATCATCTGACACTGAGTTCCATTCTGTGTGTGTGTGTGTGTGTGTGTGTGTGTGTGTGTTTTAGAGGGGAGAGAATAACCTGCCTGTCTCTCATGCAAGCTCCAACCAGGACACTAAGAAACATTAGTTTCCAGGACACTAAGGAAAGAGTGGTCACAAATGGGTCAGGGATTAAGAAGAAGCAATTCCCTGTTTCCTAACAGGTGGGGACTCCCCAATACATTGTATGGGCTGAATTGAGGAGGGGACTTTCTACCTCTTAATGGGCCAGGATGTCTTTGATTCAAAACTTATTTGGCCCTTAGGAGAAGGGGGAGGCACCTGTGCTCTTCAGAGATGACCAAGCTTGCAGCATAGAAGACAAGATGCCATATCCATCCCTCAAGATGGAGGAACTGAGCAGTTTAGAGCATTAGCAAGAAAGGATTTGGCTGAAAATTTGGCATCTGACTGAAAGTAGTAGTAGGTAGGGCTTCAACACCTAGCTCTCCTTTTCCTTTCTGTTTGAGAGAAGGAAATCAGAATCTGTGTTCTATTCTTTCTTTTTCTTTGCTGCTCTTTGTCTCTCTCTCTTTGTCTCTCTGGCTCTGTCTTTGTCCCTGTCTCTCTGTATCTTTCTCTCTCTCCCTCCCTCCCTCCCTCTCTCTCTCTCTCTCTCTCTCTCTCTCTCTCTCTCTCTCTCTCTC
>NW_020946652.1:11492533-11496173 GCF_900497805.2 Vombatus ursinus | reverse complement strand
CTCTCTCTCTCTCTCTCTCTCTCTCTCTCTCTCTCTCTCTCTCTCTCCCTCTCTCTGACAAAGGCAGACTCCTTAGCTTTTCTTCATCCTTCTCAGGACCTTTCCTGCCTATATTCAGCACTGACAGGAGTGTTCCTGTCCTTATTTCTGGAATGATTGTGTCTTATGTTTTTAGAACTATTGCTTAAAGCTCTAGAAGTCATTTTTTTTTTGATAAACATGTATGTTTGTATTGAGTATCTTGTGAATAAAAACATGTCTTTATTGTGTGGGGCTATTTCCCAAATGCCCTATTGGCATCCAGTAGATACTAAGAGTCCCAGCCCTGCCCAGACCTGGGGGTCTGAATGGACTGACCCAAACTCAACCTGAATAGAAATCTTTTAGTATAAACGTGAACCAACCCAAAGGTTTCATGAAAGCACACAGAGAAACTTCTTGGCTTGGAACCAAACTCATATTATTTTCTGAAACTATTGAACTGGAACCAAACTGGGACATCAACATTTTCTCTAAAGTGAGAAGTATCTTTTGATTCAAGTTTCTGTCTCTGAGCTCCTCTTGTGTGCTCCAGGAGAAAGAAAGAAGGAAGAAGGAAAAAGAGGAAGAAAAGAAAAGTGAAGAGATAGGAAGTTCAAAAGAAAGAGGACCCAAGGCAGAGGGTGATGGAATGCCACCCAAACCCCCTGTGATTCCACCAAGTGGCAGCTGACCCCCACGTGATTGCTGGCCTCCTGGTTTAGGGTGAACACTCATTAATACTTTGTAAGAACCTTTTCTCTGGTCTGTAGTTTTCTCATCTTTTCTCATCCCTGTAGTTTTAAGAAATACCCTTTCCAAATCAAGATCTCTTCAGACCAGATCACAGCTTGATGGCTCCCAACTGAGCACCCAGCTCTAGGTGATGCTTCTTCCTCACCCATCACAGCACAATTGAAATTCTGGGTCAATGGTCCCCTCCCTATCCCAGGGTTCCCAGAAATGCCCTTGTCACGTGTGGTTCCTTTCATGGGTCCCCAGCATTGTGGAAGTTAGCAAACTCTGCTCTGTTCCAAGGGACACAGAAAGGCCATGTCTGGAGCCTGACTTGAGTGGGCTTAGCCACTTCAAACGTCTACCCCACTGGCCTGACACTTCTGTGAGATTTCCACCACTCTATAAGCATTCACGAAGCCTGCACTCTGAGCAGGCACTGTGCTAGTTTCTGGGGCTAAAGAGATGAAAAATAATGCTATCCCTGTCCTCAGGGAGCTTACATTTAATAGGGAACATGAGACAAGTGCCCAAATAAACATGATGCAAGACTGAACATAATGAACACAAAGCAGAGATCTTCTAGAAGGAGGGAGGAGAGAAAAGTGAGTCCAAATTCAAGTTTGTTACTTGGCGGGGGGAGGGAGTCCCTTCTCCCATAAGCATCTCATTGGCTCAGGGGCTGGGCAAAGGACAGAGTCTGAGCAATACCTCCCTCTGCTCTGGCTTCCTGAAGAAAAATTAGATCCCCAGACCAAATGAATGCCAGGAGTTATTGTGGAAGGAAGCCAGACAGAGAAAAGCCTGAGGGGCTGGAGGAAAAACAGCATGTGTGGGAAGTAGGACATGGTGCACAGATAAGAGGGAAGCGGAAGGGCCTCGGGGCCCCAGCAGCTGCCAGGCAGCAGCATGAGACGCTTCCCCAGAGGTAGAAACCAGATTCTCAGAAGAGCTAACCTTTACACGAACAGAACAGGGAGTCTGAGGCTTCAGGTCTCTTTCTTGCCCCTGTGAGAAGCCATACATTGTGGGACTTGGGGCTCCTTGTGGCTGGAGGGAGGACAGCCATCTGCAAGCCTGATGCAGACACGTGGAGGGTTCCAGTTTCCCTAACAGTAGCACGGCGGGGGGTGGGGGGGGTGGGCTGACAGAGAGGTCCTCACTCCCCACCAAAGGGAGTCTGCCAGTCAGCCTCTGCAGATTCACATGGCAACAGCTGTTAGGAGCCAAAGAAGCCTGCAGGGTCTCTCCCTTGACAATCCCTTCCAGCATCTTTGCTCAACTGAAACTGCTCTCTCCAAAGGTGTCAATGAACTTTTCATTGCTAAATCAGTCAGCTAATAAGCATTTATTTAGCACCTACTATATGTCAGGCACTGTGCTAAGCACTGGGGATACAAAAAGAAGCAAAAGGAAGTGCTGGCCTGGAGGAACTCACAATCTAATGGGGGAAACAACTATGCAAACAAGCTCCAGGCAGGATAAGTGGGACATGATACGGAGAGGGAAGTCACTATGAAGAGGGCTCGGGGAGAGCTTCCCGCAGAGGACGGAATTGCAGTTGGGACTTGAAGGAGGCCAGGGGAACCCAGAGGCAGAGAAGGCAAGAGAGAGTATTCTGGACATAGAGGACAGCCAGAGAGAATGCCCAGAGCCCAAAGATGGAGGGGCTTGTTTGTGGCACTGGATCCCAAAGGACCTATCAGGGAGCAAGGTGGGAGAAGACTGGAAAGGGAGGAGGAGTCAGGGCATGAAGAGTTTTGAAGACCAACAGAGCATTTTGTATTTGATCCTGGAGGCAATAGGGAGCCCCTAGAGGTTATTGAGTGGGGGAAGTGACATGATCAGACCTACACTTTAGGAAAACCCCATTGATGGCTAAATGGAGGACTAATTTGAGTGAGGAGAGATGAGAAGCAGGCAGACCCATCAGCAGCTGTTGCCATAGTCCAGGTGTGAGATGATGAGGGCTTTCATTGGGGTGGAGGCAGGGGCAGAGGAGAGGAGGCGGCATATTGGGGAGATACTGCAGAGGTGCAATGGACAGGCCTTGGCAGCACATTGGATCTGGGGAAGAGTGATGAGGAGGAATAGGGGATAACCCCTAACCTGAGGGACTGGAGGATCTTCATGTCCTAAACAGTGATAGGGAAGCTTAGAAAGGGCGGGTGGAAGGGAAAGACAATGAGTTCTGTTTCAGCTGTGTTGAGTTTAAGAAGTCTAGTGTATGCCTCGTTCTAGAAGTCTGAAAGGCTTGCTGCTGTCATTTATCCTTCATTCTCGAAGAGGACCATGACATCAGGGAGGGGATGCCAGGACATGCAAGTGAACTGTATTTAAGGGAGGGAGGGAGGGAGGGCTGTGCAGAGTCACCAGCCTCACTTTCTCTTCAGGGGTCACTTGGGTCCAGTGGCAAGATATGGATCAGGATGACTGGAGATGGCCCAGGATGCAGTGGGAGACTTTGGCCTTTTCGAGCTAAGGTCTTTAATAGGTCTGAAGGAAATTGGAGATGGGAGACTGGAGGTCAGCAGAGAAGTGAGGCTAAGATAGGAAAATTTGAGAAGCATCACCACAGAGATGATCATTAAATCATGGGAGTTGATGAGGTCACCAAGTGGAATAATATATAGAGAGAAGAGGACCCAGGACAGAACCTGAGGGACATTCTGGTTAGTGGATATGACGTGGAGGAGGATCCAGCAAAGGAGACTGAGGAGGAGAGGCATGGGAGGGGTTTTCCCCATCCTCATCCTTCGTGAGTTCTCTGCAGCATTCCTCTTTGGGTTTTTGTGACTGCTTGACTCTCCTCCTGCCTTTCTGAGTGAGGGTTCCTTCTCTGCCTCTGCTCTATCATCGTCCATATCACATGGGCTTGCTCTCCCTC
>NW_020946652.1:11470256-11492133 GCF_900497805.2 Vombatus ursinus | reverse complement strand
TCTCTCTCTCTCCCTCTCTCCCCGTCTGTCTTTGTTTCTGCCTCTATGTTTGTGTCTCTGTCTCTCTTCCACAACAGCTTCTATGGAAGAAATGATCATGTAGATAATACCCATGGGCACATCTGCAGTTCCTGAACTTAGCGCCCCTTGCCTAGTGGGTGTTTTCAGCTCCATGTCTGCGGGGCATCACAACTCAACATATACAAGACAGAATTCACCCTCCTCCTCTCCAAGCTCTTCCTTATGTCTGCTGGGGGCACCACTGTTTTTCTAGTCACCAGGGTTTTCTGCTTTGGTGCCATGCTTGATTACTCGCCTTTCCCATCCTGTCAGTTGCCAATTTCTAACAATTCTACCTCCACGACATGCTTCTTATCTGTCGTCTTCTTTCTACTCACAGAGATCCTTATCACATCTTGGGCTATTGCCATAGTCCTCTAATTGGTCTCCTGGTCTTCAGTACACCCTCCACAGGCTGCTGAAGGGATCTTCCAAAAGTACAAGTGATGTCACTCCCTCCCCAGTGACCCCCACTGGCTCCCCATGAACTCTAGGACCAAATACAAGATCCTTCTTTTCAGACTTACAGGCTTTCACCACCACCTCCAACCTCACGGTTCGTGCCCTGCCCCTCACTCACTTTACAGTCGATCTCAACTGGCTTTTTGCTGCTGCTAGCCTGTGGCATTCAGTCTCCCACCCTCTGTGGTTTTGCAGTCTCTCCCTCACGTCTGGGAAGCTCCTTTGTTTTACCTCAGCCTCTTAGCACCTCCACTTTCAAAGTGCAGCAAAATATTCCATGTGAACCACAAGACCCTCCCTGATCCTCCCCCAGTTTCTAGTGTCCTTAGCCCTCAAATTACACAGATGTTTTGTATATGCTTTTGTATTATTAGTATTCATTATATACTAATGAATGTCCATGTGTTGTTCATCCAGATGAAATGGAAGCTCCTTGAGGGTAAGAGCTGATTCATTTTGCCTTTGCATCCCCAGTTCTTAGCACAGTGCCTGGCTCATAGTAGGTGCTTAACAAGTGCTGGCTGATCCCGAAGTCTTGGGCAAGATGTGGGGGAGGAGGGGTCCTTCAGGAGGCATCTTTATTTCCTCTTCTAGATGAAGCCTGTGACTTCCTAATAGAAAGGCAGTTACCAGCAACAGCAGCACGGGCAGTGTCAAGGTACACCCTTCTTTTGTCTGTACCTTGGCTCATTATGCCAGGGTTATGGGCTCCTGGCAAAGGAAGGAGGGCATCTCATCAGGTCTGGGAAGAGCTGACTTGGAAAGTGCCTTGCTATTGGATCGATGAAGCTTCAGTGAAAATTGATGGGGAAGAGCTGATAAACAGAAGTATGTATCGTATGGTTTTACACACACACGGACACACAGAGGTGTTTGTGTCTAATGGTAGCCCCCTCTGGGGCGGGGGTATGAAAAGTACACAGCATAGAATAAAAGAGAATGTAGAAGGAAGCACAGAAATGACAAGTACTACTTACTATGTGGTTGTTTTAAAAAATAAACAGTGTGAAATATAGATTCAGGGTTTTATAACGAATCCTCTTTTTAAGTTTTTTTTTTCTAAAATAAAAAAAAGAAAATTGATGGGGAGTGTGGAAAGGAATAAACATTTATTAAGTACCTGCTAAGTGCCAGTGTCTTTACAATTATTATATTGTTTAATGGAAAACAGTTTTCATATGAAAATGTAAAAGTAGACACAATGGAGGAAAATTCTGGAGGAAAGCAGAGCAAGCATGGATATGGTCGGCAGGCTGACTTAGGAAAGAAGAGCACTAAGAATGATGCTCTGACTGTATGCTGGACTGCGCCAATGCCCGACCTTGGAACTGCCAAGGGTTCCAGCCCATCTTCGATGCTTCTCCTCCTGAAATGGAGGCGGGTCAGAATTACCGAGGGTGGAGACTGCCAGGGAATGGGATCACCTGATGGATGGATCCCTACCCTGTGAGGCATTAGGCATCTGACTTCCACACAACCAAAGGAAATTCACATTTACAACTATCTGTGTTTCCGAAAAATGGATTTCATCAATGTCAAATGACTGCAACAGCTTATCTGTCCCTCTCTCCCTCCGTTCTTTCCTTCCCTTTGCTGTCCGCATTGTGTGACACAACCTTCCTCTTACAGCATCATGCCCAATGGTCCTGTCCTTCTGGTCCTGTTTTCCTTGTTTTTCATTCTTTCATATATCTTCCTAGGTTTCTTTATATTCCTCATACTTATCATTTCAAGGTCACTCAAACTCTTTGCAGAGGTCTCAGCCAGGAGAAGAGGTGAACCTTGAAGGCTTGATTTATGAAGCCTGAGTTAGCAAAGTACCAGCTGGACCAGGTCCCATCAAGCTGGGGAAACTCTGGCTCTAGTCTTGGAGTGGTGTTATGTCCAAGGGCTGGGCTATCCAAGCATGAAGGGATATGCTTCATGTTTGCTGCAGAGGAAAGAATTTTTTCAGCCCTAGCAACTCTCCAAGACTGTGGAATCATAGGGTCATCTGTTTAGAGATTGAAGGGAGCTCAGAGACATTAAATAATATGCCCAGAATTGTACTTGGAGGAAATATTGGATCTAAACTCAGGTTGGGCAGCTAGATGGTGCATTGGAGAGCACCAGGTCTGAAGTCATGAAGGCTCATCTTCATCAGTTCAAATCCGGCTTAAGACACTAACTAGCTGTGTGATCCTGGGCAAGTTACTTCACCCTATTTGCCTCAGTTTCCTTATCTGTGAAATGAACTGGAGAAGGAAATGGCAAACTACTCCAGGATCTCTGCAAGAAAACCCCAAATGGGGTCATGGAGAGTTAGATAAGACTAAAAAGACAAATCCCAGATCCTCTAATTCCAAATCCAGGGTTCAGGACTGTTTTTCATTTTGTCTTTGTATTCCTGGAGCCTAACATAGTGCCTTTCATGTAGTAAGTGCTGAATAAATGCCCGTTGATTTGAATTCCCACCATGTGTCAAGTTAGAGAAGGATGGCACTCTCCCTGTGAGAGGGAGTACACGCACCAATCAAATCGAGGGCTCTTGAAATATCCAAGCAAGATTCCTAAGCACATCTGAGAGCTGGCTGAAGTTGGGCTTTGTGCTGTGTTTGGAAGCTTCAACGTTGGGTCTCAGTCAAAGTCCGTGTGAGGTGAGGGCAGATCTGTGTGGGTTTGTATTTGGCAGCCTGGGTGAGTTGTTCTATGTTACCAAGGAACAGATGAAAGGGCTTAAGATCACATCTAGACCTGTGGGTGCTCCCTCTACTGAGGCTACCAAGAAGCTCCAGCCTGATCAGGAAGAGGACATTTTCCTGAGGTTGAGTCATTACTGGGCACTGGACCAAGAAATGATAGCTATGCATGGAATGGCACCAAGGCCAAATACTCAGACTCATTATGAAAAAAAGAACATAAAATTAGCTTTTACTCCACTGATGGTCAGATATCTTCTGATTTGCAAAGAGCCCAACTTGGTACATTCCATTAAAAATATACCACCTTGCCTCAATAAGGCTTATTCCCTACCCTTCCCCAATATTCACAAACTAATAGTAACTGAACTGATTTAAGATTGCATCTATGGTCTAAATAACATTGTCTGCAGAGGGGGTGGAGGAGATGTGTCTTTGTAAGTTAGTTAATCCTGATGAAATATCATAACTAAGAGTTCCCCATGAGTTCATCAGCCTTTGAAGATTTGAATTTGTGCCCCAGAGTCCTTTGGCTGAATTGCTCTCTCCTCTGGGCTCATGTTCTAGATTAAGAGAGTGTGTATTTTTGTTCTGCAAGGAGGAAGCTGATGGATAGGCAGACTGAAAAATGGACCATGAGAAACCCCAAGAGTTTGGAAGCTACTGCTTTCTTAGGGCACATGTAGCAACTTCTTTACCTTTGTAATGGGTGATGAGGAGAACCTTTGACCAACTTGATGAATCCTCCAATATACTTGATGAGATTACAAAGTGTGCACCTTTGCCAGAAGAGAGAATCACCCATGGAACTAGACATGTGCTATATAGCCCTTTGCTGGAAGGAGAGAATAAATTCCTCTGGTTGCTCCCCAAATATCATTGGTGACTGAGATTCCTGGAGGATGGACTCTTGTTGGAGGACCTTTCCCTTCTGTGACCCAGCTCTACTTTTGGAAGCTTTGCCTCCCTTAGTATTTTAGCAAGAGTGAGAAGAGAAGGGATTTATTTCTCTTCCCTTCCCTCCTCCTCCCACTATCCAAACTCTTGGGGCTTCTCATGGTTCATTTTCCAGTCTGCCCATCCATCAGCTTCCTACTTGCAGAAGAAAATTACACACTCTCTTAATCTAGAACAAGAGCCCAGAGGAGAGAGCAATTCAGCCAAAGGACCCTGGGGCACAAATTCTGATTTTCAAAGGCTGATGAACTCACAGAGGACTCTTAGTTGTGACATTTCGTCAGGACTAACTTACATCTTCTCCATTTCCTCTGCAGACCCTGTTATTTATTGGTCATGATGATGTGGAAGAAACACATGGCAGTGGGGACATATGCTTGACCAAGGTAGCCGAGACTACAGCCCCAGACTTACCGATACCTGGACGACTTCTTTTGCCTTTCTGTTTCACTTTCTAAGTATGTCAGTGACTACTAATCTTGCAGAAAATAATGTGTTTAGTCTTAGGCATTACCTCATGAGTAATCTTGAGGACAAGAGAGCTTCTGTTACAGATCTGGGCCCCAAAGGGAGAAGATTTCACCTTAACCGCGAGCTTCCTGGAGGAGAACAGCACCGCCAATAGGAGGGTCATGGTCCTGGAAGACTAAAGCCATGAGATGAGAGGCCAGGAGACAGAGACCATGCCAACTCTCCATGGTGATCACTGTGAATTCTTCAGATGATGCACATCTGAGGCCAATGGGAAGCGGGCAGCAGTCCCAGGGAGAGTCTTCCCCTTCTGTGGCAGGAGAAATCTAATGGAGGTCACCTGAGGCCATTTCTAGCTCAAAATCTTAAACCTCAGTCCCTGAGTATTGAACACGTCCCTGGAATTGGTGGCATTTTGGCAGGTCTCCTTATGAGCAATGACCCCATGTCAGGATTTGAAAAGCACTTTGCAAACCTTAAAGCACTAATATATATGCATACATATGCTATTGTTATTGTTAATTAGGTACTGCAGTGTTAGAGTTCAAATGTGTTGGGTCCCCTGTCATCCATATGCTAATAGACTATTGCAGAGGCAGACCTGGGCCATTGTCATCTGCTCCTCGGCCTTCTTCTAGTTGCCTCTACTCCTGCTCAAACCTGGTTCGGGTGATCCTCAGACCAAGCTGCCTGAAGGCTCTTTTCCTTTGCACCGCTTTCCCTCATTCTGTGAGATGACTTCGCTCCTAATTTTTATTAACTTAGCAGGAAGAACAAAAGTCTGGTGACTAAGGCAGCTCCCAGGCCAACCACCACTCTGGCCACCGCTACTGCCGCCATCTTGGCTGAGCTCCAAGCACCCTTCCCTGTAACCCACCCTCTTCCCGCCTTACCCCCTCCCCCTCCCACACCATCAGGCTGTTATTGGACATTTTTATACTTTTCTAAGAAAAGCTGATTGGAGTTACTGTCTTTGCTTTTACTTATTTTAGAATCAAGAGCTGACTGAAACTGGGCATGTTTGAGAGGTTGCAATTTCTCATCTCTGTCCTCTCTCCCATT
This sequence comes from Vombatus ursinus, assembly GCF_900497805.2. Classification (NCBI taxonomy): domain Eukaryota; kingdom Metazoa; phylum Chordata; class Mammalia; order Diprotodontia; family Vombatidae; genus Vombatus; species Vombatus ursinus. The sequence goes on along the minus strand of NW_020946652.1, from coordinate 11,486,443 downwards.
TTGATGTTAATCATGCTTTAATTCATTGTTAATTGTGACCTTTGCTCCCTCCACTTGATGACCTCACTGCATATGGACAGATGATTCTGATAGGACTCCTGCCTCAGACACCCCTGATCACCCTTAAGTGCGTTACACTGGAGAGAGAATGCCTCCTGAGGAAGTGGCTAAATATTAGAAATGTTTTACAGACAAACAAAATATTGGCAGGGTATCTCAGCTTTCTAGGGAAAGTCTTGGCACTGTGATGTTTGTCTTTTGCTGATCAGACCATGATGATGAACCAGGGGGCAAGAATGAAAGGCTCAGCCCCCAAAACACTCCATCCCTGCCTTGTAAGCATAATAACTCACCCAGTCACCACAGAGAAGAGCTCATGGAGAAAAAGGGGCTCGCTTGCCCAATACCCTTCCTGATTTTCAGCTTATCTCTCCCATGGGTGGACAAGGGACCGGTTCTGAGTCCAGCTTGTAAAGTCTGGCACCCTTTAGAGAAGGAAAAATCTGAAGTGCTGTCCAGTTCTCTTAGACAGAAGCTACACAGTGTATTGTCTCGGTAAAGCTCAGCAGGCCCAACGTTGGCATCTGCAGATGGCTGTCACTAAGGAGCCATTACCCACTAATTCTCAATGAAGGCAGTTTCCCTGGCAGCACAGATTAACCTGCAGAGACCTTGTGAGCACAGAATGTACTCGAGAACATGGTTCTCCATGTCGCTCGTTTGGAAAAGCCAGTGAAATTAGTACAAATGGGCTTATCAGTCACAGACGAGGAAACATTTAGATGTTATGCATGTACCAGGCAGAGTTCAGTGTGAGACCCAAGGCACTAAAGACCAAAAGCTCACCCAGAGGGAAGGAGAGCCATGCACTGGGGTGCACACGCTTGTTCCCGAGCCTGTGTCCCCCTCTCCAGTTTTCTTGGGCCTAAATAAGCTAAATAATAAAAAATAAGCTACCGCCATCCTCCCCCACCCTCACTTGCTTGTCACATTCCTCAAGGGATCAAAACTGTCCATCACTCAAGTGAGACAGGAACAGAAAATTGGCCTGTGGGCTGGTCCCCATCAACATGAGGCACTTTGTAGGCGATGTCTGTGTTTGTGAGGATGCTGCCAGCGAGATTCCTTCTGGGGCTGCTTCTGGATGAGGAGTCCGTGCTTGCTCCCTCTGTGGGCTGGCAACGTGCCATTCCACTGTTCTAGGCACTGGGGGAACCTCTCATGGGTCATTCTCGGAGTCTGTGCCATTGTGGCTTTGGAGCGTGACTAGGGCATGGCTTGGGGCCTTTCCCTGAGGTTTCCCATGGCATCGGGGCCTGAGTGGGTTGCTCGCTTGTTTCCATGTGTAACTAGGTCAAGAAGATTGGTGATAAAAAGTCAAGGGAACACGGGTTCAAGACTGAATTCCTAGAGGGGATTTCTCTAGTGGGGTGACCATAAAATTAGTAAAAGGTGGAAAACACACAGAATGTCAAGGAGATGCAGTCACCTCCCAGCAGAACCAGGACTCTTGGAGACCATTTTGTCCAGCTCCTCGATTTAAGAGATGCAGAAACTAAGAGTGGAAGGGTGAAAGAGCCCGCTAACATCTGAGGCTTCCACGAGGTGCTGCTGGGATAGGCAGAATTCTCCTGGGTTCTGGAGTTTGCTGCCGGACACCTTATTTGCACGAGGCCAGGCAGAAGGGTGCTTGTACATCCTGTGAATTTGCCTCTAATTGCTCAGAAGACGTGAGCTGCCCTGTCTCTCACCAGGAGATGATAAAAATGGAATACTCCCTAGCCGCGGTGGAGTGTTCCATTTAATCACCCTCGTAAGTGAACTCTGCCTGCAGTGCGCCAAATGCTAATTTTGCAGAATGTGCGTCATGAAGGAAGAAGGTAAGTAATAACAACACTAAGAGCTGGCGTTATAGCGTGCCAAGAGCTTACACATACGATCTCTTTTAATTTGGCATTACCTAGGCTGATGTTTCCCATCACCCAAGCAAATCTGCCTTTGAGGCAAGCAGATTTTCCATTCCTCTGTCTCCTTCTTGTCCTAACTTTTCGCCCCGTGTTCATCTTTGGCCCCTTTTCTTCCTGTGTGTCTGGGTGGGGTGGGTAGGTTGCTGCTGGAGGGTCCTGCCTGCCTGGATAGAAAATCCCAGGGTTTCTTCATTTCTATTCCAGGATGGTCAGCTAAAGGACAGAGCCCAGAGCTATCCCACTCCCTGACTCTCCACCCCACTCACCCCAGGTTCTGGGAGGAGCCCAGGACAGAGAAGGAGGCCCAAAGTAGAAGGTGGTAACCGAGGTACAGTGGACTAGCTGAGGAGGGTTCAAAGAGGGACTCCTTCGGCACCTATGGACAGATGCGGCCCACTGGTGTATCACCTCCCCCTTCTGCTTAAGGAGAAAGACAAAGGCAGGCCAGGGCACGGCAGAGGAGGGGGAGGACTCTGGGTTGGAGGGAGCACGTCTGCACCTTAGTCTTGGCGCCATCACATATTAGCTTTCGGTCCATGGGCAAGCCAGACGACCTCTTGGCCCTTCCCTTTCCTCACTTGTAAACCTCATCTCAAGGCACCTCCTCCGACCCCTCCCCCACTTTCCAGCTCACCGGGTGGAAAGTGCGTGGGGGAGGGGCCTGACACCGCCATCCTTGACCCTATTGGTTTGTCATCAGCCTGGGCCCTCTCAGAGGATGCCAGATCCTCGCTGAGAAAGAGGTTTCAGCTGGCAGCAGGTCAGCACTGTCTCCTGACACTTCTCTGCATCGTGTTCCCTGATTGTGAGTGACCGAAGGGCAGGTGTCGGACCTCAGCCTTCTCAGCCTGCCCGCTGCACCAGGCAGTGGGCGCTGCCCGCCTCCCTGACTCTGGGATTGTTCTCTTGACTGTCCGCCCGCTTTTTCTCAGCCACCTCTAAGCTAGGTCAGTGCAACAGCCTCCAGGTAGGGTCCTGCCTTGCGTCTCTCCCGTCCTCATTGCTCTCCTGGTGACTGCCGAAGTCATTTTCTGTAAGGGAACAACCGACCATTTGATTGCCCTGCTCAGCTAACTTCCTCTTGCCTTGAAGAGGAAATTACATGTTCAGTTTCCCTTTTGAAGTCCTTCACAGCCTGGCCCCACTTCTCTGTCCATCCTCATTAGACACCACTCCCCTCCTCCACTCTGCCAAGCAGCCAGACCTCCAGGAACCTGGACCATCTTTACCCAAGGGCCCTTTGGTGCCTGAGCATGCCTCTCCTGCTTCCCCTCCCCCGGCCTTCTCTTCTGCAGGTGAAACATCTCTTCTCCTTCAAAGAAATCTTTCACGGCCCCTCATCACACGGGGCCTAGCCCTGAGCCCGGAACTCCAGATGTGGTCTGAGCAGGGCACAGGCTGGAGGAGCTTCACCTCTCTGCTCCTGGAAGCTCCATTCCTCTCAAGGCAGTCCAAAACCCATCAGTCTTTGGGGCTGCCTGATCTCACTGCTGATGGGTGCTGGATTTGAGGCCCATCCAACTACCCAGAAAGGCATGGGAATGCCTGGTTAAATCAGACTTTGGATTATTCATGAGTCCTAATTAGTCATGCTATCCCAGTTTGGTATAGTCCTGGGGGCCTGGACACCTGCTTCCTAGTCCCAATTCTGAGGCTAACGTGCTGTGTTAGTTTGGGGAAATCGTGTTGCCTTTCTGGGCCTCTGTCCCCATATGGAAGATGAGAGAATTGGGTGAGATGGTTTTTTGGACACCTTTTGGCTCCAAGACAGTCTAATTCTGTTTCCCACTAACATGGCTGATAAGAATTCATTTTCTGTTTGAGTTCCAGGTCAAAGTCACAGTGTAAATTGAGGGGAGGGGTTACCAGCCAGTGATGCTGCAGTGCCCTTGGGGGGGGGCATGGCCTCAATTCCAAAGAGCTTACTTTACTGCAGCCTAGCTAGGCAGATGGTATGAATAGGATCACCATCCTCACTTTAAAGATGGGGAAACAGAGTTTGGTTGGCTCATTCCTATGGGAAGTCAGTATCAGAACCTGAATTCAATAAATGTGCCTGACTTGCCAGTTTCCAGAAAGCTTGGAGACAGACACCCTTTCAGCGTAGGGGGCAGAAGATACTCCCTCCCAGAGTCTGCCCCGCCACCAGCCAGCCCACCTACCCACTCCTGTCTCCTTGGCCATAATCTCTAGCTGGGGTGGCGGTGGGGCTCAGCCCATCAAGGGGTGGAAGGCTCCCTGTTTAGGCTCCAGTTCTATGCTCTGTGTCCCCAGCATTAGCCTGCTGTAGTCACTGCCAAGAAGCTGACATCCTTTCTCTCTCTCTGGGAAGAAGTTCTCTTCAAAGACCAGGGCTTACCTGACTCCTGGAATGTGGCACCAGGGAAATTTGTCCAGCTAGGTCATTGGTTTGGGAAGCTTTGTTAAAAAGTCTCCTAACTGTGTACTAAGATTCCACTTAAAAAGGTAGCCCTGTGCTTTCATAGTATTCAAAAGAGAAACATCCTGGTGCAGCTTCTAAAAACAACCCACTCACCCAATGATGCGGACTTGGGGTAGAAGGAGTTGGCAGACTGCCTGTGTGTGTGTGTGTGTGTGCGTGTGTGTGTGTGTGTGTGTGTGTGTATGATGAGGAATGGTCTTTCAGTGATTTCAGAAACTTCCTCCTGGAGCCACAAAGTGGGATGAGATCCTTGAAAACAAGTACTGTTTCATTTCTATCCCTAGGCCTTAGCCAGTATCTGGCACCTAGTAGGTGCTTAATCAATTTATTAATTAATTGATTGACATATGCAAATTCATACTAGAAATCCAATAAAAATAAGGAAAAGGGAAGGAAGAGATCAGAACTGATTCCAATCAGATACAGCTTTTCCATGGCTTGGAATCTGTCCTGCATCTCTTGTCCTTCTTCCCTCCCAATTTCATTTGTTTTTTTTTGGGGGGGGGCTAGGTAATGGGGTTAAGTGACTTGCCTAGAGTCACACAGCTAGTAAGTATTATGTGTCTGAGGCCGGATTTGAACTCAGGTCCTCCTGAATCCAGGGCTGGTGCTCTATTCACTGCGCCACCTAACTGCCCCTCATTCGTTTTTAAGGCCCATCTCAAGTTACTCCCTCTCCTGTGAAGACTCCCATCCAGCACCCACAGTCCTCGGCATCTGGACATAGTTACAAACATGCTGCCCTGGGCTGTTCCATGCGTCCCCTTGTATCTTGTCTCTTAGCCTGGAGGGGAGCCCCTTGAGAGCTGGGGCTCCAGTGACCTAGCTGGACAAATTCACCCTTCTTCACCAGTGCCTTTCGTGGTATTTGTTCAGTAAATGCCCCCTGATGGATGGCTGTTCAAAGAGGTTTACTTAGGTGTCATGTGATAAGAGAGAATGGAGGCAAGGAGGAAATGGGATGGAAAGGAAGGGAGGGACAGGCTTGAGACACCTCGAGATACATCAAGAGAGCAAAGACTGAGCTATGAAGGGCTAAGTCAGGGTTGAGCTGGGAAGGGCAGTGGCAGGAGGAACCAGCCTGGAGGCCCATTCTCCAGGTGGGCCAGTTTTCTTTAAGTTCTGGGTGAGCCTACGCATACTACTTTGCACAGTTGAGTACTCAGAACCCTCTGACTGTTCAGAAGACCAGGTAATATTCAATAAATGCACAGGGTCTCTGCCAAAGTGGCATCAGCACCAAAGTACAGAACATGTGGGAGCCAAAGAGAGAATCATTTGCTTGCCAGGAAGGGGTTATGCATCCCTGTCTGGAAGCAAGCAGGGGAAGGGAAGAAGCTACCTGCTGCCATCCCTCTCAAGCCCAAACCTTCTGCCTTGGGGCCTCAATGGGTTTATTGAGGGTTGCTTCCATCACTCACTGTGTCTAGGATCAGTTGAATGGGTGTTGCCTCAGACAGACTGAGACCTGGGAAGGACCTTAATTTAGAAAGGCCAAGGTCACCCATTTCATCCAGAGCCCTCTCCAGTCAACTTGACTTTTGTCTTGCCACTGGACTCAGATGACATGAGGCTGATGACTTTGCTCAGCTTTGTGACGTCAGCCTCCTGATGTCATTGGTCTTCTATAAGGGTGAAGGAAGACAGCAACAACAACTTTGGCTCCACCATTTATCATGCCACCTGAGCCAGACCCCTGCCTTCCTCTCTGTGCCATCCTGCCCTGCCCCCACCCCAATCATCCTGCTTTCCAGGACCAGAATCACAATCAAATCAACTCTGTCATTGCTCCTGGATAATGTGCCATTATTCTCCTCTGGCAGCTAAGTGGTGCCATAGTGCACAGAGCACCAGGCCTTGGAGTCAGGAGTTCAAATCTGGCCTCAGACACTTACTAGATGTGTGATCCTGGACAAGTCACTTAATCCTGTTTGTCTCAGTTTCCTCATCTGTAAAATGAGCTGGAGAAGGAAATGGCAAACTGCACCAGTATCTTTGCCAAGAAAACCACAAATGGGGTCATGAAGAGTCAGACACAAATGAAATGACTGAAAAAAAATACTCCCTTAGGGCTTCACTCACCATCCCTGTGGCTTTCTAAGCCAAAATAGCCCTCTCTGGCCACCCCTCCCTCTCTGTATGGTCTCCCCCTATTAGCATGTAAACTCCTAGAGGAGCTGGGTTTTGTGTTTGTGGCTTTAGTGCTTAGCAGAACATTCTATCTATCTATCTATCTATCTATCTATCTATCTATCTATCTATCTATCTATCTATCTACCTATCTATCTATCTATCATCTAGTAGCAGCTTTCCTCTTTCCAGTCAACATTTTAACTCCTTTTGTCCTACTGAATCTCAGCTGATACCTCCTGCCTTCATTTTGACTTATTTTTTTTCAGCCAAAGACAAGGTTTATTAGAACATCCGTCATATTGGGCAGACTCTTAAGGAGTCTGAACGTTAGTGAGTTATTGGCTAGATTATAAGAATCTGAGCCAACTTATTTTTTTTTAAAGTTCATTTCTGCAGTACAGCTCAGTAGGAGTTTGAATATTTCAAATGTCATTGTAGAAGAATTTTATTCCTGACTTCTGTACCTGCTACTGAGGGAAATGGGATAGGAAGAGGAAGAGAGAGGATGTCCTTTTATCCTGTTGCACCCCCAGCTTCAACAGCTCCTCTCACAGAGACTTGGCTGTTACTGACCAATCTTCGAGAGAGGGAATAGATTCTGGATGTTACAACGTCACTGTCAGAGCAGAGAGCATCACAGAGTGACAGGACTAAGAAAATGTCTTTCTTGATAGACAGAGTGAGTTAACTGTAAAAAAGAATGTCTGAAGAGGCATTTTGACAGGAGGGAATTTAATTTCTTTACAGTGGAGAAGAGAACTTGAAGAGAGTTTTTGAATGGCTTTTCCATGCTGAGAAAGCTACCTTCTCAAACAATGGCCTCAGTGCCTGTGGAGGAGTTAGCCATTATAGTTGATGGTTAGATAGAACTGACTATGATATTTCTCACTGATTATACATTTAAAATATTTAAATATGCCTTTGTATGACCTGGTGTTAGTAATAATGGCATAGCCTGTCAAAAACACTGGTTTTTGCTAAAGCCTATGAGACTAGAGTTTAACACTAAAAGTGAAATGGGAGAGTGTGGGAAAGAGGTTTCTCTAGTGTTTATAAACCAGGATGGAGCAAATGAATTAATGATCAATACTATGCTTTTCTATTAATTTGTGAGGAAATGTCAGATCATATCTCTTGATCACCTCAGAACCTGGGATAAGAATGAAGGAGGAAATGAGTCAGTAACAGAGAGGAGTGAGGGCGGACATGGCGATTGGTTAGTGCACACGCCCAGTACCACACAAGGTAGAAACTCTCTATTACAAGAGGAAATAACAGTAACTTCAGTTGTTGCTTCTCTGTATCCCTTCGCGATGAATCGGCCATTAGGCGCTGGTGCTAGAGGGAGCCTTAGAGATCATCTGCTCCATTCTTCTCATTTTTTCTGTTTATTTTAAATTTTTAATCCATCACTTCCAAAACTCTGCTCCCCCCACCCCTGGCCTCAGTAAGTCATTCCTTGTCACAAGAAATAGAGATGACAGTCAAGCCCCAAACAGCGGCATCCGGTGGGAGAGGCAACATTGTATTCTCCAATGGGAGGAGGGAGGTACATACCCTCGTGTCTTCTTGGAGGCTTGCATTCCTTTTCGTTTGTTGTTCTTTTCACTGACATTGCTGCAGGACCTGGGCATGTTGGTTTTCTGACTCTCCTTGTTTCATTCCACCTCAGTTCACATCATTCTTGCCTTGTTTCTCTAAATTCCTCACCTCTGTCATTTCTCATAGCACAATAATATTCTGCTAGATTCACGTTCCTCTATTTGTTCAGCCATTCTCCAATGAATGAGTCTCTGATTTGTTTCCAATTCTTCACTACCAGAAAGGGCTGCTAGGAATATGTTGATACATCTGGATCATTTCCCCTTGGACTCTCTTGGGATAGAGGCTTAGCAATGCGACTTTGGGATCCAAAGATGTGGCTGTTCTAGTCACTGTTCCTCTTCTAGTTCCAACAGGCATTCCAGACTGGTTGGATAAATAGTGCATCAGCACATCCGTCTTCCTGCAGCCCTTGAAACACTGGCCAGTGCTTTGACATTTTGGCCAGTTTCCTGGGTGTGAGGTAACCTCTGGGTTGTTTTCGTGTGTGCTTCTCTTATTATTATTGGTTTGGTAAGAGTGATTAGTGAGAGGCAGCATGACCTCGTGGATGGAGAAATGTCCTCAGAGTCAGGAAGCTCTGGGTTCGAGTACCATCTTTGCCACATACTGGCTGTGTAACTCACTGGGCCAATTGCTTCATCTCTCAATACTTCCATTTCCTTATTGCAAAAATGAGAGAGGTGGTCTTTATGTTGGCTTCTAAGATTCTTTCCAGCTATAAATGAGAATTCTCTGGAGTTATAGTGAGTGTTGATTTTCATTGGCCAAAGTTCTGCCAGTGAAATAAAAGCTGATTTGAGGCCATCTTTCATAGGGTTGTTGACAGTTTCTGATGATTATTTTTGGTGTAACCCTATCTCTCCAACTTCCAATCTTAGAGAGTGGCCTAGGGCATCAAAGGTTAAATTACTTCCCTAGGTTTACATACTCTGTGGGGGCAAGGACAGATTTTCCTGATTCAGACTCCAGCTCCTTACCTGCTCCTCAGGCTAATGAGTCAACAAACATTTATTAAGCACCTTCTATATGCTAAGCACTCTCCTAAGTGCTGAAGATAGTACCTGTTCTGAAGAGGCTCACTTCCTAATGGGAGAGTACTTAACTACACGTGATTAATAGTCCTGGTAAAGCTTAGACTAGCTAAGTTGCAAAAGGCCTTAGCTTGGTTAGAGAGGAGGTTTGTGGAACATCAGTTTCTCCCTCCAGTAGAAGTTTTTTTTTTTAAATAATATTTTATCCCCCTTCCAATTACAAATAAAGACAATTTTTATCTCTCATTTTAAAAAATTGAGTTTCAAATTTTCTCTCTCTCTCCCTCACTTCCCTCTTCCTTGAGATGGTAAGCAATTTGATGTAGATTAAATATGTTCAATCATGCAAAACATATTATTATATTAATTATGTTGTAAGAAGAAAACATAGACCCAAAGGAAACAAAACCATGAAAAAAATAAAGTGAAAAAAGTATGCTTTGATTCACACTCAGATTTCATCAGTTCTTTCTCTGAATGTGGACAGTGTTTTACATCATGAGTCCTTTGGAATTGTCTTGGATCATTGTATTGCTGAGAAGAGCTAACTCAGTCATAGCTGATCGTTGCACAATGTTGCTGATACTGTGTACAATGTTCTCCTGATTCTGCTTACTTCACTTTGCATCAGTTCATGTAAGAATTTCCAGGTTTTTCTGAAAGCATCCTGCTTGTCATTTCTTATAACATAATAGTATTCCGTTACAATCATATATCATAACTCATTCATTCATTCCCCAACTGATGAATGTCCCCTAATTTCCAATTTTTTTTTACCACCACAAAACAGCTGCTATAAATATTTTTGTAGAAGTAAGTTGACCCTCCCCCTTTTTTTCTTATCTTTTTGGGATACAGACCTAGTAGTTGTATTGCTGGATCAAAGGGTATGCACAGTTTGATAGGCCTTTGGGCATAGTTCCAAATTACTCTCCAGAATGGTTGGATCAGTTCACAACTCCACCAAAAGTGCATCATTATCCCAGTCTTCTCACTCTTTAGTGATCCTTCAATTTCTTTTTCTTCTCTTGTTGCTATAGCTACAATTTCTAGTATAATATTGAACAATAGCGGTGATAATGGGCATCCTTGCTTCACTCCTGATCTTATTAAGAATGCTTTTAGTTCATCCCCACTACAGATATTGTTTGCTGATGATTTTAGTTACACACTACTTATCATTTTAAGGAAAGCTCCATTTATTCCTATGTTCTCTAGTGTTTTAAATAGGACTAAGTGTTGTATTTTGTCAAAAGCTTTTTCTGTGTCTATTGAGATAACCATATGATTTCTGCTGGTTTTGTTATTGAGATAATCAATTATGCTGATAATTTTCCTGATATTGAATGAGCCCTGCATTCCTGGTATAAATCCCACCCAGTTATAGTGTATGATCTTTGTGATATACTGCTGTAATCTCCTTGCTAGTATTATTTTATTTAAAATTTTTGCATCAATAGCCATTAGGGAAATTGGTCTATAGCTTTCTTTCTCTGTTTTGGCTCTTCCTGGTTTAGATATCATCACCATATTTGTGTCATGAAAGGAATTTAGTAGGACTCCTTTGCTATTTTTTCCCAAATAGTTTATGTAGCATTGGAATTAACTGCTTATTAAATGTTTGGTAGAATTCACCTGTACATCCATCTAGTCCTGGGGTTTTTTTTCATAGGGAGTTCATTGATGGCTTATTCAGTTTTTCCCCCTAAAATGGGGTTTCTTAAGTATTTTATTTCCTCTTCTGTTAATCTGGACAATTTATATATATATATATATATATTAATATTCAGCTATTTCACTTAGATTGTCAGATTTACATACAATTGAGCAAAATAGCTCCTAATTTCCTCTTCATTGGTAGTGAATTCACCCTTCTGATTTTTGATACTGGTAATTTGGTTTGCTTATTTCTTTTTTTTAAATAAAATTAAACAACGATTTATCTATTTTATTGTGTCTCCCCCCCCCCACAAAATCAGCTACTGGTCTTATTTCAGTGTTCGATGGTTTTCTCTCAATTTTATCAGTCTCTCCTTTGATTGTCAGGATTTCCAATTTGATGTTTCATTGGGGATTTTTAATTTGTTCTTTTTTGTTTAGTTTTTTTTCCCTTAGTTTCACGCCCAATTAACTGCTCTGCTTTTTCTCTCTTTTGTAGATGTAAATTTCCTCTACGTACTATTTTGGCTGCATCCCATAAACTCTGACATGCTGTTTCATTGCCGTCATTGGCTTTAATAAAATTCTTGTTTCTATGATTTGTTCTTTGACTCACTCATCCTTTAGGATTAGATTATTTAATTTCCAACTAATTTTAATTTATCTTTCCATGGCCCTTATTGAATGCAATTTTTATTGCATCATGATCTGAACAGGATGCATTTAATATTTCTGCTTTTCTGCATTTGATTGTGAGGTTTTTATGCCCTACTACATGGTCAATTTTTTATGTAAGTGCCATATACTGCTGAGAAAAAGACATATTCCTTTCTATTCCCATTCAGTTTTCTCCAGAGGTCTATCATATTCAAATTTTCTAAAATTCTATTTACCTCTTTAACTTTTTTCTTGTTTATTTTGTGGTTAGATTTATCTAGTTCTGAGGGGAAAGTTCAGGTCTCCCACTAGTATAGTTTTACTGCCTATTTCCTCCTGTAATTTATTTAACTTCTCCTTCAAAAATTTGGTTGCTATACTTTGGTGCATATATGTTTAGCATTGATATGACTTCATTGTCTATGGTGCCTTTTAGCAAAATGTAGTTTCCTTCCTTATCTCTTTTAATTAGATTTGTTTTTACTTTTACTTTTTTTTTTTTTTTGTTTGGGCAATGGGGGTTAAGTGATTTGTCCAGCTAGCAAGTGTTACGTGTCTGAGGCTGGACTTGAACTCAGGTCCTCCTGAATCCAGGGCCAGTGCTCTATCCACTGCACCACCTACATGCCCCGATACTTTTACCTTGTCTGTTACTTTTTATTGTGCTTTATTGAAGAATAATAGATTCTGCTTCAGCCTTTTACCTTTATTCTGTATCTCTCTGCTTCAAATGTGTTTCTTGTAAACAACATGTTGCAGGATTGTTTTTTAACCCACTCTGCTATCTGCTTCTGTTTTGCGCACGAGTTCATCTCATTCACATTTGTGGTTTTGATTGCTGTGTATTTCCCTCCAACCTGTTTCCCCCTGTTAATCCTTCTCTCAGTCTGTCTCTCTCTTTGTCTCTCTTTGTCTCTCTCTGTCTCTCTCTCTGTCTCTCTCTCTGTGTCTCTCTCCTTTCACTCTGTCCCTCCTCACTAGTGTTTTGCTTTTGACCCCCATCTCCCTAAATCTGCCCTCCCTTCTATCACTCCCCCCTTCTCATTCCCCTCCCCTCCCCTCCTACTTTCCTATAGGTTAAGATGGATTTCTATACCCAACTGAGTGTGTATGTTATTCCCTCTTTGAGCCAATTCTGATGATAGTAAGGTTCAAACGACACTCACCACCCCCACCTTTCCCTCCACTATAATATTTTTCACACCTCTTCATGTGAGATAATTCACCCCATTCTACTTCTCCCTTCCATCTTCAGCTAGTTCAATTCTCTTTGTTACCCTTTAGTGTTTTTATATCATCCCATTAAAGGAAATTTATACCCACACCCTTTGTCTATATTTTCTCCTTCTAATTGCTGTAATAGTGATATAGTTCTTAAGAATTACAAGTATCATATTCCTGTGTAGGGATGTAAACACTTTAATCTTACTGAATTCCTTATGTTTTCTCTTTCCTGCTTGCCTTTTTATGCTTCTCTTGAGTCTTGTATTTGAAAGTCAAATTTTCTATTCAGCTCTGGTCTTTCCATCAAGAATGCTTGAAACAGCCCTATTTCACTGAATATCCATTTTCCCCCTGAAGGATTATGCTCACCTTTGCTGGGTAGGTGATTCTTGGTTGTAATACACTCTCCTGTGCTTTCTTGAATATCTTATTCCAAGCCCTCTGATCCTTCCATGTAGCAGCTGCTAAATTCTATGTAATTCTGACTATGGATGCTTGATCCTTGAATTGTTTCTTTCTGACTGCTTGCAGTATTTTCTCCTTCACTTGAAAGTTCGGGAATTTGGCTATAATATTCCTGGGAGTTTTCATTTGGGGATCTCTTTCAGGAGTTAATCGATGGATTCTTCCAATTTTTATTTTACCCTTTGGTTCTAGGATATCTGGCAGTTTTCCTTGATAATTTCTTGAAATGCATTGTCCAGGCTCTTTCTTTCTTTTCTTTTTTTTTTGTCATTATTTTCAGGTAGTCCAATAATTCTTAAATTATCTCTCCTGGGTCTATTTTCCAGGTCAGTTGCTTTTTTCAATGAGCTATTTCACATTTTCCCCCTCTTTTTTCCATTCTTTTGATTTTCTTTGATTGATGTCTCATAGAATCACTAGTTTCTACTTACCCAGTTCTAATTTTTAAGGAATTATTTTCTTCAGTTAGCTTTTGTACCTCATTTTCCATTTGGCCAATTCTACTTTTTAAGGAGTTGTTTTCTTCGATGGATTTTTGCACATATTTTCCCATTTTTTTGTGCTTCCTTAATCAAGCAGTTGACTCTTTTTTAATGATTCTCTTGCATAACTCTCATTTATTTTTCTAATTTTTCTTCTACCTATCTTATTTAAGTTTTAAACTCCTTTTTTGAGCTCTTCCAAGAGTTTTTTGGGCCTGAGACCAATTCATATTTCTCTTTGAGTCTATGCATGTAGGTGTCTTGACATTGTTGCCCTCTTTTGAGTTTGTGTTTTGATCTTCTCTGCCACCATAGTAGCTTTCTATGGTCAGAGTTTTTTTATTTGTTTGTTTTTTGCTCATTTTCAAACCTATTTCATGACTTTTAAACTTGACCTCTGCTCCTGGAGTGCAGGGGGCACCGTCCTAAGCTTCTTGCACTGGGGGACGCCAGGGGCCTGGGCATGGCCTGATGTCAGCTTCTGGGCCTGGTCACTTCTGATGTGCTGGAGAGTCTGGAGGCCCCCACTGGCCTCCTGTGCCAGGCTGCAGGGCCGTTAGCTGGCTTGCCCAAACACTACTTGTGCTAGACTGTGCTCCCCTTTTACCTGAGTGAGACAAACTTTTCCTGCATTCCTTCGAAGTTGTCTAGGTCTGGAAAATTATTTCACCTCATTCTTTTGAGGCTTCTGCTGCTCCAGAATTCATTTAGAGGCATGACTTAGAGTTGTTTGGAGTCCCTGCCTTTTCTCTGCCATCTTGTCTCTGACTCCTCTCTAGTGGAAGTTTTAAGGGTCTCTTGAGAGAGAAAGAAGAGGCAGAGAGGGGAAGCCCTGGGGTTTTGCCTCATAGAGCAGCAGAACAGGGCTGGACATAGTGATGTTGGCAATTCTCCAACCGGGTCAAATTAAATGGACAGATGACAAAGGGGCTTGTCAGGTGACTGGGCTGCCGAGGTAGGTGTGGAAGATCTGGTGGTCCGGCTTCCTCCAGTGCCTTCCTTGAGATGGGGCACAACCGTCAGCCACTTCTAAGTGAGTCCTGTTATTTTGTTAAAGTCTGTTTCAGGTAGATCTAACCTTATTTCTCACAATGCCTGTGGCTGGCCTGTCCTTGGTACTTCCCTTGTCCCTTTGTTCATGGAAGGAGGGTACAGATCCACTGTGGGTACCACACAGGAGAGAGTGATCTTTCCTGGCGCAGATCTGGGCTCCCAACCCCTACAGCAACGTTGACGCATTTTCTCTTCGTAAGTGGGCCTAGCCACAATCACAATACATTCATATGTTTCATAACTACATTTCCAAAGGTAGGATGCCTCTCACTAATCACTTGGGTCTTTTAAATTTGTCTCATCAGACAGCACCCTTAACTTGGTGACCCCCAAGGTTACCCATGCAAGCTCTATAGAGTGTAAATGGGGGCAGCCTCAGAGGGAGGGCACAAGCCAGCAGTAGGCAGTGCCAGGAAAGATCTCTTGGACAAGGTAGGATTTGAGTGGAGCACTGAGGGGAGCTGGGGAAGCCAGAAGTTGGAGAGAGACCAGGAGGACTAACATTCCAGGTGCAGGGGCCAGCAGCTAGGAGAGGGAGAGAGTAAAGACTGGCAAGAAGGCTTATGCCACAGGGTTGTAGAGTATGTGGAGGGGGGACAGTGGCGACAGGTTGTGAAGGTCGCTAAGAGCCAAAGCCAGCATTTTGTGTTTGATCTTGGAAGTAACAAGGGGCTATTGTAGCCTGTTGAGGAGGGAGTGGCCGTAGCAGCATGAGGCAGTCAGATCTTTGGCCCTAGAATGGATGATGGAAGGGAGGAGGCAGAGATTTGAGGCAGGTAGACCCACCAGCAGCTATCGCAAGAGTCCAGGTGTGAGGGGATGATACACTAGGATGGTCGCCACAGTGTGAGTGGAGAAGGGAGCACACAGGAGAGATTTTGTGAAGGTAGAAAACAGACTGGCCGTGTGGGGCGAATGCGAGAGAAGGTGTTGACAAACACACCTGGGTGATTGGGAGGACGTGGTAGGGCATGAGGCTGCTAACCCTGCTAGCAGAGGAAATGAGGCTCCTCCAGGAGCAAACCCAGTGAAGCTCTGATCTCTGATTTCCTTGCTTTGTTTCCAGCCCTGGTGGAGTCTTGGTAGATTTCCCTTCTGGCATTTTAATCTGTGCTTTTTGTCATGATAATTTTATTATGTTGGAGTTCAACTTTTGTTCACTCATTCTTTCTGGCAGCTTTTAATTTTCTCCTAGAATTTCTGGTAGCTTCTGCCCTTGTTCACTGCTTCTAGGTCACTGGCTCCCTTGCTTCTTCTTACTTGGTGACTCCTTCTGCAGTGATGAAAAGCCCACTTTCCCCTGAGGTTCTTTGAACTTAGAAACTTGACAAGGAGCATCACCCATTGTTCTGAGCTCCCAAGGTCCCTCTTTGTGAAAAGGCAAATGAATCTGAGAAAGAAAGAGAGAGACAGAGAGAGACAGACAGACAGAGAGAGACAGAGAGACAGACAAACAGAAAGAGAGAGA